>NC_024799.2:17720556-18320556 GCF_000309985.2 Brassica rapa | reverse complement strand
CCATAATTTGATTCCTTTTGACTCTAACATTTTAGGAAAATCTCCATAACTTGATTCCCTCTAATTTCGGTAACAAACTAATGATATTAATAATTAATATCACGCATCTTGTTAGAGGAAAGAATAAAAATCGGTTAAATATATGGTATTGACTAATATATTGTACAAATATCCTACTATATAAAAGGGACTATTTTTAAAGCTTCTTAGGCATGCCACATAGGACAAAATATTTAGGACTATTTTTAAAGCTTCTTAGGCATGCCACATATGACAAAATATTTAGAACCTATCATTTAGACATGTCATCAAGGGTGTTTGTTTTATGGGCTTCGAACCATAACTTTATAAAAATATCGAACCCATTTATAGTTTCCCACATAAAGACCTAAATAAGCCTGTTTTAAGCTATTTCTCTCCATTTTGTCGTATCACCTTCACCAGTCAACGCTATTTTTGGCTTTGATTAGGTTCACCTCTGTATTCCTTCCCTCTCTCTAAACTTCTCCAATAAAAATCCATGGAACTCTTCAGCTCCCCCCTCTCTTCTCATTCTATCGATATCTCTGTAAATAATTGATGCCAGGATCGGGAATCAAACATCGCTTACTCGCTTATTGTGTCTCTCAACCGGCTAATCTTTTATTCAACTGTAGAAAATGTCTGCTTCCGATGCTATTTCTGTCCAGACAGATGTTACCAAGGCCAACTTTGACGATCTCCACGCTCTTGCAAATACGAACTTATAACTCCCCGGTAGAGTCTATTTCCTTTTTCAGTTTTAAATTCACCAATCCAATTGAATCGTAAAATACTTTTCACACTCTCAGATGTTGAACAAATATGTTTCATGTAAGGCTATGACCTCAACTAGGCGGCAGCAACGAATCGTTTGTCGTCCGTTTTTTCATTGAGCTGTAAGTTCATACTCGCCATTTCAAAGTTTCCATGCTTATCTCCATTTATTTCTTCTTTTCCTTAACTTATATTATCTCCAATTACAGTTTGGTCATGCTGTATTTGTCTTTGTGGGATGGCGCAGCCACAAGTTTTTGGGGGAATTTGTGCTCAGGCTATACTACTCACTCTGTCATGGTGGTCATCACGGTGAATCCTAAAATTTTTGGAGGTATTGGTGGGACAGAAGAGGTCCTCCCACGTGTTGAGATCTTCACAGTGCCTCTCCAAAGTCCAACGACTAGGTTATTATAACTCTGTCATCCTATATTGTGAATACTATACGACTTTAGAATTCTCCAACTAATGGTCATTTATTTCTCTCCGTTAAGACCCATAAGGCTTATTTTCTATGTAAGGCTAGGATCGTCGGTGTCCTCCAGCAAAATGGTTGGTCGACATAAGAGGTCGTCTGTCGCTTGCACTGGTTGCAGCAGGAGATTGGACAAATCCAAGACTTCACTACAGTGCAATAGATGTGTTTCACCAAACGTCACTGGAGTCATCAGGTACAGAATAATCATACTCACTCGAAGGTAGAACAATCCAAAAGTATCAACAAACGTCACCACTTCACGCACTTTTACCAGGTTCCATGTCGAGTAGCCTTTAGATGATGGCTACGAAAATGCTGTATTTGTGGTGTCTGACACGGAGATGACCAAACAGACCAAGAAAGATGCAGCCACAATGGCTCTTGAGGAGGTTAGCTTCCACCCCAGCACTCCATTCATCTTATATTTTTAAAATGGTTAAGGTTGCTCTCATTGACTCACTAAACTTAAACCTATTTTAATTTCACCCCCAACCACTGAACCTTCACCGTCTCTTCAATCACTGAAGATGTGGCTCTCAACACACATTCAGAGGTTGGCTAATATAAGTTTTAATTGAATTATTGTCTGGGGAGCTCTAAAACAAAATACATGCAAAACTGTTTTTCAGGTTGCAAGCAGCAGCAAAGCACCACAGGTGTACGACTAATCGGAACAACCACCAGCATCTGGCAACTTCACATGTGATGCATACACGAAAGAAATGGACGGTGAGGCAGCAAAACCACCAAGCTTTGGAGACGATGAGAACACCCGCAAGCGCCTGTGAGTAATATTTTTCAAGTCCAACAATGTCATTCCCACTTAACTTCTGTACCTTAAATAACTATTTTCCATGTTTTTTATTCTTCCATCTTTGGTTATTTTTTTGAATTATCTGCAAACTATCTTCTGTTTAACTGTTACTTGGTTCTAAAATAAAGTTTTTTTAATAAAGGGAACGTTGACGGCCATACCTTGGTCTATTTTAAGTGGTTGTATCTTAAATTAAATAACGCCAATACAATCAACATATAAGAATCTGATGCCGTCTTATTTTTAAAAGGACCACCACAATTTGACTAACATATTCGAGAGGTTTGGTGGCGAGGTATTCGGAGTACAACAACACACAAGCCCACTTCATCAAAGAGTTGAATACTTTCATGCTAAAAAATAAAAATCTTGGTTTCCATCGCTTCTCAAGAAAACAACCCAAAATATGTGCTCATCCTCTTAGTGAAATCTATTTCTGAATCTGAAGTTTGGTAATGTCTTTAAACTATCTCCTACTCGGTGAATAGTTACTTTTATTTTAAATAAAGAGGAACGTTGACGTGTCTTTCCGTATTTAGCAAAACAAACCTCTCCTTTATTTATGCTGGAATACATATTCAGAAAGTAAAACGGGTTAACTTCTACACAGCCTATCAAACTACGAAATGGCAACAAGCTAGGTTATGTCTTACAGCAAAACACGACAACTTTTAAATTAACTTATCAGTTCAGTGATTTTCTCAAATCGAAATTTTAAAGCCCAACTAATGCTCATAACTATTTTCACTCTAAGATTCATATAGATCGCATAATTAAACTATCATATATAATAGCCGACCTCATCAAGCTTTATAAACTTTTTTGTTATTTTTTTCTTTATAAACTTTCTTATTTCCTACAAGAAGCCATAATCAAAGTTTAAAAACAAACACTTAAAAACTAAGCATTGTAATTGAAGATATTAAACTATTTGATGGAAAATGAACATTTTCTTATACACATGGCAATGTTATCAATTACTTAGGTCTATTCCAAATTAAACCAAAATCCCCGCTTGCGCGGAGGCCAGCCACTAGTGCTATATAAAAGGGACTAAATCCCTAATTTCTAAGCCTTGCCACATGGACAAAATATTGTGAACCAACCAAAATACCATATCATCCGGACTGGGCTTGAGTTAAAAAAATAAGCTATTTTTGAAGCCCATTCGACCCATTTCGAAGCCCATTCTTGAGCCATTCTCTCATAAGCATAATTCCGTGTTCTAAATATCCCGTGTTAAATTTTTTTAAACACTCATATCTTAGAAATACTTTAGAAAATATCTTTATATAAATGTATTTTCTTGAATAATATTTAACTATAATTTCGCCTGAGACGGGGCTTCCTTAGAGTGGACAGAGACTGATCTTTTTGTATCTTTTTAACTTTTATAATAAAAATATTGTTTTCAGATAGCAACAAAATATATATAAGAATTATCTTATTTTTTAGAATCAATTCTTTAATATTAATATAGCATATAAATTTTATATGATTAAATAAAATTTGTTTTTAACTATATATAAAATTCATTAAGGGTATTGTTTTAATTAACACATTAGCGAATCAGTTAGAAATTAATAATAAATCAATAACCTATCTAAAAGTTTAAAACCTAATAAAATATGACAAATAAGAAAAACTAACTAAATTTTAATATAAAATAGAAATTTAATATTACTAAAATAAAATTCATTTTTAATATATATATAATATTAATTAAGGGTATTTTTTAAATTAATGAATTAGTGACTTAGCTTAAAATAAATAATAAATCAACGATTTAGCTAAAACCTAATAAAAACATGACAAATAAGCAGATTTACTAAAATTATGGATAATATAAAATATGATTTATTCTTTAATACAAAATTAAAATAAGAGTTTTGCTAAATCAAACATAAGTTTGCCGTATCGGTGTTACAAAAAAAACAATCATTAATCATTAATAGTGTCGTAGGAATTATGTATTTCTCATTAGCGAATAAAATTTAAGCAGAGTGTTGAAGGATAGCTCAACGTATAGACGAAATTATGGAGATTGATATGGGAGTTGAGGTAACGGACACAACTGTTCCTCCGCAAAGAAACGCTCCTGCTAGACATCCTGGATAAATGAAATAGACATATCTATACTTGGCTTTGTGTTAATGGATGGTGACTTTCCAATGATATTTGGAGCAAGGGCTGATATACACACACCAAATCACCACTGCAAGCGGAAGCTGAAAGTTTGCTATTGGCAATGCAAATGATACTGAAGTTTGGACACAAAGAGATAGTCTTTCAATCGACTGTGAACAACTGGTTATACTCATTCAAAAGGAGGAAGATTGGCATGCGCTGGACTCGGAGCTCGACGAAATACAGGCTGTATCCAAATAATTTTCTGAACTTTCTATTGCTTACCTAGATCTTTAAAATTCTGTACGAATAGCCTAGCAAAAGGTATCCGATCACGCGCATCTCGATCAGCTTTTGCAAAACCCTTTTGCACCAAGTTGGCTAGCCCCACAAGCTAGCATGAGGGTGCCAAAAAAAGAGAATAATGTTGAAAGTAAAACTAAATATCCCAATGAACAAATTTATCAAAAGTCCATATTTATGTGGATGTCTATATGGGACAAACAATTTTTTAAAACAATTATAGAATATAGTCACGAAAATCAATCCTAAAATATATAATTTAAGAAAACCTTTTAAACAAACCATCAAATTTTTCAATATTACACCAAATAAGAATATAAAGACCAACTATATTCTCTTCATGTATAATGTGTTGTGGTAAGATTCAAAAAAATTAACTTACTTTACAGTAAGGGAAAATTAGATTTTTTATTCCAAATTTACAATAAAAACATAACATTTTATAAAACTAAACAATTGACATAATAGTACAAAAATATGAAAAAAAAATCAAAATACTATCTGCGCGTAGCGCGGACAAGGACCTAGTATAAGATAAGACAAATAAAAATTAAGTCTAATGAAAGAGTCCAAATAACCTTTATAAGTAGATTTATCAAGACTGCTTCCCTTCTAATAGAATAGATTCATATGTATTAGTCTATTTGCGGAGAAGTGGCCGATCAAATAAGCAAAGGTTTATCAAATTTTCAATTACTATAATTGCCTTTGCAAAGTGAATTTCTATCACATTTTGCTGCGTGTATGCTAATCAAAGGTGTAAATAGCTTTTCAACAAATTTCACTGGTCTCATACATGA
Organism: Brassica rapa; assembly: GCF_000309985.2. Classification (NCBI taxonomy): domain Eukaryota; kingdom Viridiplantae; phylum Streptophyta; class Magnoliopsida; order Brassicales; family Brassicaceae; genus Brassica; species Brassica rapa. Next base: position 18,315,239 of record NC_024799.2, on the reverse strand, counting down.
ACCAGAAAATAAAACAATATATGGCACTATTACACTACATACATTTGCTTATATATATATATATATTAGCATACGAATGACCATATCAAAATTTTGGGAATTTTTTTTAGAATCACATAAAAGATAATTTTTTATTATTCTTCTTTGTAGCAAAGCTGGATTTTTCTTTTTTCAACGACACAGTTGGACTATATTTTCTAAGATAATTTGTCATATATATGCTTAAAACAACGATATATCATTTGATTGCCACAAAATCTTAAACATGCCATGTTATTAAAATTAACGCCATGCCATTCAGTCTTAGAAGCCAATCCACAAACTTGATGTTGATATATACTCCATTTCGTCTTTTGTGTTCGATATACGTGGGAATGCAAAAATGTAATCGCTCAGAAAGAAAAATCTAACATAACATGTATCATCGGGCAATTGTCAATAATAGCACCTTTTGAAGTTTATGTCTCAAAAATAGCATTAGAAGGAGAAAGTCACAAAAATGACATTCATTAAAGAGTAAAATATCTATAATACCCTTGGTTTAAAATTAAATAAACAAACTAAAATAAATAAAAATAAAAAAAATAAAAAATAAAAATAAAAAAAATAAAATTTTTTTTATAGTTTCAGATTATATGTTTTCAGATTCGAAATTTTTATAATTTTTTTTCAAAAAAAAAATTTGAAATTTTTTTTATTTTTTTCAGATTTTATTTTTATAATTTAAAAATACTTTTTGAAACTGTTTTTAAAATTTTTATTTTTTATTTTATTATTTATTATTTATAAAATTTTAAACCCTAATTCCAAAACCCCACCCCTTAACTCTAAACCCTAAGGTTTGGATTAATTAACCCTAGGGGTATAAGTGTACATTACCTCTTTAATGAAACCTATTTTTGTGACTTTGAGCCTTGAGTGCTACTTTGGGAACAAAAACTTGGTTTAGTGCTATTCTAGTCTTTTTCTCTGTATCATCTGTGAAAACTAAAAATAAAAGAAAACAATAGCTATTAGAATTTGGATACACAAGAACAATTAATGTAGATTGATTGTTTATTCCACATATACGATATTCAGTAAAGGATCAATAAGATATTTTCCTGTTATTAAAGAAAAAAAATGTTCTAAAATACATTGTAGGTTTTTTTTCTATCTTCATTTGTGGACCAAACCTACCCCATGTATATATAAAGATGTAACCTAACCTAACTCTCTAAAATCGGATTTTCTTTTGCACGCACATTACAAGTCCACCAACAAACATCAAGACCAATATCTTCAAAATCACAAAAGGAGTAACTAAGGGGTCATGAAGATCTCATAAAACAAAAGGAAGAAAAAGAAAAAGGAGTCACCTGAAAGAATAAAAAGGTAAGATGTCTTCAAAGTGTCATATGTAAGAATCAGTGTTGTTTTCTTTTTTCTTTTTGGTTGGTTAAAGAATGCCCCCAACACTTGCAACTATACCATTCTGTAAAGTCCTCTTATTACAACATAAAAGAGGAAGGCAGAAAGATTATGTATATTCCATGGACCATATCACCATAAGGTTATGGGGCCATTGCTTTACCATCTTGTAATGATTATAAACATCCTCAGATGATATTACAATCCTAAAACCGATGGGCCCATTGCTTAAATATAGTCCTCTTATATGTATTTATTTATAATCAATTTATTGAAGCCACAAAAGAAGTTATTTGTGTCTGTAGGAGTTTATAATCGGTGGGTGAATGGTCAGTGTTTTACCGACGGTGAAGTGTCATGGTTTAATAATGGTCACCTTGTCGGTTTGGTAAAGACACATCAACTTCGCAGTTTGCACCAGTATTGTTTCCCCCCTTCTTCGTCCCGGTTTTGGGTTCAGAATCAATACCCAATAGCTTGGCTGGAGTTCTTGGCTTCCGTTGCCTAACCCAATTGTAATACTAAATTGCTTGGCCGGTTACTGCGCTTCCGTTGCTTAGCCGAAACCTCGTGAAAAAACAATCTATCTTTTGCGAATATCAATGTGAATGTCTTCTATGATCCTGTTCCACCAAACAAAGGTATGCCATATAACCTCCTACATTGGCATAGCTGATGATATTCTTTCTGGAGCTGTTTCTCAGGTAGATTCAGGTGATAAAAACGATTTTTAAAAGTCTTGGATGGAGACATTGAGACACAATCACTTACGTCTGGGGGAAAGAGCAAGAAAAAGAAAATGATAAGCAAAAAGATTAAGAACGATTATCATTTGGCACTAATTCCACAGAGCTTCTCAGATGAAGTTATTGAATTCAAAAAGTTTAGCAAAAGCTTTCACAGCCATTTGCTAAATTTATGTTTTCAGGATGCCATAATATATAAGGATAACAGTGCAATGTCATTCATACAAGGTTTCAATAGGGCACATCAGTTTAGTAATTTGGATGACACAACGGTGGCATGGGATTTCCATTAGAACTTTCGCTGGAATTGCCGAAGTAGACATCACAAGCATCAACAAGAAAAAAATTGAAAATTTTGAGTTGGAATTGTCATGGATTGGATAGTAATTATACTATAAGCTATTTGAGGGAAATACAGTTAAAACACAAAACATTTCTATTCTCTCTGAAACCAAGTAAGAGTTTGATTTTGTACAAAGCTCTCAGTTTCATTTTAGTACAATCAACTTCATAGAATAAATCTTCAGGGGAAATATGAGGCTTAGCTCTGTTCTATGATTCAAATTATAAGGTTAATATTATTTGCACATATAATAAACATTGATATAGAACATAATGAGAAGTTCATATTTTTATCATTTATCTATGGTGACACAATGCAAGAGTTAATGAACCAAGTGTAGAAGTACTCGACTCGATATCGCCTTGGATTGCACTCGTGTGTTCGACTCACTTAGTCTTCTATCTCACTTTACTCTCGTTTGTTTGTAGATCGCGACTCTACTCTCTCTCGAAAGAAGCAAGAAGAAAAGAAAAGTAAAAGCGATGACACAGAGCAAGTTTTTAGAGTTCCCCAGACCTTGGGTACATCTCCTTCAGGATCGGCACCTGGAATTCACTATCTCTCTGATTCTGTGTGATTACAAGAGCTTTTTTTGATTGACAACAATGGCTATCAGCCAGCGCCTTATATCAACAGAAGATAAGGACGTTAGGTTGTTACGCGGATGTGATCCTCTGCGACGCAGACTCTCACTTGCTCTTCTGATTTGGGCCTTCTTCAATCACCGAGGCCCAAGTGTTGGCCCAAGCGTATTCAGCCTTCTTGCCAATCTCACAATCTCCACCTTGGAAAGACGGCTGAAACGGCGAGCTCCGACCAAGCTACCACCGTGACGCTGTTACCGGGTCACCACTACCTTTGCCGATCCTGTTTTTCCTCCGGACTCTTTTGTCATTACTTCAAGTCCTCAACGAACATTCTTTCGTCACTACCGTCTCTTCTGTCTTCCGAGACACAACTCACCACCGTCGTCTTCTCAGTTCCAAAGACAACTGCTTCCTCCGTGAAACGTCAAGCTTCCAGAACGCCTAGCTTAGCTAAGCACCCTTCAAATTTTTTTCCAGGTAAAGTCTTCGTTAACATATCAGCTGGATTCACTGACGTATGTATCTTGATAACTCTGACCTCCCAGTCTGCTATAACTTCTCTGATGAAGTTATACTTCGTCTTGATATGCTTCGTCTTCTCTCTGTACACGAAGTTACTTGCTAGATAGATTGCGCTTTGTGAATCACAGTGGATGTCTACCACATCATCACTGAGCTTCATTTCTTCACAAATACCTTTGAGCCAGAGACCTTCTCTAACTGCGTCTGAAAGAGCCATGTACTCTGCTTCCGTTGTTGATAGAGCTACCACCTTTTGTAGGGATGACCTCCAGCTGACGGTGTTCCCTCCAACAGTGAAGACATAACCGGTAATGGACCTGCTTTTGTCCAGATCAGAAGCATAATCTGAGTCACAATACCCTCTTACCCTCATGTCTTCTCTTTTCCTAAAGGTTAAGTTTACTCCCAACGCTCCTTTAACGTATCTCATAACCCATTTCACAGCTAACCAATGTTCTGTGCCAGGTTTGCTCATGAATCTACAGATGAGACCTACTGCATACGCCAGGTCTGGTCTCGAACCCACCATGGCATACATCAAGCTGCCAACTGCGCTTGAGTAAGGTACGTTCTCCATATCTCTACCTTGTTTTTCTTCATCTGCTTTGGATAGACTCTGTAGCTTGAACTGTGAACCGAGCGGTGTACTGACTGCTCTGCAGTCCATCATACCGAAAGTCTTTAGGACCTTTGTTAGATAATCGTTCTGAGATAAGACCAATGTGCCCTTTGACCTGTCTCTGTGGATATCCATTCCTAGTATTCTTCTTGCTGCGCCTAGGTCCTTCATCTTAAATTCCTGACTCAACTGATCTTTTAGCCTTCGCACTGTCCTCATCTCTTTGGCCGCTATTAACATGTCGTCTACGTAGAGTAGTAAGTAGACCACATCCTCTATGCTTGTGCCCTTCATATACACACACGGATCATATTCGCTTCTTCTGTAATTTTGCTCCACCATAAACGTATGGAATCTATGGTTCCATTCTCTAGGTGATTGTTTTAATCCGTATAGTGATTTTCTGAGTAAACACACCATCTTCTCTTGTCCTTTCTTAACGTATCCTTCAGGCTGCTCCATGTAGACTCGCTCCTTCAAAACCCCGTGTAAGAAAGCCGTCTTCACGTCTAGTTGTTCCAGTTCTAAGTCGTGATGAACTACCGCTGATAGAAGAAGCCTAATTGATACGTGTTTTACTACCGGTGCAAAAACTTCATTGTAGTCAATGCCCTCTATCTGTGCGTATCCCTTAGCCACTAACCTCCCTTTGTATCTTGGAGGTTGATCTGTGCCTGGAACTCCTGGCTTGAGCTTGAAGATCCATCTGTTTCCAATCACCTTGTGATTCTTCGGTCTCTCAACATATTCCCATGTTTCATTTTTATCGAGAGAGGTCATCTCCTCGTCTGCAGCTCCAGTCCACAGCTTCCATTCTTTACTCTTCATCGCATCGTGAAAACTCTTAGGTTCTTCAACTTCAACGTCTTCCGAGCTTGCCAAAGCATATGCTACAAAATCCCCATCTTCAAACTTCGACGGTGGTTTGATGGTCCTTCTTACCCTGTCTCTTGCAAGAACACAGTTTCTTAGATCATCTGTCTGACCTAAAGCGCTTGACGTCTCAGAGCCATCTTCTTCCACTGATTCGTGACCCTGAATTTCTTCTTCCTCAGTAGCTCCACCAGAATCTGAAGTCTCCCCTTCACAAATGTCTTCAAGAACGCTTTTGAAAGTAACTTTCTTCTTTGTGAAGCTTTCATTTTGTTCCTTCTTGGAGTTTGATTTTTCTGCTTCCAAGTCCTTGAACAGCTGATCTTCATTGAAAACGACATCCTTGCTGATGACTACCTTCTGTTCATCAATTAACCAGACTCTGTATCCTCTGGTTCCCTGAGCGTAGCCCATAAAGATTCCCTTCGCTGCTCTTGAGTTTGTTTTCTCCTTAACTTGATGTACATATGCCACACAGCCAAAACTTTTCAGGTGACTGTAGTCGGGGCTGCGACCTGACCACCTTTCTTCTGGTATATCAAACTGGATTGAGGCACTCGGTGAACGGTTTATTACGTATACTGCTGTTGAAGCCGCCTCTGCCCAGTAGCTCTCGTCAAGACCCGTCTCATTCAACATAGATCTGACCTTGTCCATGATGGTGCGATTCATTCTCTCGGAGATTCCGTTTTGTTGTGGCGTGTAGGGACACGTTTTGTGCCTCTTGATGCCAGATCCCTTGCATAACTGATCAAACTTCTGGTTGCAGAATTTCAAGCCGTTGTCAGTCCTAATGCACTTAATCTTCTTCCCCGTTTGATTTTCCACGAGCAATTTCCACTCTGCAAAATAATCAAACACTTCAGTCTTAGCTTTTAAAAAATATATCCATACTTTCTTTGAATAATCATCAGTAAAGGTTAAGAAATATTTAGCCCCTGATAAGCTTGAGACTGTGTTTGGTGATCCCCATAGATCTGAATGAAAGTAGTCTAGGACTCCTTCTGTTGTGTGTTTAGCCTTTGGAAACTTCTGTTTGTGAGCCTTTCCCATTACACACCCCTCGCAGAAGCCTAGCTCTCCTATCTCTTCCTTCTTCAGATAGCCTTTGCTGACTAGATGCCTCATCGAGCGAATGTTCATATGTGCTAGCCTTGTGTGCCATCTCTTGGTGAAGTCATTGCAGTCTTTTGCTGAATTTGCTTCTGGTCGCCTTATAGTTCCTTGGAGATAGTACAACCCGTTGTTGTACTTCCCAGTTAGGACCTTTCTACCCTCTTTGTAGAAATGAACCATGTAGCCTTTTCCAGCGTAGCTGCAACCTGATTGTTCTAGCTGACCATAGGATATCAAGTTTCTTCCCATCTCTGGCATGTACCGAACATTGCTCAGAGTAACTGACGTTCCATCCTCATTGTGGATGGTAACCTTCCCCATCCCTTTTACTGTGCAATGGGTGTTGTTACCCATCATGACCTTGTTACCTTCGAACTCCACCAGTTCTGTTAACAAGTATTTCCTCGGGGTAATGTGGAAAGTGCAGCCTGAGTCTAAGACCCATTCCTCGTCTGATACGATCAGACTTGCAGTTAATGCTATCGGGCCCGGAAGATTTGAAGCCACATTTGCGGAATTGTTTGGCTTGAATGACTGTGGGGTGTTCTTCTTCTCGGGACAATCTCTTTTCCAGTGACTGTCACTGCCACACACCCAGCAAGTCTTATCTGATCTTCCACCATTTTTGCCTCTTGACTTTGATCTGAAACTGCCCTTAGATCTGTTGTTCCACTGCTTGTTGTTTCCTGAGTCATTTCTGGACGATGATCTTCCCCTTGACTCTGTGAAGAGGCCTTCTGATTGTTTTCCTCTGGTGTTGACTCCCTTCTGCTTTAGCTCTAATTCTTTTGAGTATGCAGCTGTCATCACCTCATTTACAGTCAGAGTGTCTTTCCCAGTTCCATATTGTAACGTATGGACCAGTGGTTCATAGGCAGATGGTAGTCCTGATAGGAGTTGTATAGCCTGATCCTCGTCGGTTATCTCAATCTTGATGCTTGCTAGGTCAGCCACCAGCTTCAAGAACTGATCAAAGCTCTCCTCCATAGATTTCTCTTCTTCCATCTTGAAGCAAGAAAACTTCTTCTTAAGGTAGATTCTGTTTGGAAGAGACTTAGTTTGGTAGACCCTCTCCAATGCTTTCCACATTCCCAGTGCCGTGGTCTCATTCATGATCTTCCTTAGTATCACATCACTCAAGCAGATGCTTAGCAGGCTTCGAACTCTTAAGTCCTTCTCTGCCTTCTTTGGATCCTTCTTTACGTCAGCGTCCTCCTCTTGCTTTCCTTTATCCGTTTCTGATGAATCGGTTTCCTCCAGTACTGATAGCAAGCCTTGAATCTCTAGCTGAGCTTGCATCTTGAACTTCCATAACCCAAAGTCTCCTTTTCCATCGAACTTCTCGATCTCAAACTTTCCTCGTGTTGGATCCATCCCGTCCTTGGTGTGATTCTACGTTTCTTGTTACCTGCAGATAACCAAGAGTACAGTACCACAGCCAACAGAGAATATGCAACCGATCTATGAGAATTGAGATTCAATATTCAGATTAAACAGGAGATTAGACTTGAACTTACCTTTCTTATCGCGATGATCAAAATTTATCGCGATCCGATCCTTGTTGACTCCTCTTCCTGGAGAACCAGTAGGTTCTGAGTAGAGGTTTGATCCTATCTTCCTCGATCGAGAACTCCTTGATCCTCTAACCGGTGCTCTGATACCACTTGTAGAAGTACTCGACTCGATATCGCCTTGGATCGCACTTGTGTGTTCGACTCACTTAGTCTTCTATCTCACTTTACTCTCGTTTGTTTGTAGATCGCGACTCTACTCTCTCTCGAAAGAAGCAAGAAGAAAAGAAAAGTAAAAGCGATGACACATAGCAAGTTTTTAGAGTTCCCCAGACCTTGGGTACATCTCCTTCAGGATCGGCACCTGGAATTCACTATCTCTCTGATTCTGTGTGATTACAAGAGCTTTTTTCGATTGACAACAATGGCTATCAGCCAGCGCCTTATATCAACAGAAGATAAGGACGTTAGGTTGTTACGCGGATGTGATCCTATGCGACGCAGACTCTCACTTGCTCTTCTGATTTGGGCCTTCTTCAATCACCGAGGCCCAAGTGTTGGCCCAAGCGTATTCAGCCTTCTTGCCAATCTCACACCAAGTTTTGGGTGTTTGGGTAAAAAACGGACACGACAAAGTTAACATCCAAATATCCGTAAAAATCAAATGTTTTTACGAAAAATATTCTTCATAAAGATTTTACTTTTACGAAAAGTCTTGCGGTGAAATATTGCACTAATTTTGGTTCATTCATCGAAACTAAACACCCGTAGCCCAAGAACACGTTCATGAAACTTTGGAAAGGATGCAAACAAGGTCGCCACATAACGATCGACCCGCGAACGAGCCGGTCGCTACTTAACGACAGACCCACGAACGAGTCGGTCGCTACGTAGCGACCGACCAAGCCATCCAGTCGGTCGCTACATAGCGATCGACCCGCAAATGAGTCGGTCACTACGTAGCAACCGACCAAGCCATCTAGTCGGTCGCTACGTAGTGACCGACCAAGCCATCTAGTCGGTCGCTATGTAGCGACCATCCCGCGAACGAGTCGGTCGCTACGTAGCGACCGACCAAGCCTCTCGGTCGCTCACTACGTAGCGACCGACCCGCGACCGATCAAGCCTCTCGGTCGGTCGCTACGTAGCAACCGACCCGCGAACGAGTCGGTCGCTACGTAGCGACCGATCCATCGCGGACTCGGTCGCTACGTAGCGACTGAACTGTCTCGGACATCGATCAACGGGTACGATCCAAATCCGTGCATTCTCGTCATTCCTCAATGCTAGCTCTCACGTACCGCAACCATATCATTTCTCACTCCCATCGATTAGAGTTATTACTTAAACGTTACGACAAAGATCGCAGAAAGTTTATTCTTATCAATAAAAATCGTGATAAATGTTTCGAATCGAAAGACAGCCCAAAAGGTCTAAAACGCTATTAGAAACCCACTTACGATTTTTAAGGAAAAGCGTATAGATACTATGGCGGATAAATGTTAAGTTTACGCAGATAATCATGAAGATCTAGAAAAATAAAATATCTTCATTTTCGAGTTATGACAGCTTAAGGGCAGAAAGGAAAAGCTCAAACCGACCTTGGAGGGAGTATATAAGGAGTCCTAGGTGAGAGGCAAAGGAGATAAATTTTTCAGAGAAAACTTAGCACTTATAACATTTAGATATCCGGGACCTCTGGAAAATTAGAGTTTCCCTTACTTTCCTAATTTAAATGAAAATCGACAACGTGATTTTCGGTTCCCACAGTTTGGCGCTAGAAGGAGGGGGACTACGGATTACTCTAACTCATAGCCACAAAACGTCCAATCAGATATGACGATTGACGATGGAAAGAACATACGAGACTCGACCGATACGAACGTCATCTCTTCTAAGGGGAGAGAAATGGTCAACCAAACCAAACCTCGCAACGACCTCCTTGTCATCGAGTTGACGATTCAGAACATCGACGTCGTGAGAATCCTAATCGATACTGGAAGCTCGGCTAATATTGTTTTCAAAAACAACCTCGAAAGGATGAAGATTGACCCGCCCGAAAATACGGAAAATCCTAGCCCGCTAGTAAGACTCTCAAGGGAGACCACGTTGGCTCTCGGGTCAATTAACCTCATCGTCAAAGCTAGAACTATGCAAAAAATCGCAGAGTTCCTAGTTGTCGACATACCTGCGTCATACAACGTAATCATGGACACACCGTGGTTGAATCTTATGCAAGCAATTCCATCAACGTACCATCATTGCCTTAAATTCTCAACCCCTCACGGAATCGAAACAATCTGGGGAAACCCAAGGGTATAAAAAGTCTGCTTTGCCGCATAACTTAAACGAAAAAAATCAGATTCCGAGGCCACTCCTAGCAAAAAATTGGCCTATGACAAAAAAGCCCAAGAACAAGACTCGGCAGAACTCTTCTGGCAATTGCGGAAAGCTGAGATTCTAGAAGAAAAGCACGAGCCGACCTGCGAACCCTAGGTATCAGTATGTCTTGACGAAGCATTCCTCGAACGATGCATCCAGATCGGAGCCAACCTCCATGAACCTTTAAGGACTAAGCTCATAACTTGTCTACAAAAGAATCTCCATGCGTTCGCCTGGGCTGCGGAGGATATGCTAGGGACTGACATCAACATAACTTGCCACGAGCTTCATATCGATCCAACCTTCAAACCAGTCAAATAGAAAAGACGAAATTTGGGACCGGAACGCGCCAATGCGCTCAACGACGAAGTCGAAAAACCGCTAAAAGTCGGATCGATAACAGAAGTAAGATATCCGGACTGGCTCGCCAATCCTGTAGTGGTCAAGAAGAAAAACGGAAAGTGGCGAGTCTGCGTTGACTTTACTGACGTCAACAAAGCATGTCCAAAGGATAGCTTCCCCTTACTGCACATCAATCGATTGGTCGAAGCAACAGCGGGAAACAAACTCTTATCCTTTATGGATGCCTTCTCGGGTTACAATCAAATTATGATGAACCCAGACGATCGCGAAAAAACTGCATTTATTTCAGATCGCGGAACTTATTGCTACAAAGTAATGTCTTTCGGCCTCAAAAATGCGGGCACAACTTATCAACGACTTGTGAACTGGATGTTCTCTGAACATCTCAGTAAAACTATGGAGGTCTACATCAACGACATGCTCGTCAAATCCCTCCATGCGGAAGACCATGTGTCTCATCTTGAGGAATGTTTCGCGCAACTAAACTTGCACAACATGAAGCTTAACCCGGCAAAATGCGGATTCACCGTAGTGTCGGGGGAATTCCTCGGTTACCTGGTCACGTACCGCATTATCGAAGCTAATCCAAAACAGATCGATGCACTGATCGAGATGGCTTCGCCCAAAAACAAGCGGGAAGTACAGAGATTAACCGGGAGAGTCGCAACACTTAACCGATTCATCTCGCAATCAACTGACAAATGCTTACCTTTCTACGATATCCTACGGGGGAAAAAAAATTCAAGTGGTCAGAAGAGTGCGAAAACGCTTTTCAACAGCTGAAACACTACTTGGGCACTCCTCCGGTTCTCGCAAAGCATGTCGAAGGAGAACCCTTGTTTTTATATATCGCGGTATCAGCAACAGCTGTAAGCGGCGTCCTGAACAGAGAAGAGCACAATGAACAGAAATCCATTTTTTACATAAGCAAGACTTTGTTGGATGTTGAGTCATGATATCCAATAATGTAAAAATTAGCATATGCGGTCGTAACATCGGCACGAAAGCTCAGACCGTATTTCCAATCCCACACGATCGTCATCCTCACGACCTTCCCTCTGCAGACGATCTTGCATAGTCCAAGCCAGTCGGGAAGATTAGCCAAATGGGCAGTCGAGTTAAGTGCGTATAATATAGAATACCGACCAAGAACGAGTGCAAAATCCCAAGTACTCGCAGACTTTTTGGTAGAGCTACCGACAGCAACCGTGATTAACGAGGAACCAAATTCAACATGGGTCCTTCACTTCGACGGATCGTCAGCTAAACTAGGATCGGGCATCGGAATTTGCTTCACGTCACCAACCAGTGAAATCCTAGAAAAATCGTTTAGACTAGAGTTTCACGCATCCAACAACGAGGCTGAGTACGAAGCGCTCATTGCAGGGCTACGATTAGCTCACGGATTGAAGATACGCAACATCCTTGCCTATTGTGATTCTGATCTAGTTGCAAGTCAATATTGCGGAGAATACGAAGATAGGGATGAAAGAATATATGCATATCTCAAATTGGTCCAGAACTAGCTCAAGATTTCGACTGTTTCGCTCTCACGCGAATTCTCTGTTCCGAAAACGTCCAAGATGATGCTCTCGCGGCCTTGGCCTCGAGTTCTGACCTAGGTCTTAAAAGAGTGATTCCGCTCGAATTCATCGAACACACGAGTATCGGAGCACCAGTCATTATCAACCTCATCGGGGATCAAGACGACGATGGAGAGGAGATCACAGTACAGCCAGAAGAGATATCAGAACAATCCGACTACGTCTGTGACACAACATGGCTGGAAACGATTCGAGCCTACATCATCGATGGAAAATTACCTCCCAAAACATGGGCGGCCCGCAAAATCCGAACCCAAGCCGCGCGTTACGTAACGGTCGACGGGGAATATACAAATGAAAATTTTTTGGACTGCTCATGACATGTTTGGAAGGAGAAAAAGCGAGAAAAGTCATGGACGAAATCCATTCTGGATCCTGCGGAAACCATTCCGGTGGAAGGTTGCTTTATGTGAAAATCAAACGCCATATATACTATGGCCAACAATGATCGGAGAGTGTAAGAAATTCGCACGAAAATGCGAAAAAATGCCAAAGGCATGTTCCGACAACCAGCAGAAGTTTTTTCTTCCATCACATCACAATATCCTTTCATACACTGGGCCATGGACATCGTCGGACCCCTTCATAATTCGAATAAAAAAAGTTTTCTACTAGTCCTAACTGATTTCTTCTCAAAGTGGGTGGAGGCAGAATCATACGCAAGTATAAAAGATGTCCAAGTCAAAAATTTCGTATGGAAAAACATTATCTGTAGACATGGAATTCCTTACGAGATCGTGATTGACAACGGATCACAGTTCAATCTCCACTCGGTTCGAAGCATTCTGCAGAAAATGGAAGATACGATTAAACAAATCAACTCCTAGATATCCACAATGCAACGGTCAAGCAAATACAATCAATAAAACCGTTCTAGACGGACTTAAGAAACACCTAGACGCTAAAAAAGGCAGGTGGACGGAGGAACTTGAGGGAGTTCTCTGGTCACATCGCACGACCCCAAGACGAGCGACGGGAGAAACGCTTTTCGCCCTCGTGTACGGGACAGAGTTCATGATTCTTGCGGAAGTCGAATTTCCTGGGGTCCGAAGAAGATTTTTGCCTGGACGAGAAGAGCTCAACAACGCCACGCTCCTAGACAATCTCGACCTCATCAACGAGAACCGGGATTGAGCACTCGTATGAATTCAAAACTATTAACATGCAGTCATAAAATACTATAACTCCAACGTTCGAAATCGCCGATTCAACGAAGGAGATTTAATCAAAGTCTTCCAAAACACCGCCGAGCGAAACGCAGGAAAACTAGGAGCAAACTAGGAAGAATCCTATAAGATCATAAAATTCGTCCGACTAGGTTCCTACGAGATAGCCAACATGCAAGACATAAAAATTCCAAGAACTTGGAATGCAATGCATCTCAAAAAAATACAATTACTAAACAAATCACTTCGCAACCACTGAACCACGAGATGGCTTGATCTCCGAAAAGGGTACATAGGCAGTTTGTCGGAAGACAAATTCAGCCGTTCCCCCTTTCTAAAAAAAGAGGAAGTGGGTACGTATACGTATACTCATATACTCCTAAAGTTTAAAATATCTGACCATGTTTTCGATATTTTTGAAACTTTTCTACAAACCATGCAAGCACAATCATCTTCGATCCACAAGTTTTATTCGACACCTAGAAGAACTCGCAAATTCACAAGTCACTAGGGAAAAATCAACCTTTGGCATTGCGAGACGTCGCAAAAACACCTAAGAAACTATTTCCCGCCAGACATCGCATAGACAAAATCCTGGTCTCAAACACGTACTCTTTGCGAAGATCCAGACGGTAATGTCTACCTCCAAGTTCGTTGCTGGTCACGTTAAAATCTTAAAACGTTCTAAAAAGACAAAGCCATCTCACGAAGATGACCCTCATACATCTGACACAAGGATAATAGCGTTATAAAAGAAATTCAAAATTTGGTTAGCATTTCCAGGAGACTAAAAAATTGTCCTTGGAGAGATGCTCGATTCCTACCAAACAAGTCATATAAGCTGAGAACCTATCGCGGACTTTAAAAACGGTATGGAATCAGGTCAAAACTGGAACGGGATATGTAAGCCGAGTTAGTCATCGGACCCCCCCCCCCCCCCCCCCCCCCTAAAACCAAAAGTAAACCTAGGTCTTGCCCTAAACCCAACACACTGGTCTTTAACATCTCAAGGTATGATATCAAAGATACGAGATCCTAAAACATGTCTCGTTGCTTATATTCAAACATCCTCAGAAATCCCACGAAGTTTGAACTTTGCGGAAAAACCTCGAAACAGACCACGAATATAACATTCCACTTGGGAGAAAGATATGAGATGACAACTCATAAAACTTCCTCCTACACCAACCAAATTACTCGCATAAAAACGCAAACTGAATATCCATTCATAAAAGCCGCAATGCGGCGAGGATTCAAAGCCACAAACGGCCAGTCCCAAAAAACATAAACACGGCCATACAAGGCCGGAACAAGTACTAATTCAAGATAAAGCCGAAACTTCCATCCGCGGCCGCCAGATCTCCCTTACAAGTAGACAACCTGGCTTCCTCGGCCTGTAAAGACAAAGGGTTTTCGCCATGGAGTGCCTGAACCACCGCCATCCCACCGTCGGTAGTCGCCAAGGCCAAATCCATGCTGCGAATGCACTCAAGGGAGCCTAGAAGGTTGGAGATCTTCGCAAAACGGGCCTAGAACTCAACACGGAGTGCATCCTTGGCCTCCTTGACCGCACGGCTCGCCGACCCTTCACCACTTTTGATCTGACACTGAAGTCGACGTACCTCCGAGGACTTGGTCTTCTTGGCCTTCTTCTCCTTAAGAAAAGAACTCGCCGTTTTTCCAAGGTCCCTCTCAAACTCTCCGATCTGAACCTTGAGCTTAGTTATCTTTGCGGAATGAGAATCCTCGAGAGCTTTCAGGATGGCTTCAGATTCAGACAGTCTGCCCTGCATCTCGGTCAAATCTCTCGCAAGATGACAAACCTCAGAACCGCATTCGCTGATCATCCCATCAGTCAGCAACACAAACTGCGAGATAAGGTAAAACAATTAGAGATGCAAAGCAAAACAGGGCTAACCAAGACCTCACGCTCTAAGAATAAAAACCCAAAGTGAAGAACAAACCTTCCCGCGGAATCCTGACGCCAGATTCAATCCTTCCTGCTGCAAAGATTCCCGGTCGTTGCCCCTGACAAACTTTCTCTTTCGGCCCTTTGGTTGAACAACCGGAGTAGCGCTAGGAGCATGCAACGCTAGGACAATCTCCTTCCTAGCTGGAGGAGGAAGGATTGACTCAGCAGCCTTTTCGTTGTCCTCAATGAGAATCGGAGTCGTAGACGATCCAGAAGGCTGCGCTAAAGCGTCTGGCACGAATGGAACACCCGTTTCAACTTGCGCTCCCGTACCTTGCAGAACCTGAACCTTGGGTTCGTGGGTCGGAGTGACGACCAGAACGGAAGAAGACGGGAGCTCGGCGTCAGTATGGGCAGTTTCCTTCTCTGCCTTACGATGAGCCATCTTCTCTCGGAAAGAGAGGAATCCGGCGACACAGGCTGGGCATTGTCCGAAAGGGTTGACTCTGGCGCCTGGGAGGAGGCCTCAGCCATCTCAGCATCATGACCCTTCATGTCGTTTTGGGAGGAAGACATCTTGAGAGCTAACATGAGAAAAGAAGCTAGAGAGAGCTTGGAAAGAGAGAAATGTGTGAAGGGAATGAAGGATGGCAGCTTACTACTTATAGAGGTAGGAGTTTAAGATTTTGATTTATTATATATATATATTTCTTCATCAATATTTTTCCGCTGAATTTTGGATATAAAGTCGTCCAATACGCCTATCTTGCCTAACTCGCCAAACCGCATGCTAGAATCTCATCGTAATCGATGATTCTAACGGGTTGGGGGGCTAACTGTTGGGGTCAAAAACGGACACGACAAAGTTAACATCCAAATATCCGTAAAAATCAACATGAACGTTTTTACGAAAAGTATTCTTCATAAAGATGACTTTTACGAAAAGTCTTGTGGTAAAATATTGCATTGATCTTGGTTCATGGATCGAAACTAAACACCCGTAGCCCAAGAACACGTTCATGAAACTTCAGAAAAGGATGCAAACAAGGTCGCCATATAACGAACAACCCGCGAACGAGCTGGTCGCTACGTAGCGACTGACCCACGAATGAGTCGGTCGCTACGAAGGGACCGACCAAATCACTCGGTCGGTCGCTACGTAGCGACCGACCAAGCCTCTCGGTCAGTCGCTATGTAGAGACCGACCCGCGTACGAGTCGGTCGCTACGTAGCGACCAACCAAGCCACTCGGTAGCGACCGACCCGTGAACAATTCGGTCACTACGTAGCGACCGACCAAGCCATCCGGTCGGTCGCTACGTAGCGACCGACCAAGCCTCTCGGTCGGTCGTTACGTAGCGACCGATCCACAATCGAGTCGGTCGCTACGTAGCGACAGACCAATCCATTTGTTTGGTCGCTACATAGCGACCGATCCATCGCGGACCCAGTCGCTACGTAGCGACCAAAATGTCTCGGACATCTATCAACGGGTACGATCCAAATCCGTGCATTTTAGTATGTTCCTCAATGGTAGCTCCCACAGACCGCAGCCATATCATTTCTCACTTCCATCGATTAGAGTTATTATTTAAACGTAACGATAAAGATCGCGGAAAGTTTTTTCTTATCAATAAAAATCGTGATAAACGTTTCGAATCGAAAGACACGATTAGAAACCCTCTTATGATTTTTTAAGGAAAAGCTCATAAATACTATGACGGTTTATACTTAGTCCGCAAGAAAGAATAAATGTCAAATTTCCGCAGATAAATGTTAAGTTTCTGCGGATAATCATGAAGATCGAGAAAAATGGAATATCTCCATTTTCGAGTTATGACGGCTTAAGGGTAGGAAGGGAAAAGCTCAAACCGACCTTGGAGGGAGTATATAAGGAGTCCTAGGCGAGAGGCAAAGGAGAAAACTTAACACTTAGAGCATTTAGATATCTGAGAAATTAGGGTTTTCCTTACTTTCCTAATTTAATCGGAAATCGACAGTGCGAATTTTGGTTCCCACAAGGCTTAACTCTGTTCTATGATTCAAATTATAAGGTTAATATAATTTACACGAATAATAAACATTGATACAGAACATAATGAGAACTTCATATTTCTATCATTTATCTATGGTGACACAATGCAAAGAGTTAATGGACCAGGTTTTGGGAAAGATTGACAAGAACATGTACAAATTGGGATGAACCATGGTTTGTTATTGGAGATCGCAATGAAATAACTAGTAATCATAAAAATATGATGGAACTCTGAGACATGCATATAATTTTATTGAATTATCATTTGATGGAGTTTCCAATCCTGAGAAATACATTTTCATGGAGTGGGCGAAGAGGGGGACATGTTATCAGATGTCGACTCGACTGGGCTTGAGGGAATAATGATTGACATAACTTATTTCTCTGTTTGTATGTCGAATATTTAGATATGGTTTTGGATCATTAGCTTCGAGAGAGGATACAATTATAAGGAAAAAAGCAGTTCTGGTTTGACAAAAGATAGATTGGTAACGAGGGTCTCATGTCAATATCAAGAGGATGAATTTTAAGGGATATAAGGCACGATACTAGAATAGTAGACAAAATACATAGATGGCAACATAAGATTTTGGTTTGGAGGAAAGCGGATTCACATATTAGGAAGAAGAAAATAAATATTCTACATAATGCTTTTAGAGAAGTACAAAATCAACACAATAATAACACAAGGTTCTCTCCAGAGATTGACACATCAGATTTTTAGATAACTATGAAAGTGACATGTCAATAAATGAAAAAAGTTAGAAAAACCAATCAAAATATTTTAAATTTACATATCATCTTACACGTCATTTTCAACAATTTGTTGTTTCGTCTACTGCGTCTGAATTTAACTCTCCAACAACTTATGTTCTTGAAGTCACAAATAACTCATCAGCCATGAATATGACTTATCGAGTTCTATCTTTACTACTTGGTCATTAGTTGTCTCATCATCAACTACGAGAAGGAAAACACATCCAAGTTTCGTAAGCTGGATTTTTGAATCAAAGTTAAGAAGTTACTTAAGGTTGGGTGTTGTTGCTCAGTTGTGTATCTACTGATTCTCGAGCTTTCATGGATTATTGTTCTAGCTTGGTTCTACACAGTTGGCATAAAGAAAAAATAATGAACTGTTTCTGCAGTCAACAAATGTATTTTCTAGCTTGGTTCTACACATATGGCATAAAAAAAAAACAAGTTATTTTTGCAGTTAACAGGTGTATCACGGCACATTGCTGGTAGAACTTTTCCTAGACAGAAAGTGTATCTCGTCACATATTGTTTTTAAGGAAAAAAATTGGTCGTAATAACATTAGTTATAGTTAGATACATGATACATCACACATGTTCTTCTTTTCTCCCCTTTTTGTTTCTTGGTCAAGCTTTAAACCGATAAACAATGTAAAATGCATATGCTGGAATTATTGTGTCTTAGTTTAAAATTAAAAGTTGAAAGGGGATAATATATCTAAACTTACTTTGCATTCAATGTCAGCCCAAGATAAATAAATTACTTAATGGTTTAAATGAAACTATCAACAATTTTTCAAACTATGGTTACCTTACAAAGGTATAAGGATTAGAAAAGAGAGGTGGCAGACCTAGAGCAAGAGGGGATGTGGCATTTGTTATTTTTCCACTAATAACAAGTTTTTTTTTAGAACACAAGTTTTGAGTTTATATAAATATATATAAACTCAGCATTTAGTTTTAACAAAATGGTGTAACCCCCAGCCAAAAATAATAATGGATCCGAAGGAACAAATATTTCTCTTTGGTCTTACAAAACGTTGGAAATGGTAGTAAACAAAAAAAATTTGGTGTTACAAAAAAAAAGTAGCGAGCAAATAGTAGAATAAATATAAAACATACATCAATACTATAATAAGTCGGGAGTATATCAGTTCTTTATAATAAATATAAAACATAATATAATATATATGAGATAAATTTAAAAGTAAAGTGGTATTTTCAATTTGAAACATGAAAGAGAAATATACATAAAAGCTAAGACCATATGCAAAATAATTAAAAATGTATTTTGATGTCATGTAAGCATATAAACTATATATTTAAGCTTTGATGTTATCCATTTTAAATAGTTATTTTTATATTTAATACCAGAGTTGATTATATTTATATCTTATTTAAATATAAATTTTATCTATTTTTCTTTTATCAAAGATATAATATATATTTTTAAACAATTGAAAGATCCAAAACATCCCGAGGCGGAGCCCGGGTTATTTTCTAGTGGTTTGACAAAATCATATGAGGAACTGAGGAAGTAATGGCGATCTTTCAGAAACTAAAAGAAGTTTATCATGACGAAAAGCAATATTGCAAACATAAGAGTAGGAATATGTGACATGTAAAGAGATAGTGATGTATATAAGTATTTGGAATATTTCTAAATATTTTGTTATTTATTTTATTAGTTATATTAATTTAGATAATTACCTTTTATTTGTATTTTATATATTTTAGTGATTTTTTTCTATTTTAATTAATATTAGGGTTTTCTAGATTTAAAGATTTTTTTATAAATAAACATTAAAACCTAAAATTGTAATACGACTTTGATAATTAATAAACTAGATTTTGCTTTATACCTTATACATTGTTCGATTTGATTAAATTTATCAAGTAGGAAGTTGATCTAAAGAAGCTATTGAAAGAAACTATTGATCGATCCAATAAAAGGTTTCTAATAACCCTAAAGTTTCTTTATCAGTCCAATCTATTTGTTCGCTGCATCAAATAGAAATACACAATTTTACCACACGCACTGACAAAAAAAACAAAGATGCATTCAGAATAAAAACGCCGTGTTGTATGATAAAGAGGATAATAATCAAGAGAAAAAATACTTAACTGATTCTTATTTATCTCATCATAGTTACTAAGTCGACTCTGAGTTATGCACACACGCTTCTAAAGACGTATAAAGACACAAAACCATTTTTTTTCCTTATTACGAGAATGCTATTTTCAGTATATTCTAATAACAAATTAAAAATAGAAAAATAAAGAGTGATTCGTCTATGGTATCTTGGATGAAAACGATATAGAAGACATAACTTTTCCCAGAAAGAGAGAACTGTAGTTAGTTATTACATGTGAAAACTTTGTCTCGCTTATGTTATGTGCGATTGTTTTTTTTCTTTAATCTCTCTCGCCCTTCTGGTCAAGGACCTCTCCAACATTGCCTCAAACAGCTTTTGGGATACGAAATCACAACTTGTTTCGTTGAATGAACGCCTAAGCAGAGCTCTGTGCTGATCTGAAGCTGAACCAAGTCATTGATGTCATGTTGAGATTTGTTTTGGTAAACTTTCTTTTGATGGTGCAGAGGCAGTGTCGCTTCAATAAGGTAATCAACATTGTGTACTTAATGGTTCTTATTTGGTTCGAAGGTTGCTGACATTTCACAAGAAAGGGCTAAAGAAATATAGTAAGCCGAGCACTAGGTATAAATACTCTACATTGACCAAAACTCAAGGAAACTTCAGGTTAAAAGTGACGGAAATTGCTCTTGTTGCTGACACTAGCTGGTAAATTGATGACATAATTGTCATGTTGTGATAGAAGATGATAGAAGAGAAGCTCTCGGTAATGAACCCTACAATGTCCAACTTCTTACCAAGTTCAGTGATATTAGAATCCGGTCAAGACGTCACTGGCAAATCCTTTGTTACAGAGGTAAACTACATAGCAAACTAATTTAAAAGCTCGGTCTCTAAATCAAAAATACAATTCACCTGAGACTTTGGTTTTCTTATAATGTGGGCAGGAGGAGCTGGCATGGTAATAATTAATTAACAAGTGAATTCCTTCATTTCAGGTTAGCACCATACGAATCGTGTGAATTAAGTCACACCTCTGTTGTTTTTCATTTTTTTCAGCCTTCTTGTCGCTGCAAATAAGTCTCAACCTTCAACTCTTCTCTCCTCTCCATACAAAGTGTAAACTTTATTTTCTACAAACTGACCTTTTCAAACAACTTTCGTATCGGGTAACCAAAAACAATAAACTCTATATAGGTAGGGCATATATCAATTCAGTATCAAAATCACTAAACATCAATCCGAACAAATCATCTTTTATTAAAGGCCACTGAGAAAAATAATACAAAACAATGTATTCTTCATCGTCGACTGTACCAAAACGCGTCATTTTGATCCATGTCTTGGCGATACAACTTCTCCTTATAAACAGCGAATTGTCCTTAAACACAACCAATGCGTATCTCAACCACAAATGCTTGGTTAGTCAAGGAAAATACAAGCCGGGAAGTAAGTACGAGCAACGCTTAAAATTTATCATCAAAAGGTTCTATTCGGTCAGTAACAAAGGTTACCAAGGGTTCGGCGATTCTACTTTATCCGCTATCATCCAGTGCCGCGGCGACTCCTACGGGCCCAAGTGCCACGACTGCTTTGCCACCGCCTTCGCTGCTGTAATGTCACATCAATATTTTTTTTTGCTAAAGCACATCAATATTTATAATTAGTTATCTTTCTAAATTTTTTTATTTTGTAAATAAATGTGCGCACAGCTAATTTTGTTAACATTTAGCATAAGATAAAAACTACTTATTTTATGTTAATTAGTCTCCTGCAATCTCGTTATTGATTGTGGCGTAGATATTTAAAATGTGTATTACAGCTTCGCAGGAGATGTCCGTGGTACAAGGGGAGGATAATATGGTATGACCAATGTCTTCTCTCGATTGATGCCAAATATTCTATTGGGCAGATCGATTACAACAATAATTTTTGTATGTCCAACGCTAAGAAGTTGGGAGGAGATGCATTCGCGTTTATAATAACTTGGAATACTTTCATGGACAATCTGACGACTTTAGCTGTTGATAATAACACTAACAAGTTAACACCATTCTACTCTGCGGGGAAGACGTGGTTTAAGGGTGATATGTTGTATGGAATGGTGCAGTGTACGATAGATTTAAACCCAAACGCTTGTTGGGAGTGTATGGTATTTAATAGCATACATTTTCAACATTGCTTGAATGATAAACGAGGAGCGAGATTTATGAGTAGGAGCTGTACTTTTAGGTTTGAGTTTTACCCTTTTCTTGCCAAGCATGTCCAAAGTATTTAAAGAGCTAAATAAATATTTAACTTTTTGTTTGAATTTTTTTCAGTCAAAAGTTTATGTAACATCAAGTGCTACTCTTTTTTTTTCTTTTTCATGAATGTTTAAAGAAAAAAACAACAAAATAATGAGTGAATAAGAGAGTGCTCGTCTATTTTGTTGCTTTATTCTTATGATTTTATCAAATGTCTTTTAAATTCTTTTCTCATAGTTTTTCATTTTTATTTAGATTGTGATATATGTTACAAATGATCTGGAACCAGAGCCAACAAGGCATTTAATACATCCATACAAGAACAACCATATCATAATTCACATCATGTTCTTGTGAATTGTGACAATAATTAAAAACAATATAACGGTGAATAACTTAGCGTGTCTATAATTTAAACTGTTTTAGAGAAGATTTGATGTTTCAAAATATAAGATGTTTGCAATTATCAAAATAATTTCAACTTTATTGAAAATTGAATGGCCAATAACATTTTACTGCATAATTTATGATAGGAATTTATTTAAAATTTATATTATAAATAATGTCATCTTTTAAAATTAGCCAAAACATCTTTTTCATATACATTATTTGAGAAGTGATTTGCTTATTTGTCATCAACATATTCATACAATCAAATTATATGTTAGTGTGGCTTACAATATTAACGAAATCAATATTAATCAAATACATTTTTGTTGATAGTTAAGTGATTGAAATTTATTTAATTTTATCGGTTCATTAATTAAATTAACAATTAAGTTTTACCAGTTTAATATATTTTAACTAAAATATACCAAAATGCAAACTTATTATAATTCACATATATATATATATATTTAAATATAGAAAACTAGAGGATAATATACATATTTAAATAAATAGTCATTATCATATAAATAATTGATAATTCCTAGCAAATATAATTTTAATTTCATAAAAGTTTAAATAAATTAAATTAAAATAATTAGAGGAAATCAAAAGAAAAAAACTACATATAATTACATTTCTGATTTTCTTTTCCACGATAATTGAAATAAAATATAAAAATAATCAAATTTAAACCATATTTATAGAAAAAAATATTAAAATTATATTAAAATTTATTATTTTTCCGCTTGGCACGGGAAAACTCCTAGTATTATGAAACATATGAAGTATGTTTTCAGGAAAAAACAACTGGTAAATAACTCTATTTCTTAATTACTAGTTTGTTTTTTATACCTATTTACGAAATTCCAAATATATATTTTTAATTTACCAGAAAATATATAAATAATTATGCTTTTGACATCGAATAAATTTATTTTTTCCGCGTTTTATTTATACATAAACTTATTGACATATTTGTTTATTTTTGGGCACAAAGTAATTTAAATTTGACAGGTTTATTTAGATATTTTAATAAAATTGTCATATTTATTTGTTTTAGCCATAAATTAACTTAATTTTTTGACAGGTTTAAGTAGCATTCAATAGATTTATTTATTTTGACCATAAAGTCCTTAATTTTGACAGGTCTAGTTTAGATACCTAGATTTATTTATTCTTTGACCACATATTTTTTTAATTTTACAGATTTATTTTAAATTTATTAAATTTATTTTACCCTTTGGTCACATATTTATTTAATTTTGATATATTTAATTAAGATCTGATAATTTATCTACTCTTTTACCACATATTTAATTACAACTAGGCTATACTTTCTTGCTCATGCACATTTATAAATATTTATAAAGTAAATATATTATAATAATTGATTGATAATTTACTTTTAATTCTAAATTATTTTTATAATTTATGTTATATTTTAATTAGACATTGCTTTTATTATCACTTGGTATTGAATTTCATACACTTCTCAAAATTCAGCTATTATACTTTTCGTTCTAAATAGATTAAATTTTGATAAAATTTTCTATTTTGAATCTAGGTTGGCTGTTGTCTTATAAAACAATATGTTCTTATTTTAGTTATATCTTTTGGATATAATGAATTGGATTAGTCTAATTACTTGTTTTTGAGTTTATTGAGTTATATATAATTTCATACTACATGTGTAAGTATATTTTTGTAATTTTTTTAATAATTTGATATAAGATGCTTTAAAAAAGACATTAAAAATAATGTGATGATCAGTAGAAAGTTGCATAAATATATAACTAACAGATTTTTGAAAGCTTTTGAAACTTATCGATATTTACAATAGTTAAAATATTTTATAACTTCTAAGTAATTTTATAGGGATAATTTGTAAAATACTCTATTATTAGTTTCAAATTTGGAAACTACATCTTCTATTTTATTTTTTGAAAACTACACTTTCTTAATTGTAAATTGATATTTTTATCCAGATTAGATATTTCAATAATTGAAATTTAGATTCAAAACTAATAATAATAATAATATTTATATTTAAGATAAATCTGTTTGTTGCTTAGATAAATATGTACTTGAAGTCACTTAATCTCTTAATATTATTTATTACACAAACACAGCTTTGCGTACTTTACGTAATTTAATTTTCAGTGATGTTACCACTGTATTAACTCTTACTTTACTATCTATGTTATTGGAACAGAGTTTGAAGTCACGCATAGAGAATTAGTACTTGAAGTCACGTAACCTTTTAATTAGGCAACTATTTTACTGCGTACGAAATGTCAAAATTCTGCTCAGCGTTGCTTAATACATCACATACTTTTTTCTTGATCCTGTAGGGGTTGGAAGTTAGCACGGAAACTTGCAATTAAAATATATTGTAAAGCGTGTCTTTATTCATCAACCAATGTGGTATTTATACAAAGAGAATGTAGTAAGGTAAGGAGGAATAGGAATATTAGCATTCTCCTAAATCCCTTGTATATAGGAATATATCCATATATATCATTAACCCTTTACCCCCCCCTCAAGTTGGTAATGACATATCTCGAATTCCCAACTTGGATAGCAAATGATGAAATGTCGGGGTACGCAAGGCTTTAGTAAGCAAGTCCGCAGGCTGGTTCTTCATTGTAATATGCTAACCGGAGCTTCTAGTTCTAGTGGTAAAGGGCTTACAGCTGTGAGTACCGCCACCTGGGTTCGAATCCCGGCCACTGGGGAATTAACATTTCGGCATCGCCAGGGACAGAGGACCGACACGTGGCAACACGTGACTAGTCTGGATCACTTCTGTGGAGCCAAGATACTTCTGTATAATTCAAAAAAAAATGCTCAATAGTAATAAGCTTGTCTTTTACGGAGTCACACACATAATGACAATCATTCTCGACATGCTTGGTACGCTCATGGAATACCGGGTTCTTGGCCATATGTATTGCCTATTGACTGTCACAAAAGAGACACATATGTTGAGGATGAGTGAAGCCGAAGTGATGTAGAAAACGTTTGAGCCATTTTAACTCGCATGTTGTATCTGCCATTGATCTATACGCGGCCTCAGCCGAAGAACGAGACAATGTGCGTTGCTTCTTCATTTTCCAAGATACAAGAGAATCACCAAGAAGAACAACATACGCACTAAGAGATCGACGCGTCAGAGGGCAAGCCGACCAGTCAGAATCATAATATGCCGTGAGAATGAGATTAGCATCAGAGGATAGCATTATACCTTGGTCTGGACAGCCTTTTAAATAACGAATCACCCGCAAGGCTGCTATCGAGTGATCCTCTAGCGGCTTATGCATAAATTGTGATAGGATATGAACAATGTAGTTTAGTTCTGGACGCGTGAAAGTAAGATAAATCAGGCGGCCTACTAGTTGTTGGTATTTGCCTGGATCTTGAAGGTGCATACCTTTTGCTAATGCTAGTTTATGATTCAGTTCTGTAGGAACCGAAGCTGGTTTCACACCAAGTAAGCCACACTCTGTTATTATATCAAGAGCATACTTTCGTTGAGACACAAATATTCCTTCAGGACCACTTGCAATCTCTAAGCCAAGAAAATATTTCAACTTGCCCAGATCATTCATCTTGAAACACCGGTGTAGATAGTTGTTGAATCTTTGAATGGTAGCAATATCGTTTCCTGCGATAATAAAATCGTCTACATAGACCAAGATATGAATACATATATTTGCTTCCATGAAAGAGAACAGAGAATAATCCTCATAACTCTGAACAAACCCAAATGATTTGAGAGCTTTGCTGAGTTTGGAAAACCAGCACAGAGGAGATTGTTTAAGACCATATAGAGATTTCCGTAGACGGCAAACCTTGGATGGATCATCAGCTTTAAAACCAGGAGGAAGTTCCATGTAGATTTCTTCTTCGAGATCACCATGAAGAAAAGCATTATGAACATCCATCTGATGAATCTCCCATCTCTTAGCGGCTGCGAGTTTGAGATGAAACCGAACAGTATTCATGTTAGCTACTGGAGCAAAAGTATCTTTGTAATCCAGTCCTTCTTTCTGTCGATTCCCACGAGTCACTTGTCGATCTTTAGGGCGTTCAAGTGTTCCATCAGCTCTGTATTTATTAGTATAAATACAGCCACAACCGATGGCTTTCTTTTCAGGTGGTAGCACGGTGACATCCCATGTATGGTTTTCTTCCAAAGCTGTTACCTCTGTTTTCATTGCTCCATTGAACCGTGGATCATTGACTGCTTCCTTAAAGTTTTTAGGAACGTTGTCTGTAGTGATCTTGGCTAGAAACGCCTGGTGTTTATCATTAGAAACAGAGGTAGAAGAATAGTCAGAGAGAGGATACAATGTCTTACCTGGAACCGTTGGAGGAGAACTCTGATTTGATGAAGTGTGAACGTGAGAAGGGTTTGTAGTTGCAGCATTAGTGAGAAAATTCTTCAAGAGAACTGATGGCTTCTTTGTGCGATGACCACGACCAAGGAGGTCAAGAAGACCTGGAGAAGAACTTGATATAGATGATTCAGTCTCAGTAGATTTTGCTGGTGATGTAGAAGGAGAGGGTAATGGTGCAGGAGATGATATCACAGGTATCATTGGTACCCCCGAATCAACCGTAGGAAACAGAGAAGTTGCAGAAGGTATGGTAGGTGGAGAAGTCGAGGGAACAACCAAAGGTGTTGGAACCGTAGAGTCATTCGTAGGTGTGATAGAATCAGGGTTCAGTGTTTGCTGCGGTTGCTCTTGTTGATTGATTTTATCAACCAGTCATCGATGGAAAAGTCAGGTCGTGAAACGGGTGGAGTAACACATACATAGTGTTCAATACCCGGAAACGGATCTTCAAAAAATACCACATCTCGACTGATAATAAACTCATTTGACTCCAAGTCATACAATCGCCAAGCTTTCTTGCCAAAGGGGTAACCGATAAAGAGACACTTGCGACTTCTTGTAGCGAATTTATCTCTATCTCGAGGTCGTTGATGGGCATAGCAGAGACAGCCAAACACCCGTAATTGCTCATATATAGGAGGACGGCCATGGAGAACTTCATAAGGTGTTTTCCCATTAAGAACATTAGTTAGTGTCCGGTTTATGATGTGAGCTGCAGCTACGATACTCTCTCCCCAAAACTCAATAGGTAAGCGAGACTGGAACATACAAGCTCGAGCCACATTTAATATATACATGTGTTTTCTTTCCACTCGACCGTTCTGTTGCGGTGTGTATGTGCAAGAAGTTTGATGCACAATGCCGGTTTCACGAAAGTAAGATGCAAGGGTCATGAACTCGGTTCCATTATCAGTACATATAGTCTGTACTTTATGTCCAAACTGCCGTTCGCTCATTGCACAGGAATTGCGTAGTAATGAAGCAACTTCTGATTTTTCGAGCATTAAATATGTCCATACTGCTCTAGAATAATCATCTACTATAGTAAGAAAGTAGACAGCCCCACAAGAACATGGCGTACGGTAAGGTCCCCAAACATCGCAGTGGATTAAAGCAAAAGGAAAATCAGCTTTATTATGACTATCAGGAAACACTTGACGAGTTTGTTTTGCTTTAAAACAGACATCACACTGAGAATAACTAAAATCTATTTTAAAATTCTGAAAAATAGGTAGGGTGGATAAAGCCTTGTAGGATGGATGCCCAAGTCGACGATGCCACAGAGTTGAAGAAGAAGTTTTCGATTTTGAAGCTCCATGAACTCATGCAACTTTAACACCCGAGAAATAGTAAACCCCCTCACGTTCTTCACCTGCTCCAATCAGAGTCCTCGAAAAACGGTCATGTAAAACACACAGTGTATCAGTAAATATGGCTATGCATCCAGTTTGTTTTAGCAATTTGGATACTGATATGAGGGTGCAGTGGAAATCAGGAACAAGGAGAACATCAGTAAGCATATAGTCTTTGCTAAGGTGCAATGTTCCTTGTTTTGTAGCATTGGAGTCCTGTCCATTAGGACACGTCACTGATAAGGATGGGATGTTGTGGACATCATGTAGTAATGAGAGATCACCTGTCATATGGTGTGATGCCCATGTATTAATAATAACATCAAAAAGCATTGTTTTACCCGACAAATGTTCGGACGTAAGGTTGCTTTGCTTATTTTGGAGAAGAGAGATCAAGGATGCGATTTGATCTGAGTTGTGCTGCACGTTGCTTTGGACTGCGTTAGCTCTCCCACGTCCACGTCCACGATTACTAGTTGAACGACCACCCCTACCACCTCGAGATGAGTTGTTACGTTGTTCAATAAACCAGTCGGGAAAACCATGTACAAGGAAGCATTCAGATATGTCATGGCCTGTCCTCCCACAGTGAGTACAGGTTCGTGAAGGATCCCTGGAATGTGGCGGAGTAGTGTCTTTTGTAGTTAGAGCTGAATCCTATGAATACTCTGTTTTCGCAGAAAATCCTAAAGCTTCAGTTCTTTGTTCTTTAGAACGAGTAGACGCCATGTTTTGTTCCTCGCGGACGACCCGTGAGTAAACAATGTTAAGGTCGGGAAGAGGGTCTTCATCGGTTATACGAGATCGTATTGCAGAGAATCTGGAATCGTCCAGGCCAAACAAGAATTTATGAACCTTTGCATCTTCTTTTTCTTTTTTTATATCGGCTGCAGCAGCACACCTACAAGGCCGTGTAGTCTTCATGTTCTGCAACTCTTCCCACAACTTGCTAAGTCGACCATAATATTCAAGTACTGTTTGACCATTCTGTTTGCAGTTTGTGATTTCATCTTGTAGCTGATGGAGACGAGTCCCATTCTTTACAGAGAAGCGAAAGCGTAAAGATTCCCAAAGCTTGTGTGCTTCAGGTACATGAGTGACTGTTGATCTGAGTTTAGAATCAATAGATGTTCGTATCCATCCAACAATCATTGAGTTTGCTGCAAGCCATCGTGATAGGTCGGGTTCTTCTGCAGGTTTCGGTATTGTAGCATCAATAAAACCTGTTTTCTGCTTTGCTTGTAGAGAGTTTCGAAGTTCAGTGGCCCATTCTGTGTAGTTCTCTTGTGTAAGTAGTACCAACGTGATTAGGGGCTCCAGGATTGTCTGATCGATGAAGATAGTACGGCGATAGCTCTCTAGAAGAAGCCTGCGTCATCATAGAAGTAGAAGTAGCAGTAGAAGATGACGTATGATGTTCAGTCATCGTGGTTGATGAAACTGTAGTAGTAGAACGAAAGAAGGAGATCAAACGTATTGATCAAGAAAAAAAAATTAGATCATGAGATTTTAGTTCTGATACCATAAAATATAACGTAAAGCGTGTTTTTATTCATCAACCAATGTTGGTATTTATACAAAGAGAATGTAGTAAGGTAATGAGGAATATGAATATTAACATTCTCCTAAATCTCTTGTATATAGGAATATATCCATATCTATCATTAACCCTTTAACAATGAAGCTGCGGCAACATAAACGAAGTTCCCGCCATCACTCCGTAAACTCATATCAAAAAACAGATAATGGCAAAGATGAGAAAGTTACACAGATCAAATGTATGTTTCAACAGAAAAAATAATGATAACAGAGAATAAGAATTATACAAATTCCAATACACTTAAGTATTCATGAACTAACCAGCTTCTAAATGAGAGAAATAATAAACTATGAAACAAGAGAAAGAAAAATGTTTTTTAAACCCTTTGCCAAAAAAAAAGAAAGAAAAATGTTTTGCAAAAATGGAGGATAATGTCTCATGGAGAAGAAGAAGATCGTCTAGATTGTGTTTTTTTTCTTCAAAAACAAAGATTTAAGATATATTAAAAGAATATTTTGTAGATATTCTAAATATTTCTATTTTTTCAAAACAAATATTATTCTTGTTGAAATTATTACTTTAAATATAAAATAAATTAGGATGGAAAATAATTGAGAAATATACAGACTGGACAATTTAGTAAATTTATATATGCAAAAGTGTATTTTTCAAAAAACTAAAATAATAGTGTAGTTTTCAAAAAGAATTTTTATTTAAATGTATTTCTCCAAATTTTCCCAATTTTATACCTTAAATTTATTAAGAACATTTCTAATGCAACTCTATTTTATACAGAGTGATGTCACATTTTTAGAATAAGAAATAACATCTCTCTATATTTTTCTCAATAGTAAAATAACTTTATTATAGAAGCATAAATTTTCACCTATATAATAGAGAATCTTCTACCCTACTTTATTTTCACTTTAAAATAGAGTTTGAAGTAAAATTGATCAAATGGTACTTTATTTTTTATTGTATATTAAAGTAAAAATAGGTTTACTTTATAAATTGAGTAATCATATTTTTTTTGTTTGTCACTCTATTTTTCATTCTAAAATAAAGTACTATTAGCGTGGAATTCAATTTTTATTATAGAGTTACTATAATTTAAAAGAAAAAATAGCGTAAATCATTGGAGATGCTTTTTTATCTACCACTACCAAAATGACATCCTCTAGTTCGAAAATTAGCAATATTCCAGAATACAAGCTAAAAACGTGAATCATTGCTAATTTGTGGCCTATGCCAAACAAACTATAACAACATGAAACATTAAAAAATCTTTTCAAAAGTCCATTATCCGCGAAAATTAACTTTCTAGATCCAACAATAGCATCATACTAATACGTAGAACATGACTTAAGCTAAACAAACTTGAAGTAAACTAAAAAAAATAACACAACACCTCTCATGTACATTATCCAAAACCAAACAACTAGTATGAGTTATACAAATATTAGAGGTTGATCTGCGCATCTGCCCATATGGTGGTCATTATTCAAAACCAAACAACTAGTGTTATATATTTTAGATGTGTCGTCATATAACTAATTATATTCAAAAGATTTGGACCGATAGGGTAATATGATTGTTTTGATACAAATATTTGAACCCGTTTTAGATACATTGTTTATTTGGATATTTTTAGGTTCACATACATCATAACCGAATAAATCCGTATCTGAGAGGACCCGACTCGAGACCCACCTAAAAATTTATAATATCCGAGCAGAGCCTAATTTCAAAATCCAAAACTCGATACCGGAAAGAAATGACCCATACCTGAATGGGTACCCGAATGTTCATGCTTAACTGACTGTAAACAAATAAAAAAAATTTTGTTAACTGTTTTGAATTCTTCTCACGAGCAAATTTATTTAAACCTATGGAATTATTATGTTTAACATGTAAAATAAATGCTGTCGAATTATTATGGTAAATATAATTAGTGAAGTAGTTAACAAGAGTGAAAATGTGTAAAAAATATAATAAAACACTTTAAAAAATAGGTAATTTCTGTTTTATACTTCTATAATAAATATTCTCGAATTATTTGGAAATGACAATAATGAAGTGATTAGAATGTGTTAGAAAGGAAAAGAAAAATTGTAAGAAAAAAATTAATTTAGGAAAGTATTGTTGATATTCCCCACAATTAATATATGTATATATCAATACTATTAAAACAGAAGCATTTTTATCTATTTACTAATAGTTTACGTTGGACCATAAAATTTAACTATCTTTCCTATTATTTTTATTTATACATAACTTAATTATTATTAAATATACAGCATACCTAAATTTAAGGAACTAAATAACTAATCTATTATTTTTTGAAACTAATGAATTCAATTTATATTAATACTAAATTTATGTAACTAATAAATTATATTATATTTATTAATATAGTAAATAATGATCTATGTCTACTAATTTGTATATATACAATTGTACATTAATCCAAAATGAAAGAAACAAATTCTTCAAAACCCACACCAAATTCATAAAATATAATTCTTATAGCTAGAGTATTTTTTTTTTGTCATCAACAAACATACTCATATAGACTCTGTGAACCAAACTGGTAACTCCGCATCAATGTGAACGACGAAAGACGATTGTTTTCTTGCACATCGTGCTAGAGTATTAAATTTAGATATAAATATATACACTATAATGATAAAATAAATATTAATTGTTAGCTACTATTAATATTTAACATATGACGGAACATGTTTTATTGATATTTTTATGAATATATATTTTTTACTGGTTATTCGAACAGACACGTAATATATTTATCAAATATAAACTAATTGAACAAATATATCAACCCAATTTTATGATAATATATTAAATTAACATAAATCGATGCAAGAATTAGATATATAGTAACAATATATAAGAAAATAAAATAAAAAAGTATTTAAATTTCTAATACGAATGATGAAATTAACTTTTAATTTTAAAATATGCCAAAAACAAAACGTTATAAGATTCTTATAGCATGTGAACAACAAAAGTAAACTAAACAAATAAATAATCGATTATATTTTTTCGCAAATGTAAATCACTAAATTGTAGTAGACGAATCATTGTATAGCTAACTTTTGTAAAATTGGAACATCACTTTTATAATATATCCATCATTCATCTAAACATTCATGAGTATATATTAGAGTATTCTAAATATAATAATTTACGTCAAATTAGATTGCCTATCAGTTAATATATCGGTTCAACCATTAGTCGGATCCCCGGTTTTAGCGGTTTTTACGGATTTTGTCGAATTTTTAAATAATTAATTTTTTTATAACTAAACCAGATTACATATAAGGCCATCGGGTTTTCCAGTTTAACGACAGGTCCGCGTCAGGTTTCAAAACACTAAATATAACACTTTACTAGATTTTGACCCGCGCTTAAAAGCGCGGGTTATTTTTCAGTTGATAAAAATATATGATATGAATTAGTATTTTAGTCTTGTTATACATTATTATGTTACAAAATTTTATTATATCAAAAATAATTATTATTATTTTTAGTTAGTTAATGTAATTATATTTTTAATCGTTTGATTACTTTTTTCAAAAAAAATTATATGGATTGATCAGACTCAGTGCGTCTATTATTTTAAAATAAATTATTTTCAATTAGATGAGAACAATACTTTTATATCAAGTTCGGACCCGTCGTCGAACCAGTAAACACGATGACTTGTACATAAGCTGGTTTAGATTTAATGAAAACTCGTTAATTTAAAGCATGCAAACTTCGAAAAAACATGCAATCAAGTGTGACCCGACATTTGGTTGACATGGTAGGAAAAAAATAATCTTCAATAATATTTTAAGAGATGAATGAAACTTCTAATATATTAACGTAATAAAAAATAATTTAATGTAAATATATATAATTTTGTTTTAACAAATGATTTGCTAAAGTGTTTTTTTTTATTAAATTTGATTTTGTAAATATTTAGAATTATATAATGTTAGATGACATGATATAATATGTTGTATTATATATGCTTTCATTTAATAATTGATATTTAAATATTATATATCCATCTTTGAGCATAATATATGATGTATATAACGCTATTGAATAACAACAATTACATTGGATGATAATAAGAAAAATAATTAGAGAAGTGTATCATACAAAATGATAAATAATAATAGGATTTATTTAAAATATTTAAATTATTTATAGTTATTTTAGTTGATGGTAGGATAAAAAAAATAAAGAGTTTTATATAGATGTTATAAATTCTTTTATAATATATTTTTTAAAAATATTTTCTTTTAATAATATAAATTTTCAATCGCATCTATAATATATTCTTATCAAAAATCATCATAAAAATATATTTAGAATATATATATTTTGAATATATTGTTAAACTAAAGTACACAAAATAATCTCTAACAATATATTTAGAATAAATTGTTAAACCGTATGCAAAATAACTTCCTTTAAAATATAGTCAAAACTATTAGAAGTGTTAGTCAAGGAGAATCTATGATGTATAAGCTGTGTAGATAAATATTTGAGAAAGGTCAACATATTCATTTGAAAAACTACATTTCGATCAACGAAAAAATGATAGAGTGAAGCCTTTGGTCAAAAAATAAATGATAGTGTGAAATGTTGCAAAGTTGGTGGCACCAAGGAACAATATAGTTTTGGTATTTAAATTTACCAGTCACGTTTTGGTTATGGATTCATGAGACATGTTTTGGTAAGATGATATTTTAGTATAATGGAGTTATGTATAATTTTTTGGTGTATCATAGTAAGTTGAGTAATAAATAAGAGCATTGATTATTTTTTAGTTAGAGAAATATAAGATAATTGATTATTGCATAGTTAGAGAAATATAAGGTGAGACCAAAAAAATAGCTAAGTCTAATGAAAGGGTCCAACAACTTTTGATAGGTAGATTTTTTAAAACTCCTTCCCTTTTAATGGTATAGATTTGTTAAATTTAAATGTAGATACACAATCAAAAATACAAATTTATATCAAATAAATTTTGTTTGTTTCAAAAATAATTTTACGTTTTAAAAACGCAGGTAAAATTCTAGTATCACTCTTATAAGATAACAATTCGTCCACATCCGTTTTCAACATATATATTTAATACTATGTGTTCTATCCACACTTGCGGGCATAATCATCTTACAAATATTTATTAGTACATACCTTACGAATTTAAAAACCAGCATGATAAATTATTTTTTAATTTTCCTAATAATCTTCGTGTTTTTAAACACCAATAGAATATCACCAATAGAATCTATAAGACTACGAAGACATAACCACATGTCAAACATTCTATGTAATAAAGTAAAATAAGAACGTGAAACTTCGTCTCTTTTAACCCTCTTTACCTCTTCAAACTATCAACATACATGAAACTACAAAAAAAAGCTGATATATTTTAGTTAACGAAATTCTAGATATGGTTACTAAAAATATGACAAATAAATTAATAAGTCAGCTAAAATTACTTAAAACATGACAAATAAACAAAATATCTTAAAATTATGGAGAACATGACACATAAACATATATACAATTACAAAGTTAAAATAATAATATTATTTAAACTGATAAATTAATGAGTCAACTAAAATTAACTCATGTTCGAAAACGCGGCTAACTCGGCCGATTAAATGGCGGTGCAACGCTAGGCGGTGAAGAACAGAGGCGATTTCATTAAACTCGGCCAAAAAAATCGGATTCATAGAAAAAGTTTGGGTTTTTGGATTTTAAACGCTTGAAAATTGAAGTTACGTAACAGATCTATACTTTATAAATGATAAGAAATCCGCAAGGAAAATGATGTATTATTGTTAAAAGGTGTGAGGCGGCCATTAAAAAATCGCAGAAGAAGTGAAAACCCTAGAAAGAAGAAGGCAACTTAATTATGAATTTGCCATTAATGAAAGAAAAAATAAAATAAAACAAAAATGGGCATGTGGTACTCAGAACCCTCATCATCCCCTATATTAAAAGCCCCTATTTCCACTGGACCAGGTTAAATACTTAGGAGATATCTCACAGGTAAATATTTATGATATACATTTCTACGAAAATTAAGATAAGTACTAAATACTAATCTCCGATTTTCTATTAACTCGATAGGCGTAGGCCAACCGCCCGACTCACACCTAGCGTAGTTTCAAACATGAAAATTAACTAAGAACATAACAAATAAATTAATGACAACTAAAATTACTTAAAACATGACAAATAAATAAAATAACCTAAAATCATGAAAAACATAACAAATCATAAAAATTACTTTTCAAATAATAATATAGATGTCCTGCATGGAAAGTTTCTTAAACATGCATAAATCCATTGCACCACACAATTATAATACTCTAGCATCAATACCGATAACGAAAAAACAGAACCTGCATTTCAAACTACACAACAAACCCACAAACGGATTTACAAATTTGAATAACACAAATGTTAAACAATGGATATTACGAAATTTTAAAACATCCACTCCAAATAACTATCCAACAAATTCGTCTTTCCCAGAAGACCATGCATAACTTCCATCAATTTGTAAATAAATAAAAAATTCTCCACACAAGCATTTAATGTTAACTTCTCAAAAATGAATTACAAGAGAATAAATAGTCAAACAAGAAACAATTTAGTGAACACTAGCGTTACGTAACGTAAAACAGATGGCATTCCATTCGGTCAAAAGACGCCTTAGTCATGCACCGGCGGTGATAGAGTACTCGGAGGTGTAGGATACACATATGATGGCGGAGGAGGTGACGGATAAACACATGGTGGAGGAGGAGGTGACGCATACACATATGGTGGCGGAGGAGGGGAAGGATACACGTATAGTGGCGGAGGAGGCGATGAATACACATATGGTGGTGGTGACGGAGGTGGTGGAGGAGGCGGTGGTGGTGGCGGTGGTGGAGGAGGCGGTGGTGGTGGTGGCGGTGGTGGAGGAGGCGGTGGTGGTGGCGGTGGTGGAGGAGGCGGTGGTGGTGGTGGAGGACTAGGCGGAGAGCAGCCAAAGGAAGCACAATTAATAGGATATGAAGAAAAAGATCTACACTCGGCGGGGGACCGTTGGATTGGCCTCATCGGTAAACAGTTTCTACGGTCGTCAAACTCCTGAAGCCTCAGACAAACCGGTGGCTCGGCGGAGAAAAAGTTATACGAGTAAGTGAAGTTCTCGAGGTTCGGTAGTCGGCAGATGCCCTCCGGAATGTAGCCGGAGAATTTGTTATGAGCGATGTTTAACTGCTCCAAACTCTTCATATCACCCATAGTCTCCGGCAAAGAACCGACCAAGTTATTAAAACTCACGTCAAAAACCGTCAACTGGGTTAGCAAACCGATCTCTCGGTTTAAACAACCGCTAATCTGACTATTCGTGAGAATGACCTCGTGTAACGTTTTCCCCATGTTGTAGAAACTCGGAGGTACACAAGATCCTTGGAGATCGTTGTTGGCTAAGACAAGAACCGAAACTGTAGAGTTTCCTATGTTTCCCGGTAGCCTAAACCGGAAGTTGTTGTTGTTAATGAAGAGAGCGTCAAGGTTTAGGTCAAAGAGTTGGCTAGGAATATCACCGTAGAAACCATTAAACCTAATGTCAAGAAACTTTAAAGAAGGTAACGTGAAGACTACGGAAGGAAACTCGCCGGAGAGTTTATTGTTGCTGACGTCAAGCTCGTGGAGAAGTTTGAGGCAGTTTAGAGACATAGGGAGTTGACCTTTAAACCGGTTGGAATTGATATGGAATAAGGCAAGATCGGTTAAGAGACCAAGCTCTTCTGGGAGATAACCAGCGATGTTGGCATGGTTTAAGTCTATACCGGCTACGGTTAAGAGGTACGGGTTGTCTAGAGTCGGTGCACAGAAGACGCCTGTGTAGTTACAAACATGAGGACCACACCAGTTAGAGGTGAAGCCGTTTGGGTCTGAAGTCATAGTGAATTTCCAAGCTTGAAGAGCTGCGTAAGCTTTTAAGAGCCTTGGGTTTGCGATGGGAGGAAACCAATTAGGAGCATGTGGGGAGCAGGGGTTGATGGGAGGAGTATTGTAAGTGAAAGCTTGAGGAAGGATGAGGAAGAAGATGAAACAAGAGGCTAAGAAACGCCATTGGAACAAGAAAGTTTCTTCTCTCATTTTTTAGATGGTTTTTGTTTGTGTTTTGGAAATGGGAGTAAGAGCATCCACATCAATGAACCCCCTCTTGGGGTTCATCTTTTTAGTTTTTTATTATTAAAATTTGTTTCTTTTCCTTTTTGATTTTTTTTAAAAAAAAAAAAAAAAAAAAAAAAAGTTAGACCAATCGCGGGCCGCCACGACACGTGGGGCCCGCGCTACAGTGATGAACTTTAGGAGAGAGGGGTTCAACCAAGAGAACTTTAGGAAAGAGAGGGTTCATGAGATTGAATTATTTTATTATTTTTTTTCTTGGTTTTTGTGTGAACTCCCCCCATGAACTCTCAATGGGGGTGCTCTAAGTATAAGGTTGTATTTGTATAGGAAAGGGTGTAACCACTTCCGTTGAAATTTTATTTTGTTTGATATAGGAAATAGATTGTATAGATGATCCATTTCTAGTGGTTATATATTGAAGTCAATGTAATTATGTTTATTAAAATCTTACAAGGATGATTAATAAGTCAGTTACAAAAAATGATGATTAATTAGTTTATAAAAAAAGAACAAGAGAACTAATGGGTGACAGGGGAGCATTGATTTGACTTTCGTTTATTTGGTAGATGAGGTCAGAATTAGCAAAGAATGTTCGTTGATCCCCCTAATTATCAATCTGCAGTTTACATTGCATAATCTCTTTATACAAATCCTGACTTTTTAAAGCAATTTGCAATCAAATTGGACGAATATATATATATATATATATATATACACACACACACACGCTTTTAGTGGTCATTACACGGTTTTTATAACACACGCAAACTATAAATTTCAAAAGCAATATTATAAGGAGAAAATACAATATATACAACTGAAAATGGCGCTTTGAAACATCTAAATATCTTAGATGTCTCTAACTAACATTTAAATCCGATAAAATGAACAAACTTGACGAAGAAAATCTATTAAATACTAAAGAACTAAAGATTTCAACAGATCTAAAATAAAAGATTGTGACTGTTTTGCATATAATTAATTAAAATCGTTGTTTTAATATGTTTAGTATTCTTCTTTAATTAAAACTATGTAACACCTCTTAGATATGTATTACAAAGATACGACAAGTCCCGTGTAAGAGCAAGCTTAAGCTCGTTACATTTAGTTACACCAACTGCTGCCCCCGTGGATCTAACAGCTTTCATGGCATGTTTTACTGCGAACATGGTAAAGCTAATTTAGAGAAATAATATAAAATAAAGCAAGTTGTATTTAAAAGTTTATGTAATGTCAAACAAATTGTAACTCCTGAATAAACCATTTATGACAATAACTCTCGAGCTACATGTGTTAGTATGGTTGCAGAGTAGTCAGTACATGAAGATAAATTTAACGAATAGGTTCCTGATTACATTTATCGCCTACGACAATTGCCTTGTTTCTTCAACACAAGATGGCTCAATCCAGCACATATGCATCTAGTATACTCATATAGAGTTTCATAGAGACACAATAAATAAAATAATCGGATGGTTGTTGTTAATTACTACCAGAAACACGGTTTAGTAAACTTTTAAACCATTATTATCTAATTATAATATCAAATTTCCTAAAAAGTATGAAATCATATCTGAACTTGTTGAAAACTGTGGATTTAGATAAAAAAATCGCTGCGATTGATCGTGACTTATTATTATAAACTTATGATACAACTTGTTGGTACGGAGACTTTTATGTTGGGATCTATGTTAAGAACCACCAAAAAATGAGATTGTTCACTATATATTTCATTTGCCTTTTGATAGCGTGATTCATAGTTACCTAAGTTTATTCTTTCATATAGTGGGACTAGTTTTAGGGTTGGCGTGTAGCTAAAACAAAAGACGTAGACTTCCGTATATATGTATGACGTATGTACACGTATACGCAAATATTATCTAATTATTCATATTTTACAAGGCTACTTGAGAGCATCTGCATCAGTGAACCCCATAAAAGGGGTTCACAAAATATTTTTTTATTATTTTGTTTTACTGTTTGATTTTTGTTTTTCTTTTTTAAAAAAAATTTTAATTTATCGGACCAATAGTGGACCGCCACGTATCGTGGGATCCGCGCTACAGCGATGAACCAGGTTCACTGGGAAGAGCTGAGGAGAGACAAGTTCATCACTATTCATTATTATAATATTGTTTTTTTTTGGAATCTGTGTGAACCCCCATAAGTTCACTAATGGGGGTGCTCTGATGTCGTTAAAAAAAAAACAAGGCCACTTGATATATATTTTTGCTGTTGATCCTAAGAGTTTTTCAAAATCAAGCTCGATAGCTAGGTCAAACGTAGTTTATTACACTGTACGTACGGTACCACCAAATTAAAGATTCATCGTTGTTGGAAATCAGTGATCCTACTGGAAGCACAAGATTTAAGGGTTATGTTATGCGATATTATTGTTGGATCGTATAATGGAACTAGTTGAATCAGGGCCAGCTCATTAGTATTCAAGGCCCTTGGACAAACAAAATTAATTAGGCTCTCTAAAAGTAAATTTTAATATTCTTTAAATAAATATCATTAAAAATTATTTTAAATAGATAAAGTAATTTTTAATTTATATTAACATGTTTTAAATGCTATTTCAAAATGTAAATAAAATTTATATATGTTAGTAAAATTGATACTCTTAAAATATTAGATTTACAGTATGCTCGAGGATGGTAACACTCGCCCCACAACCCACACTAACAGCAGCCTTAACGGTCGAATATCCAAAACAAGTTACAAAAAAAAACTTATTATCTGATGTAAAAAAAAATTATTATCTAAACAAACATTAATGAAATCATTTATGTTAAACAATTAAAATAGCTAAAGACTGACATGTGAAAAAGGGTTTAGTGGGATTTTGAAACTTCATTTAATGAGAATCCATGCTTATCTATCTATGTATATATTACTATAAAGTAGACATGGACTCTCTTCTTGGAGTGCCAAATCACTAAATAAGAAAAGGAAAATGCGACACCTAACTAAATTAATTGTTAATTCAAACTGTCGTATTGTGTTTGTGGGCTTTGCGTTTAGAAAAGTTATTGTTTTAATTCGGGCCTGAAAT
Source organism: Brassica rapa (assembly GCF_000309985.2). NCBI lineage: Eukaryota > Viridiplantae > Streptophyta > Magnoliopsida > Brassicales > Brassicaceae > Brassica > Brassica rapa. The sequence continues at coordinate 18,273,989 of NC_024799.2, read as the reverse complement.
GAACAGTCTGATGAAACATTCTATATACATTGTATTAAATTTATCTCAGAGACTCCGCACTACGGAGGTGTCACCGCGGAGTTGGACAGCCTTTTCACCTACCGTCGTTGAAGCTCAGGCGCTTCGTTGACCAACAGTTACTCGACCACATCCTCTTGACCCAGATTCGGTTTCTTATCATACGATTTTGGTTTACCGGCGGATGAAACCCGGGAAATGTTACGAAAGACGAAGAAGGCTGAATTGGAGAAAACATTTAATGTGCTTATTAAGAACCACTCCCCACTCCACACACGATTTTCAATTGAAGTCATCTCCCATTAATTCCATTGTGTCAATCTTTGACTATATATAGGTAACTCTCATTCCCGAAATTCATCCATTCAAACCTATCAATCAGTACCTTCTCTAAAATTCCACTTATAAGGATTAAAGTTCTCTTGTGGGCAGGGGAAGGAGAAACGTAAGGATTGAACTCTGGTTGCATGGTGGTGGCGGCATCCACGGAGATGGCAGCAAGCGGAGGAAGAATGACGTCCTTAGGATAGGGCTTAGGGTAAGGAGCGTAGTCAAAGGAGTGAGGAGCTTTGGGCTCCAATGCAGGGGGAGGAGTACATACCCGGTTGCCATCGTGATTTTCTTGCTCACTTATGATTGGATTTTCATCTTCTTCACGATTTTTCCTCCTCTCTTTTCAATACGATTGAAGTTAATTGAAGGTTAACCAAGAAAATATATTATTTTGTGTTTTTTTTTATTTTTGGTAAAGTAAAGAGGAAGATGGTTCTTTTTTTTTGTCAATGGGAGATGGTTCTAAGACTACTTGTAATGGGCTAGTTGAAATTTTGATTCAACAGTTTAATGCATGCAATGGTCTATTTGAATGAAACAAAATAGTTACATGGATTACATTTAGTTGAATTTCAAAAAAGTGGGGACACAGAGACACGTGACAACAAGTGAATGGAGAGAAAGTTGAGCAAAGTGAGATTCTTTTTTTTTTTTTTTTTTGTCATCAAAATACAGACTCATACTGACTCTGTGAACCAAACTGGGTGATCTGCATCCATGTGAACGACGAAAGACGATTGATTTCGAGCACTGCGTGCTAGACTATCTGCCTTTGAATTGTGCGTCCGTGGTACATAGATGAGCTCTGATCGGGTGAAGCTCTCCTTCAGGATCTTGATATCTTCCAAATAATTTGCAAAAGCTGGCCATTCCTCTGGTTCTGAAACCATCTTCACCAGTTGAGAACAATCCGTTGCAAACGTCACTTGAAATTGACGCAAGTTCTTCATACATTCCATTGCCCATAATAATGCTTCCATTTCTGCATGGAGAGGCGAGAGAGTAGCCCTCACATTTCGAGCCCCCAACAAACCATCAAAACCTTCCAGAGTACTGAACCAACCTTGTCCTGAAAAATTAAAACCCTCCTTCCACGAGCCATCCGTAAAACACCATCTTCCTGGGATCGACGGCAGTACCGTAGCTGCTGATGGTGATGGTATCCTCTGATCATTCTTTACTTGTGCCTCAGCCCACAATGTGGATTCTGTTTCAGCCAATTTTAGCGTGTCCATAGGATCCATGTCCAAATTACTGAAAACCTTATTATTTCTACCTTTCCAAATGTACCAAAGTATCCATGCAAACTGATGATCTTCCATCTGCGGAAAAACTCTCCAGAAAAGATGATCGATGTTTGTAAAGAGGGCGCTCGTTGGAAAAACATCTGGATTTGATGGTATTTTCGAAAGGGCCCAAACTTGAACAAAGTGAGATTCATGCAACCATTTCACGGAAAAAAAAAAACAAATTTATCTTCTTTAAATCTGCTCCTATATTTTTATTGGTTGATCAAATTCTTTTGAGATTCTTATCCCCTCCAATTATTAAAACTCAATTATTTTATAGTAATCGCTTTTTATATATATAAAAAATATGAAAAGTCATGATTTTTATGATCTATAAATAGAGACTAGTCTCACTTCATTTGGATACATAAGAAAAACGTTAATTTTCACTATAATTTTTGTATTAGCTTTCAATTAAGAAAATTGTGTTTAAACTCTTTTTTTTTTTTGCTAATAGATCACCATAATAATTCATTTAACACTCAAAATTCGTCAAATTTTCCTTTCAACTATCCAAATCCCAACAACTATCATTTTCAAAATTAACCTTCAAACACACCCCAAAATATACCAAATTATGGTTTTGCACCAAATTTCTTTATGCCATCATCTGTTCCAAACTATCCTCCATATTATGGATCGATGATGCCAAATTTATCTCTAAGACCTCTTTTTTCTTCTACTTCAATGGGTAATGAAATTGTTCCAAATATTTGAGCAACAGAATTTCTCGAATTTTCTACACAAATTGGTCTTGGTGGCATGACGGTCTCAATGAAGCCACTCAAATCGAGAATATAGAGGATTCAACTCATGCTCGTCGGAAAAGTCCAAAAATGGACTACTGATAAAAATTTGGTGCTACTTAGTGGGTGGATTAAGTATGGAACATACAGTGTTGTTGGAAGAAACCAAAAAAGCGAGCATATTGGGATAAAATTGATGAGTACTGTAACGAGCATTGCTCATTCAATCCTCCGCGAGATGGAGCTTCGTGCAGAAACCATTACAACTATATGAAGAAAAAGTTGAGCAAATGGGTTGGCGCATACAATAATGCTAAGCGTATGCAACAAAGCGGGTTGTCGGAGAATGATGTCTTGGCAAAAGCACATGAAATATATTCATATGGTAAAAATGAACATTTTAACTTTAATGTTAGAATGGCTTGCTGTCCGCGATCAACTACGTTATGGTCGTCAAGTTGGAGGAAATAGGGGCTCAAGTAGTGGATCAAAGAGATCCCGTGAAAATGATGCAAGTGACTCAAACTCTGTCGGATCTAGTGTTCGTCCAATGGGGAGAGACGCAGGAAAAAAAAGGTTAAAAAAAAACGTCGGTGTAACTTTGGAGATGGTCAACGAAGAGTGAAATGAATTCAAACAATTCAAAGAACAGGAATTGGAACGATTGGACAAAATAGCCAAGAGACAAGAGGAAGCAAATCAATTGATGAAAGAAAAGACTTAAGCTAAGAAGATGAAGATGTTCATGAAGCTAAGTGAAAAAGAGCATCTCGACAACAAGAACAAACAACTGTTGGAGAAGTTGAGCCACAATCTATTTGAAAATTAATTGATGTCAAGTTTTTATGATTTAATAATCTGTATTTTTCTACTTTAATTATGTGTGTTTGTTTTTCTACTTTAATAATGTGTGTATTTTTTTCTACTTAAATAATATGTGTTTGTCTCGTTCTACTTTTAATAATGTGTATGTCTTTTTCAACTTTAATAATTTTGTTTGTATTCAATCCGTGATTTTTGGATTTTGTGAGAGTATCTAATCTTATCTATTAATTATATCATTTTAATATTGGTTTGAAGTCCAATAATTTCAGCCACTCAATTTTTTTTTATAAATGGAGACTCTTTATTTCATTAATGTACCAACAACACAAATCATAGCTTACAAAGATATCAATGGATCCTTCAGAATTTCCTTTTGATATTGAAGCTTACAAAAAACAGTCTGAAATTGAAGAGAGATATATCGTTAATCTGTTTAGAGAGCGTCGACAAAAAATTGCTGAAGACCAAACACCTCGTAGCAAGAGAAAATACTTCAAAAGAGATCATGTTGCAGCAAATCAAAGGCTTATTGATGATTACTTTGCAAATCAGCCAACATATGATGATGCAATATTTCGTCGGCGATTCAGGATGCGAAAACATGTTTTTCTTCGGATAGTTGGAGACTTATCAAGTAATGACAACTACTTCACCCAGTGAATTGATGCAGTCAATAAAGAAGATATATCTCTATTGGCAAAATGTACCACTGCCATGCGAATGCTAGCATATGGTGTTGCGGCTGATGCAGTCGACGAATATATCAAAATAGGAGATACTACAATATTGGAGTATTTGCGTCAATTCTGTAAAGGAGTCATACAACTGTATGAGCACGAGTATCTTAGGGCTCCAACTCAAGAGGATCTTTCAAATAATTCAGCATGTTAGTGAGATGCGGAGGTTTCCTAGGATGATCGGGAGCATTGATTGCATGCATTGGGAATGAAAAAATTGTCCAACGGCGTGGGAAGGTCAATTTACTAAAGGAGATAAGGGAACCACCACCGTTATACTTGAAGCAGTTGCTTCTCATGATCTATAGATTTGGCATGCATTTTTTGGATGTCCCGGCACATTAAACGACATAAATGTTTTACATCATTCTCTAGTGTTTGATGATGTTGAACAAGGAAATACTCCAAGAGTGAAATTTCTCGTGAATCAACGTCCGTACGATATGGCATACTATCTAGCTGATGGTATCTATCCTTCTTATCCAATTTTTGTCAAATCAATTCGACTTCCTCAAAGTGAGCCAGACAAGTTATTTGCAAAATATCAAAAAGGATGTCGGAAGGCCATCGAACGTGCATTTGGAGTGTTACAGGCTCGATTCAAAATCATTCGTGAACAAGCTCACATGTAAGATATATCCGATTTGGCTATCATCATGCGGTCAAGTATCATATTGCATAATATGATTGTTGAAGATGAACGAGATACATATGCTCAACATTGGACCGATTATGATCAATCTGAGGCAAATGGTTCTAGTACACCACAACCATTTTCGACTGAGGTGTTACCCGTTTTTGCAAATCATGTGCGTGCTAGATCTGAATTACGTGATTCAAATGTACATCACAAATTGCAAGCAGATGTAGTCAAACACATATGGGCAAAATTTGGGATGTTCTAAAATTAAAACGACTTTAAGTTACATGTGATTTAAGAGTTTTTATGTTTTTGAATTGAGTTTATTGTACCAATTAAGTTGTGTGTTTTTATTTGTTGTATTACATTGTGTGTATTTGAATTTTCATAAGTTTATATGTTTAATAAAAATATTGTATTTTTAAAATAGTTAAGATATAAATGTATTTTTTTAAATATGTCATTTTAATTATTTATGTTAATTGTACTCGAAATTATTATTTATGTAACTATTAAATTGTAAAGAATAATAAGATGATTTAAAAAATGGTGGGGTAGGATGTTGAATTTTATTAAACAAAACCATTGTAGAAGTTAAAGATGAAGTGGGTGCTGAATAAGAATTTTTTTACATTTAGAGACACTTTCTCACATTCAAATTACACTACAAGACATTTATCATTTGAGGCACATTTTCTTTTGTCAAAAAGACTCTTATGACCCTAAACTAAAGTGGACGTGGACACGAAAGCGTGGATAACAAAATTATAAATTAGTTGTAGACATGAACATCTTAACAGAATTATAAATTAGTTGTGGACTTGGACAATATTCATTCGATTCCATTCATCATCTCGGGATCTAAATTCAACTCAAAATTATATCCATCCACATCATGACAAAGCGCAAATTCCTTAGATCAGAAATCTCTGACATGCAAGATCTATTACTCTCCGACAAAAGGTAAACGCTTCAATTTTTCTCTCCGCTCATACTCACAATATCATCTCTTTCTCATCTTGATTGAAGTTTAAATGCAGATAATTTATCAATTAAGCTGAAGAAGCCAAGTGTTTGTATTGGAGATAACAGAGTCTGTATCCACGTTTTATGGTATAATTTAAGTAACATGAGTCCATGTCCAAGTATTGTTGTATAGTTTTATGGAATCAAAACAGAGAGTTTGTCCACATTATCTACTATAAACACATTAACATCACATATCCACACATTACTCATCACTCATCCACACATCACCCGTCCACAAATCACTCAACCACACATCACTCGTCTACAAATCACCCATCCACAACTGTCCTTTTCATTGAAGGCAAAATTGTCTACAATCTGCTGCTGACCCACAACAAAGTGTGTCACATGTAAGAAGTGTCTCTAGGTGTAATAGAAAGTCAAAAAGTATTTTTTCAGTGTAATCAACTCATTGAATAATTAGGTGGAAGAGAGAGAAGATGATATGGAATGTTAAAAATAGAAAAAGAGAGTATTAAATAAATCAACCATTGTAGATAGTCTATAATAATATGTATCGTGCTGTCAGAATATGTTTTTTTAGTGTAAGTCCATATCTATTAGTTTTTTTTTTTAATCTAAACTCAGCTATATACATTTGCAACAATATAATTAAGCCCAAATTATGATGATTTTAACATCAAAAGTTAAACACGTAATCAGGCCCGGTCCAAAAATATTTTGGATTGGAAACAACACTTTTTATTTTGGGCCTGTTAATAAATAATTTTAAAAAGATAAAAATAAACAGAGGAAACTGTAGCCGATGCATTTTGAATCCTGCACCAAAAAGAGTGCTTTTCGCCATTAAACCAACTACACTACTGAAACCTTGACAGAAAAAGGTCGAAATACTTTAAGTTATTCAAAGGGCCCGATTTGCTTGTACCAGGGCCGCTACTGCATGTAATGATAACGTGTCAGACGAGAAAAGGTTTAAGAGATGACTGACTCACTCTCTGAGACATTGTGAGCGAAGAGAAGCTTTGTTCTTTCTAATCGCATTTTTTTAAAAATTTATTCCTTCACTTTTACATTTTATATTATTTTTTTGACTTTTTTTCTACTTTTGTGACTCCATAAGTTAAAGTAACAAAATGGAGTGGACGAATGAATAAAATGTAGCTCCGAAAGTAGACGGTGGATTATTGATTTACTCTTTCGTTTTTAGGTATTAAAAATATATATATCTTCAAGTAAGGAGATTATTTAGAGGCATCATATGAAATGGTTTAAAAAAAAAAGATAAAAGTAGCCTTGCAATGCTTATGTTCCGTCCAGGTATAAATACAAGCCTAATATCTACGACAATTGAGTTCATGTATGTAGTTTTCCTACTCATGTCTTTAAACTGATGGATAATTTCAGAATATGTGAAACAACAACAATGATTTCTGTAACTACGTAATTAAGTGCAACACAGGGAGTAATTTAATAAAACTATAAACATTAGATGACGTCCTCTTGGCTATGATGAGGAACCTCCCAGATAACTTACGCTACAAGAACAAATAAATTTAGAACTTCGAGTGCGAGGAGAAAAACTTGAGACAACTCCACCAATTTTATCATTAAAAAGGCGGTCACATATAAAGGTGAAAACAGTATAAAAATGGTTCCAAAACCAACCGAGCAGAAGACCCAATCCACAAAATCTAAGAAGACTGTCCAGCCTCCATCAATTGTTAAGGAATTGGTATCTGAAAAAGAAGAGTTAGATTCATTCTAAAAGAGAAAAAGAGGAGCTAGAGAGCTAGCCTACCAAGATTAAACAAAGAGAAAGAGGAGTTGATTAATAAAGAAGAGGAGAATAGAAAACAAACGGAAGTTGCAGAGATGAAGGAGTAACATCGTTGGTGGAGATATCACAAGCTACAAAAGCAATGGAGAGAAAGAATAAGAGAGAAGACAAGGCAAAAACAAGGAAACTAAAAAAAAGCCTAAGGTATTTCCTTTTTCTTTTGTTTTCCCTATTCAATAAAATCTCTATAATATTATTTGAGACGTACGTTTCTTATCTGTCGCTCTCATATTAACTCTCACGATGGTTGATTATATTGATACCATTAATGAATTAAAAATATTAAATACTATTATTATTATTTTATTTAGTTTCCTTTTTAAAAAGTTCCAAAAACATATACATATAATAAAAAAGGAAATTTTTTATAAAGTAAAAAAAAAATTGAAAACGAAAATATATGTATATATAATATGATTTCTAAAAAAAAGGAAAGTTCACAAAATAGTAATATTACATTTAAAAAATATTTTTAAATAACATAAAATATAGTTTTGAAGTAATAAAATACTTTGTTTATATCTATATTTTCTTAGATGAAAAACATAAATTTGTATTGTTTTTTCTATTGTTTAAAATTATGTTTTGAAAGAACAAAAAAAAAACATAAATTTGTATATAATGTGATTTTATTAAAAATATTTACACAGATAATCTTGATATTAGAAAACAAAATAAAATTTCTTTCAAAACATAATTTTAAACAATACAAAAAAAAATTCAAACTAATAGAAGTATTTTTATATATCTATCTATTTTCTTAGAAGATTACACAAAATAATTGAGAAACATAAATTGATATATGTTTAATTGACTAAAAATTGTTTATAATTAGTATTATTGAAGTGATTTATTTATTTTTCATATATTTTGTTGACTATAATAGCTTCCAATTACATCAAAACAATATCGATAAATGATATTTTACTTATATAATATTATTTTCAAATAAAACACAATTTTGTGTACTGCTTATTTTTAAGAGATATTTAAAACAAAAAAAAATCAAATAGTTGTAAAATAGATATATTATATTTTATCATTATTAAAGTTATTTGTTTTCTTAATATGAAATTTTCTTTTAAATTTTATGTTTGTGGAACTTAATATAACCATAATCAAAATACCAAAGCAAATCTGAATTCTCATTTTTAATATTATTTAAAATAAATTTTAGTTTCCATTCAATAAATCAAATGCATAAAGTTATTTTGAATTTATAGAATATTTTAATTATTGTAAATTTTAATATGTATTCATGAGCTTTCAAAAATGTATCACCTACTTATATATGTAACTTCCTATTGAGCATCACTTAATTTTATAATATATTTTTTAAAATATCAATATATAATTTGATAAATATTATGAAAATACATGCACGTTTAAACGATAAATAAATTGATTTGATTTGACTTGATTAATAAAAAATAAAAATATATCATTTGAATTTGAAAGAATAACAGTAACTCAATATACTCACAACATGAGTGATTCGTATAATCTAACTTATATCTAAAATCATAGATTTAACTTAAGAATATATAATTTTATAAGAATAATAATTTATTTTATAAATATAATTCATAGAACAAATCAAAACATATTAAAATGAAAATAAAATATTAAACAACTGTTACAATTTAGTTCTTTTCTAATATATATATATATATATATATGCATGAGACTTCAGAATATTATCATTATATTAATTTATGTAAATTGGAATCAGACACTTTAGTTTATTTTATTTTTTTAGTCTAAACACAAAATATTTGAAGTTATACATAATCTTCATAAAATATATTTATATATTTAAGACAATAACCACCTAAATGCAAATAAGAAATTAATCAAAATTTTAATATATTTAGAATAAAAAATATTATAGATGAATTCAAAGATGCAATCCAAATTACGCAAATGATAACTAAATTGACTGTAAAAACAAAAATATAACATATATAAAATCATATGTATTATTAAAGTAATATATAATTATAAATATAAATGATGCATACAAATTATAAATTAATTTAAAATTAAAAGTAAATAGCAATCAATTATTATAGTATATTTACTTCAAAAATATTTATACCCGTGCATGAGCACGGAAAAATCACCTAATAATATATATATTCTTGCGGTTATTGAAAGACTCAAAGCATGTTTGATTTGATGAACAAACTATATTGTTTTTTTTTTTTGTTAAAGAACAAACTCTATTGTTTAGGAACGAGAACATAAACCGAGAAAAAAGAGATGAAAGGGGCATATTACATCAAAGGACAGTAGAAAACCCTATCAAACATCAAAAACTGTAATTTTAACATTTTACCAAAAAAAAAACATCAAAAACTGTAATAGAAACTCCAAGAGAGAATGACATTTTAAAGAAACACACTCAAATAAAGAGTAAGCAAATCAAAAAAAATTTGCACAAACCATCATCACAGTTTCTCAAACAAAACAATCAACATATATTCTCCTGTATATATATAAGAAACCAAAGAAGTAAGAGAAAACTGTCACATGTCAGCCGAATCTACACAATCTACACATCTTAGTTGAAGTAGTCCGATTTCAAATTCTTCACACAATAAAGTCATATTTTTAATTTGCTTATTTGCTACTTTTTGTCAACTTGATAATGTTGCTACGACGTTGAGTTACGATCATGAAAAGAAACAAATTCGTGGTTTTTGGGTTCTCAATGGTGCATGCATAATAAATAGCATCTAGCTTCAGAAGATTTTACAGAGACTGTTTCAGATTTTTTTGAAAAATGATACAAACAGTTTATGGTTACATGGTTTGATCCTCTCACACTTGCACGAAAATCTCCAATCCATTTTGTCGCTATTATTTGTTGTATCAGTCATGAGAGCTTGACCATTAATTATATGGAATGGACTACTAGATTTGCCTCAAGGTTGTTTTTGAATGAATGAATCAAGGACCATTTCTTATGAAAACCATTAATGTATTCATCAAAGCACATGACTACATTAATTAACAGCATTCAGAATTTAAATACTTGAATCAAAAATATGTTACGCAAATCATAAAAGAAAAAAATTAACCTTTAATTATGGTTTACAAAACCCACTTTACAATACCATAAATTTCATGCTACAATAGAAACTTTTTTTCATCTATATTAACAAATTTCATAAAATAATATAAATATTGAAACTCTTTAAACAAAACATATTTTGAATATAATATTAAATACAATACAGTGTATAACGAAATAATTTTTATATATATAAACTTACCACAAACAAACTAAATACGACTTAGTTGCAAACCAACCCCTACAATTGGAATAGCATATTAACAATCATATATGATAATCTATATTTCTAATATAAGACAAGATTGAAACGCATTCTGTGAGTCTTCATCAAGGACGACCATCGACGTCTAGGGTTTATCGCCTTATTGAGCTCTAATCAGTTCAGCCGACAATGGATATCCGGAAGGGTTATGTGAGACAAATCTTCATGATATATAGAAAGAATAATCAGTTACATAGCTTAATATAGGATTTAGTAAACATAAAATACAAATAAATATGCAAAACATGTTATGAGTATTTTAAAGTATCGATCTAAATTATATAAATGATCGTTTGAAAAATATTTTAAGCTAAAATAAAGTATGTCTTGGAATATACACATATTTTTTTTAGAAATTTTAAAATAGTTAATCTTTCAAGAAAAAGCATTATAAATATTATTGTGACATCACATGATCATAAAAACAACTAAATTTATAAAGATTACTAAAATTTCTAAAAATAAATAAAAGAAAGTATTAAAATATATATAAGAAAAATCCATCAACCCAAATTAGAAAATAAGCAGAGTTCAAAGTCATGGAAGAAAAAATAATTCATATCTATCTTCATCATTTTTATTGTTAGTTAAATATTTTTGGTTCCATAAAATATAACCTTATTTTAATAAAAAAAATTATCACATTTAACAAGAAAACATTAAAATAATATTATTCACTTACAAAGAGCTACAAAATATTCAGTTAAAACTGTAAAAATTAAGAAACTAACAGAAAAATAAAAAAATAAACTCAACTATTTACATAATAGTAAACAAAGACTTAGATTACTTATGCATCAAATGTATCTGCTTTACACCTATATATGCAATGACCTTAAACAAATTGAAATAATTGAAAAATAATTTTATAATTATAGATTTAAGGGTTAACTTTTAATATACACAATTAAATTGATACTTTCACTATTTACTCAGTTCTTAAATATCATATTCATCATAACATATACCGTAACGAATTCCAATCCATTCACACAAATAATAATCATGAAAACCACAAACCTATTCTTAAGAACTTAAAATATAGCAAACCAAAATTATAAAAAAAAACATACAATGAGAGTACCACCTACACCTCATACACCCAATATAATATGTTATACGTCATAATCTATTAATATACAAAAATATCCGAATTAAACATAATTAATCTTAAAATACATAATCCCTCCACACCTTAACATTTTCAAACACCATAAACATTATTATACAATTCTCTTGCAAAAGCTTACATAACACACACAAATAAATATACAATTACATCACCTGTAAAGCACATCCCGGGCGTAGCACGGACCTACCCTAGTTTTTCATATTTTTTTTCTTTATTTTTAATCATTAGATACTTATCAAAAACTTTTTTTCGAGTTGTTCTAAGCCGGCTCTGCATTGGGTAAATTTGTTCCTTTTTTCTTACAACAAGTTGCGATTGTTTGTTCAGTGAACTAATTGTTAATACGGCCCATTATTGAGATAATTTCATTGGACTCATATGAGTAATCCATTCTCGCATAGAATATTGTGAAGACCCATGCTTTTTTTTTTTTGCTAAAGTTGTAAATATCATTAACTGAATAATGAAAGTTTGATTACAATCGAAATTGAAATCCTAGATTGCTCAAGAGCTGATCTGATCCTAAAGGTCGCAAAAAAAGTTAAAAGAACCTATAGCATCAAGGAAAGATCTAAGAATATTGAAACAACAAACTTAGAGCTAAAGCTTAGCAACAAGTATCAACTAATTTCCTAACACAAGCGCTTCCTAAATTCTTTGCTGATCGAAACCAGCTGAGAAGAGGAGTTGGCTAAGCAGGAACGGTTTGCGGAAGACTAACCCGAAGGTCTCTCAAGCTGCGACGACGGAGAGCCTGGCCTACACTCCGGTGCTAGCTGAGGAGGGACTTCGTTGAAACCAAACCCAAAGCCACTCGGAAAGTAGCTTTCTGACTGTGCCTAGATATCTCCACTTGCAATAGAGCACATGAAACGATGGTCAAGCTTAGTTGGTATAATGCTCCCCAATCCGATCATGCGATCCAAAAGATAAGACTGTCAGAAAATAACAAACCGGAGCTTGTAGACGGATATGAAGAACAGGAGAGTTCCGAAGACCCTCAAAACAGGCTAGTCCCACCATTGGCAAGTCTCAATCGCCAGAAATCATGAGATAGAAACATCGGGCCTGTCCTCAAGGAACCCTAAGCATCCAATCACTTTAAACGCAACAGAGAGAGAACTAAACCAAATTGACAGGAGAAAGCCATGGGGATGATACTTGAAACTAGATACAGAGGCCCTCAACGGAGACCACAACTCCGTTGCTCTCTGAGGATGAATCCCTTGAGGATAGGCTCTACACCCTTTGAAACTTCTGCAACCGAATAACACGTCGGGAGGCTGGTCGGAGAAAGGAGGAGAGGTAGCTACTCTCTCAACCTCAACTCCGGTGACTAGAAGCTAAGATCTGACCTAGATCTGACGCTGACGCACAAAGGAAACAGAAGATCAAGGCCACTGATGGTCTCAAACGCTCACTACCTCGCCTGCGCTCCAGGGAAGAGAAGCACAAACCTCTACTTCCGATTAGGTCTGATGAATCAGAGATCCAGATTCGCAGGGACAAGAAGGAAGCAACGCCATAAGATATGATCGATGGGGGCTGGGACAAGAAGAAACTGGCGGGGCAGGAGACCAACGGAAAAATGGTGCCGTCGGCCTCCTTAAATTAACAGTTGAGATGCCTGAAAATTAGGGTTTGGCGGCTAGGGTGGAGAGAGACACCAGAGAGAAACTCTCTCTCTCTCTCTCTCTCTCTCTCTCTCTCTCTCTCTCTCTCTCTCTCTCTCTCTCTCTCTCTCTCTCTCTCTCTCTCTCTCTCTCTCTCTCTCTCTCTCTCTCGTTTTATCCCGAAGACCCATGCTTGAAATAACATTATTTAAAGTTGAGAGATTCGCATAGTTTTGTAACTTTTGTTCCTATCATACTGAAATAACTGAAATTTGACAGACGAATCAGGTTCACAACATCAATCAAGTCGTAGATCATCATCTTGTTTGTCAAACTTGAAGAATATGTCGACCATTTTAGAGTAGTCTAATTCATTTCACTAACATTCTCTAATTTTATCTTAAACAATACAGTTTGTTAAACAATATGCATTATGGGGGTGATTGGTTGGGCTGTAGGAAGTGACTTTAGCTTTAATTTTCATCTACAACTTTAAATATTACCAATCATGCTTTATCTTAGTTTTTAAAGCTACAACCAAAAAATAAAGCTACAAAAAAAACATACAAAAAATGGTTGTAAAAATCTTATTTTCTAAAGCCCCATATTTTTAGCTGTAGAAAATTTTAAAGCTACATCCCTTAAAGCTAAATCAAAAAATTCTACAGACTAAATTCTAAAGTAAATATTCTACAGTTACAGCCTAACCAATCACCTCCAGTATAGTTTAAAAGGCCTTAAGCATATTATGTTTCGTTATTTTTATTTTGAATAAAATGAACTAACAAATGTATGTATCTCTAAAGATGGAGAATTCTCGTCACAATAAACAGCTTGTGCTTATTTCTTAATAAAACACTAGATTTGGATCCGCACAATTCATGTTTATATATATTTTACATAATTAGAGTATATATTTAAAGTTACTTATATATTTAAATGTTTATATATAAGTATTTTAAATATAACAATTTGATAGTTTTCATGTTGTAAGTTAATTGATTATTTCAAATCATCACATATATTTGGTATTTTTTATTATATATAAGTTAAAATTATTTTTTATTCAATTATTATGATCATGATCCGTAATTCAAAGTGCTAGATTTCCTTTATCAATATTTTTTTATGTTTATTCATTTAAGATAATAACTATATATATATATATATAAGTTTAAGATAAGTTAATTTTATACATGAATTATCTAATTTACTAGTAGTAACCTGTTCTACCAACATATTAAATTTCTAGCATACATTTTTAATGTTTGTGAAAATAAAATATATTAATTTATTAGTTTAAAATAATTTTATCATATTTAGTTATATACAATTTTTTATTTTAAAATGATAGATATAACAATAAAATAGTAAAATTTGATGTAATTTTTTCATTTTATAAAAGATAACTGAGTATATATATATTAATGTATAATGTATAATATAACTAATATATATTAATGTATAATAAGATTAATTTCATTACTAATTACAAAATTAGTGAAAATATTTATATACAATTTTTGATAATTAAAATATTGTTATAATGTTTTTTTCAACACATTTGTTAAGAAAATATATATATATATATATATTTTAAATTAAAAGATATCAAATTATATTATGATTTAAGTAGTTAAAAGATTATATCTTAGCATTAAGGAAATACATTTAACACAAATTTTGAATGATGATCCAAATAAAAATATCACACATGAATCAAGGTGAGTTTGTTAACCATTCTCGGTTTTTAAGAGTCGATGTTATATTAGAAATGATATATTATTAAGGGCAATTGTCAATAATAGCACCTTTCACAAATGGCACTAGAAGGAGAAAGTCACAAAAATGACATTCATTAAATGATAAAATATCCCTAATACTCTTGGTTTAAAATTAAATAAACAAACAAAAATAAATAAAATCAAATAAAATAAAAATAAAAAATAAAAAAAAGAAATTTTTTTATAGTTTCAGATTATATGTTTTCAGATTCAAAATTGTTTTTAATTTTTTTTTGAATTTTTTTTTTCAAAATTGTTTTAATTTTTTCACATTTTCTTTTTATAATTCAAAAATACTTTTTGAGACTGTTTTTATAATTTTTATTTTTAATTTTTTAGTATTTACTTTTTATTTTATAAAATTTTAAACCCTAATTCCAAAACTCTACCCCTTAACTCTAAACTCTAAGGTTTAGATTAATTAACCCAAGGGGTATAAGTGTATATTTACCTTTTTAATGAACCTATTTTTGTGACTTTGAGCCTTGAGTGCTAGTTTGGGAACATAAACTTGGTTTGGTGCTATCCTAGTCTTTTTCTCTATTATTAATCCATATTATTAGTAATAAATGAATGATAATTGATTTCTACTGATGGTCAATTTTTTTAAAAAAATCACACATGAATTAAAGTTGTGACTTATGTTTTATATATATAAGATGATGACCCAAATAAAAATATCACACATGAATCAAGGTGAGTTTGTTAACCAATCCGGATTTTTAGGAATCAATGTTATATTAGGAATGATATATTATTAATCCTTATTATTAGTAATAAATGAATGATAACTGGTTTCTAGTGAGAATCCATTTTTTTAAAAACACACATGAATCAAAGTTGTGACTTATGCTTTAATATATAAGATTGTACCATAACAACCAACCACATATTCATAAAAGAAAATAATATTAACATATATGCTTTAAAAATAGTACATTGTAATTCTAAAAGTGTATTAAATCTTTATGCACCAATAAAAAGATCAACATTCAATGGGTCTGACGTAATCCAGCCGAATATGATCATCGTACGCGCAAAAAATATATACTCGCTATCAAGATTGGCATCTGGGATGGGGGATCTTTGGTCCCGCAGTCGAGCATTTAGGATTAATTATTTTTGTAGGATAAATATATATATTCCTAAACAAAAAAAACTGGGCTCGAAGCCTGCTATAATACAGGCTGTAAATTTATTATTCACATAATCAATATACAAACTCTAAACCGGTATTTTCCTCAATTAGTTTTTGTTATTAAGGGGGGGGGGGGGGGTTAGTGGGAGATGATTGATTTGTAAAGAGTTGAAGAATTTAAAGATTCTAGTGTTATTAGTAACATGATTCTTAAAGTTCTAAAAAGTTTGGTGTTATTGGTGTTGTGATGTTACAATTCTATATAAATCTTTTGTTATTCAAAAAGTTAAGTATTTTCAGATTTTGTAATTCTATTAAACTATGGTGTTATTGGAACAATGATTCATACGAGAGACTTGTATTATCTTGCGAGCTTTGATGATGAATAAAAAGCAAAGAACAATTCTAGGATGCTCATTTTCTTTATACACAATTGAACATACCATATTTTAAATATATTATATGGAAAATAGATAAACAATAGTAGACAAAGTTAACATAAATTACAATAAGTCATCGCCAATCAAACCAAAAGAATATATAGATTCTATAAATATGGAGAGACATATTGTCAGAATCAATGAAAATATTTACAGAATTAAAATCCTCTTGACTTTTAAAATCAGTGTGAATTATCTCCCCCCCCTAAGTTTATTTTTTTTCTTCGAGTTTGATTCGCTTCTGTATTAGGCCCTATGGGCTATGGTCCAACTTAAGCCTTGTATAGCGATTACGTTTAACATGTATAAATTGGCATTGCCGTGTGATGAATAAACCATGCAACCTTAATACAAATCTAGGTTTCTTAACATAGTATCAGAGCTTTAAAACCTA
The DNA here is from genome assembly GCF_000309985.2 of Brassica rapa. Lineage (NCBI taxonomy): Eukaryota > Viridiplantae > Streptophyta > Magnoliopsida > Brassicales > Brassicaceae > Brassica > Brassica rapa. The sequence goes on along the minus strand of NC_024799.2, from coordinate 18,256,729 downwards.
TACTTGGTTTTTAGTAATCAATCTTAATCATCTCTTCCGCCTCTTTATCCTTCTTCCTTCTCAACCTAAACGTTCATCATGTCTGATGAAGATTCAACAGTTTCAAAAATAAATCACGAGTTGAAGTCACAAGGCGTACGATATCACCTTATGATTTAACATCAGGATACAACCCCGGTATAATAATCTCCCTACCAGCGTTGCGAAGATCGAACTATGATGAATGTTCTTTAAGTATTCGTCTGGCTATGAAAGCTCAAAAGTAGTTCGGCTTTGCTGATGGTTCGATTCCAAAACCAGAAAAGGATTCAGAAGACTACGAGAACTGGTGTGTAAATAATGCACTTGTAGTGTCATGGATTAAACTCATCATTGATGAGAAGATGTGTTCATATCTCTCATACAGTGACAACGCAAACAAGCTGTGGACTCAGATTCAAAAAGTATTTACAGTTAAAAACGGGCAAAGAGTTTAATGACTCAAATTGGAACTCGCAGCTGTCGACAAAAGAGAGTTCCAATTAAAACCTATTACGAAAAATTTGGACGAGTATTGCAGACTATCAACAAGGAAAAACAATATAAGAGATCAGAAGAACGTGAGGAATACAAAATTGCATCAATTTCTCATGGCACTTGATGAATATCTTTATGAATCAGTTAAATCAAACCTGCTCTCACGGGACCGTCTGCCATGTTTGATGAAGCGTACAACATGCTTCTAAATGATGAAGAATCAAAACTCATGGGTAGAATGCAAGAGAATCCATATGATGGAGTGAGTTTTGCAGTGCAATTTGTGTTGAGGTCTAGTTTGTGTGGAAAACAAGGCATTTCATGGAAAATTGTTTTAAGAAGGTTGGCTATCCTCTTTGGTGGGGAGAACGAAGCCGAAACAAGCCACAGTCTGGTCATCGTGAATTACAAGTGAGTACTGGACAAGGAATCCTGCAACTTCCGTCTAGCGATCAAATATGAAGCATACTGGCATGAATCATGTACCCTACAGCCCCTAAGGCCAAAGTAAGTTGTCTTTCAGTTACTATATTTTCTTGATGGAATAACTTGATCATGGGCATCTAAAGGCTAAACCCTCTTATTTGCGTAAAAATATGTTACACAATTGCACAATTTAAATAAACCATTTCAAGCTCTCTCTCTATTCCACAAATCTCATGTAAATACTTGTATTTTATCATAGTTTCTTTGTTTCTAAAATGAGTTTTAGCCACGAAAATAGCAGGTAATGATCCAATTAGTTATGAACTAGTGCTACAAGATAAACGTTGAAGATGTACAATAAGAAAATAAAGTTTTTTAGAAAAGAAAATAAAGTTGTTTTTTGTAAAAAAGAATCATACTTGAGACAAAACCGAATTACCTCCCGAAAAACATGTTACTGGATGTAATTGGATTTAAAAAATCAAATATAACTATGATAGATCAGCTGAGTGATGTTTGTATGTTCACCAACACCTGTGGAGCTACAAGGTTGTATGTTATTGTGTATGTAGATTATGTTCTTGCCAAATTATTTGTTGTCTTCGCAAAACTGAAGTAACCTACAACTTCCGACACATTTGGTTCACTTTAGATAACGGATCAACTAGATATAACTTGCTCACTTGTTAAAAAATACTACAATTTATTATAACTTAATAGGAATTGAGTAGAGCTGAACTAACTCAGGAGTTGCTAATCTCACTATCAGACTCGTGTAACGTACAAGGACCATATGCTTTTGAATTTTGGCTATTAGTTAATGGAAAGAGTTATATTTCGAGTTTTGCGAACATAAACATAAGATATTGAATATCTTAACAATAAAGTGCATACAAATATCTAAATTCAGGAGAAGGAACATAAATATCTTACTTTTCAAACTCCTTATAGGGTGAGTCAACATTTCAACAATTCATCAAAATCAACGAATTGTAGATCAGAGAATAAATAATGTAAGGGTCTAGACACGTGTCAACATTGTCCAGATTCACGTGTTTAGGTAATCACATTAGAGATTAAAAATTCTTTAAAATATTATTAAACTAATGAATAACGAACACGTAGCCTACCAGTTTTGGATGCTTTTGACACACTCACAAGCGTCGTGTCACTTTCTCAGAGATTTGAAGTCATCAAAAGCCATAATGCTTGCACTAAGACGACAATAATGATGTATAATCTTGTTTCCTAATTAAAAATGGTATGTGTTTATGAATTAAGCCGTTGCCACGTGTTTATACGTATCCGCTTTACCACTTTTTTAGAAAGCAAATTTTCTTGTTATATGCGATTTTTTTTGTCAACTTGTTATATGCAATTTAGTTATGATAGTTTTAGATTTTAGCTGAAGGTGTTATTAGATTTTATAATTAACCTGATCAAAGTATAAAGTAATGCTTACTAGTATTATGTAAGCTTGGAAGATATTTTCTTTTTAACCCCAAACATAGATATTTAAGGAAGACAGTAAGTGTTGCACAAAAAAAGAAAGGAAGACAGTAAGTTAATCGAACATATGTACATTTGTGCGATAGTAGTGTCGCGTAGGTGTGTTACATTTGGATGCGTACTGTGTTAATATGAATATTCACGTTTTAAGTTATTAATATATTCTGATTATTATAACTGTTGGAAGTAAGCTTGAAGTAACTTGAAGAGCAAGTAATCCTAATCTCATCTTGTTTTGATTATTTATAAAGATTAGGAAATACCTTAATAATGTTAAGTCTATTAGAAAAAGGAAATTATAACCCTATATAAGAAGTTGCAGACTTGTTGCAACCTTAAGTGATTTTGGAGGTGATTGTATTAGGGTTCTTGAGTTTTGAGTGATTTTCTCAAGAGATTAATAAGAGAGCAAGTTCTTATTAAACCTATTCTACAATCAGTTGAAACTATATTTGGTATCAGAGCTTCTAGGGAAGAACTAACGATACAACAAACATGGGAGACATTGTTGTGTCAAAGGCAAAAGAAGGAGGAGGATCCTCTAAGATAAGTTGTCCGGTCCTTACTGAAACAAACTATGCGGTGTGGACGATAAGGATCAGATTAGTGTTGAAGATAAACAAAGTTTGGGATCTGGTGGAGAATGAATCAGATGATAGTGAAAAGAATGACCTAGCTACAGCTCTAATATTTCAGGCACTACCCGAGACGCTCATATTACAATTGGGAAACTTGGAGACGGCAAAGGAGGTTTGGGATGCTATCAAAGAACGATACTTAGGAGCTGATCTAGTTCGAGAAGCAAGATTGCAAACACTAGCATCTGATCTTGAGAGATTGAAGATGAAAGACAAAGACACCATTGATGATATTGCTGGAAAATTGACCGAATTGTCATCCAAAGCAACCGCTTTAGGAGAACCTATTGAGGAACATAAGCTTATAAAGAAATTTATGTCTTGCCTCCCACGCAAGAAGTACATTCAACTCGTTGCAACAGTTGAGCAGTTTGTCGATCTCAAGACCGCAAAGTTTGAGAATATCGTTGGAAGATTTAAAGCTTATGAGGAGAGAGTGAAAGACGAAGAAGAAGAAGAAACTCAGAGCAAACTCATGTATGCAAGCAACGAAACTCAACCTCAATCTCAGCACACACACTCTACCTCGAACACCAGCAACCGTGATCAAAATAGTAACTTCAGAAGTCGTGGTCGAGGAAACCGGTCTTACAATAGAGGAAGAGGCAGAGGAAGATATAATGATAGATACCAAGATCGTTACCAAGATACCTTTGACATGTCCAAGATCATGTGTTTCCGTTGTGATAAGATGGGACACTTTGCTTCAGTATGTCCTGATCGTCTCTTAAAGTTGCAAGAGGCGACTGAAACAAAAGATAACGATACTACGGAAGCAGAGGAGCTGATGGTTCATGAGGTAGTATACCTTAACGAAAAGAGCGTTAATCCACTAATATTTGAGACAAGTAAAGACAATGATAAGGTATGGTATCTAGACAATGGGGCGAGCAATCACATGACTGGTGATAGGAGGTATTTTAAGAGCATAGACGAGACCATCACTGGCAAGGTAAGATTCGGAGACGACTCTCGTATTGACATCAAGGGTAAAGGACCAATATTGTTCTACACAAGAGATGGGAGCAAGAGGATATTGGCTGATGTCTACTATATCCCAGACTTAAAGAGCAATATAATAAGTCTTGGGCAGGCTACAGAGTGTGGATGTGATGTACGGATGAAGGATGACTATCTCACTTTGAAAGATCGCGAAGGAAAGCTCATCGCTGAAGCCAAACGGTCAAGAAACCGTCTCTATAAAGTCAATATCGAGAGAGATGATCGATGTTTAGTGGCATCGGCTAGTAATGAATCAACAACATGGCATGCACGGTTGGGTCATATAGGAAGAGAAGCAATCAGGTTAATGGCCAGCAAGGAACTCGTATACGGCCTACCGAAAATAATAAGTGATAAAGAAACATGCTCTTCTTGCATACTTGGAAAGCAAGCAAGGCATGCTTTCCCAAAATCAACTTCATACAGAGCTGATACAGTACTTAAACTCATCCATGGTGATCTGTGCGGACCCATTACGCCACCAACGTCATCACAAAAGAGATACATCTTTGTTCTGATCGATGATCATAGTCGATATATGTGGACGGTGCTCTTAAGAGATAAAGGGGAAGCGTTCGACAAGTTTAAAAAATTCCAAGCCATTGTTGAGAAAGAAAGCGAAGCTACAATAAAGACACTTAGGACAGACCGAGGTGGTGAATTCACATCCAATGAGTTTAACTCATATTGTGAAGAACACGGAATACTAAGGCATCTAACGGCACCGTACACTCCACAACAAAACGGGGTCGTAGAGAGGAGAAATCGAACGCTTCTCAACATGACAAGAAGTATCTTGAGGCATATGGAACTACCAAACTATCTTTGGGGTGAAGCGGTTCGACATGCTACATACATTATAAACAGAGCAGCAAGCCGTGTCATCAACGCCAAGACACCATACGAACTTTTCAAAGGCAAGAAACCATACATTGGTCATCTACGTATATTTGGCTGCATTGGATTCGCAAAGGTGGAATCACAACATCTAAAGAAGCTTGATAATAGGTCAAAAATGCTTGTACATCTCGGGATTGAACCAGGATCAAAAGCCTATAGACTCTTTGATCCAACAAGTAAAAGAGTAATGGTCAGTAGGGATGTAATATTTGATGAAAGCAAAGGATGGACATGGACGACAAGCAACAAAGCAGACACAAGTGGATCTTTTCACGTCAATATCGGTCAATACGGCAATCATGGCATTGATGAGAACATCACAACGCCTAGTCCAGAAGAAACCGCAGCTACACTTGAACCAAACACGATAATGGAGGATGAAGAAGACGAGGAGGATAATGGTGATGACGATGATGAAGCAGAGCCCGTGTTGAGACGCTCTCAAAGAGAAAGAAAACAGCCTGGTTACTTGGACGATTACATCTTGTTGGCTGAGCTTGAAGGAGAAAGACTGTTATTAAGTATAAACGATGAACCTTGGAGCTACCAAGAAGCAATAGAGAAGGAAGAGTGGAGAGATGCTTGCCAAGACGAGATTAAATCGATAGAGAAAAACAGAACGTGGGACTTGGTAGAACTTCCGGCTGGAGCAAAAGCAATAGGACTCAAATGGATCTTTAAAATTAAGCGCAACTCTGATGGAAGTATAAACAAGTTCAAAGCAAGGTTGGTAGCAAAGGGTTACATACAACGACACGGTATTGATTTTGATGAAGTGTTTGCTCCGGTGGCTCGCATAGAAACTGTCCGTTTTCTGTTAGCTCTGGCGGCAGCAAAAGGGTGGCAAGTGCACCACTTAGACGTAAAAACCGCTTTCTTACATGGAGACCTTAAAGAAGAAGTATATGTCTCTCAGCCAGAAGGATTCATAGTCGATGGTCAAAAGAATAAAGTGTATAAACTACGGAAGGCTCTCTATGGTCTACGACAAGCTCCAAGAGCGTGGAATGAAAAGTTAAACAAGGTACTCAGTGAACTAAGGTTCGAAAGATGCTCCAAGGAACCAGCATTGTATCGACGAGTTGATAAAGAACATCTGCTACTTGTGGCTGTTTACGTTGATGATCTTTTGGTAACCGGTTCAAGTCTAGAGATGATCAAAGAGTTCAAGAAAGGAATGGCCACAAAATTCGAGATGAGCGATTTAGGCAAGTTAACATACTATTTAGGTATTGAGGTTGATCAACACAGTGAAGGGATTACATTGAGACAGGAAAGATATGCAAAGAAAATCTTAGAGGAAGCCGGAATGCAAGCGTGCAATGCAGTTCATGTTCCATTCGATCCAAGTTTAAAACTGTCTAAGGCTCACGAGGAAACTAGTGTCGATGAGAAGGACTATAGACGAACTATTGGCTGTCTTAGATACCTTCTCCACACACGGCCTGATCTTTCCTTTGCAGTTGGTGTCATGAGTAGATATATGCAGGCTCCAAAGATCTCACATGCTGCGGCTATAAAACAGATTCTACGGTACTTGAAAGGATCACTTAGCTACGGCTTAACATTTAAACGTGCAGCAGAAGTAAGGTTAGTTGGCTATAGTGATGCAAGCCATAACGTGGACGAGGATGATGGACGCAGCACAACGGGACATGTGTTTTATCTCTTAAACTTGCCCATAACATGGAGTTCGCAGAAACAAGAAACAGTTGCTCTCTCGTCCTGTGAAGCGGAGTTTATGGCGGCAACTGAAGCAGCAAAGCAAGCTATTTGGCTCCAGGACTTGCTTGCTGAAGTCATAGGGAAGAAGAGTGAGAAAGTAGTACTACTTATTGACAATAAATCTGCGATCGCATTGACAAAAAATCCAGTTTTCCATGGTAGAAGCAAGCATATACATCGACGATACCACTTCATTCGTGAATGTGTTGACAACAATCAGATTGAAGTACAACACGTACCAGGGAATGAACAAAGAGCAGACATCTTGACTAAAGGACTTGGAAGAATTCGATACAAAGAAATGAGGAGCATGATTGGAGTTGAAGACTTGGAGACTTCAAGCTTAAGAGGGAGAATGTTGGAAGTAAGCTTGAAGTAACTTGAAGAGCAAGTAATCCTAATCTCATCTTGTTTTGATTATTTATAAAGATTAGGAAATACCTTAATAATGTTAAGTCTATTAGAAAAAGGAAATTATAACCCTATATAAGAAGTTGCAGACTTGTTGCAACCTTAAGTGATTTTGGAGGTGATTGTATTAGGGTTCTTGAGTTTTGAGTGATTTTCTCAAGAGATTAATAAGAGAGCAAGTTCTTATTAAACCTATTCTACAATCAGTTGAAACTATAATAACCAAAAGGTAAAAGTGGTGATTAACCGGTCTAGTCTTGTCTGAGTCTCTATGGTTTTTCCAGGTTGTAATGGTTTAAGTTGTCGGCTGAATCCCGAAAACAGGACACGATAGCACAACTAAAAACACTTGTGAGATCTTTTTCACTAATAGAACTTTGGTTTTGATTGAAAACTCTCTTATAAATCCTTTTTTATTAATGAATTTTACTAATGGATCCTACTTTATATTCTATCTTGCATCTTACAAAATGAACTGTTTATTTATTTATTTATGAAGTTTTTGGTTCTATACATTTTTTCGGACGAGACCTAATATCATTTTTAGAAAGTAGATCAAACCTAAATTTTTAGATTCCCGATCATTCAGAATTGTTATTCGATTACTCTCAGATTGAAATACAAGCCTCAGATGCTAAATTTTGTTTGAAGAAAACAGTCTTATAGAAAGAAATGAACGAACGAATACGTGTTGCACTGAAAGAGATTATATATTTCACGATATAATCAGATTACATTGTTGATAAATAAAATCAGATTACACAAGAACATAAATTGAGATCATATACATGAACATATCCAAAGCCAACGAATTAAACTAATATTCAGAGTCCAAAACCAGCGGATAAAGATAGTAATATCAATGAAATAAAAGTCCAAAAGAATATACATGACAATTTTAAAAGTTAAAACCAAAAGAAAATAAGAACTAGCAATAAAGCAAAGACGAGGATGAAAGCTCCCAGTGCAAGATTCCCTGATGAACCAATACTAAGTGAACCTTTTGCTCAAAAAGAAAAGAAAAGTTTACTAATTGGTATCTCAAGTCTCAACTCATCCGAATAATTTTTAAAATTATGGGTATTATCACTGTTACTATTACTCGTCAAGATTTCAAAATCTTCTTCTAATAGTGGTTCCAATCTGGAAGAGTATATCAAAGTTCAGCTTTGAAATCTATAATTAACTAGTTTTCATTTTTATTTCTTTATTTTTCTTTATTTCCCCTATTAATGAGTTTAACATTTCAGAAACAAGAAAATAATCAAAAATATTTCAGGCTCACGAATACGCAAAAATTGAAGTGTACAGAAAAATAATTATAGTGATTAATTAGTATACTGAATTGGTTTTATTGTATCACAGGTTTAGCTCCTTTCGCAAAGAATGATTACGTTATAACATATTACTAGATTTTGACCCGCGCAGGCGCGCGGGTGTATATTTTGAAAAATAAGTTTTTTTTCATGTAATTATTAGGGTTTTACAAAATGAATCCAAGGAACAGAACTGATACCGATCCGAAAATATAGTACCAAACCCGAACATAAATTGATTAAATATTCGAATTATTCAAAATTTTGTTATTTAGAGAACCAAATCTGATCCGAACCGAAGTATTCGGATACCAAATTTATCTAAAAATAGATTTATATACTTATATATATTAATTATTTTTAGATTTAACGTATATAAAACATTAAGAATGATAATTTTAAATTGGTTTAAATACTTGAAAATATATATATATAGATAGTCAAAAGTAAATATCTGCAATAGTTAAAGTATACTCAAATCACCAAAAATACTTAAAATAATTATTGATTCCGTATCCAAAATTTTAAATCAAGCCAATTGATATGTTAAGCTTAGGTATTCTGACATATGTTATTCAAATTTATAGGTAATATATTATTTTATTTATAGATTTTAAGAAATTTAAAATATATAATGATTTAAAACTTTAAAAATAATTTAAATGGGTTATCCAAACGCGAACCAAACCCGCAAAGATCCGAATCAAACTCAAACCAAAATTTAGAAACATCCTAACAGGACTTAAATCTTTGACCCCGAAAACCCGAAACACAAACCGATCAGAACCAAATCCGTATGGGTACCCGAAATCCCATCCCTATTCGTTATTATATATCATATACTGTCATCATATAATTAATTATATTTTATACGTACCATCATATAAGTAATCATATAATTAATAGTATTTTATACGTACCATCATATAAATAATTACATATATTATATTTTAAAAACTTAATATGAAATATAAAAACCATAATTTGAGTTGGTATTTCAAATTGGGCTTTGTATTGTATTTTTATTATATATATTGACAACATTTTTTTATAATGGTTATTGAAAAATAGTTTAGTAAAAATCCATTTTTGAATATATGTATTATTTTTTTAATCAATTTTTGATATAAATCAACTTTAAATTATTATTTTGATTTGAAATATGTGTATAAATTTTAAATTTTGTTTTATGGTTAGTTTAGAAAAGAAAAAGTTTTAGGTAATTAGATTGACCCGTTTTCGTATATTTTAAATCTGGCCGAGATAAATAGTTTCTTATAATATGATGGACTTTTAATTTTTCTTAATAACATAAGCCCATTACTTTTTTTTCTTAATACTACTATCCTTGTTTCCAAACAAAATTAATTTTTTTTAAAAGACTACAATTCATGTTTCCAAACACTCCAAAACTTTTTAATAGTCCTATTCAAGTCTCCAAACACTCCAATTTTGTACTTGAGTTTTAATAAGATAGACTAGATTTTGACCCGCGCAGGCGCGCGGGTGTATATTTTAAAAAATATGTTAATATTTATTTTTCATGTAATTATTAGGATTTGAAAAAATGAATCTGAGGAACATAACCGATACCGATCCAAAAATATAGTACCAAACCCGAACATAAATTGATTAAATATTCTAATTATTCAAAATTTTGTTATTTAGAGAACCGAATCTGATCCGAACCGAAGTATTTAGGTATCCGAATTTATCTAAAAATAGATTTATATACTTATATATATTAATTATTTTGGATTTAACGTATATAAAACATCAAAAATGATACTTTTAAATTGGTTTAAATACTTGAAAATATATATAGATAGTCAAAAGTAAATATCTGAAATAGTTAAAGTATACTCAAATCACCAAAAATACTTAAAATAATTATTGATTCCGTATCCAAAATTTTAAATCAAGCCAATTGATATGTTAAGCTTAAGTATTATGACATATGTTATTCAAATTTATACGTAATATATTATTTTATTTATACATTTTGAGAAATTTAAAATATATAATGATTTAAGACTTTAAAAATAATCTAAATTAGTTATCCAAACTCAAACCAAACCCGCAAAGATCCAAATCGAACTCAAACCAAAATTTAGAAACATTCTAATAAGGCTGAAATCTTTGACCCTGAAAACCCAAAATACAAACCGATCAGAACCAAACCCGTATGGGTACCCAAAAGCCCATCCCTAGTCATTATTATATATCGTATTTTATCATCATATAATTAATCGTATTTTATATGTACCATCATATAAGTAATCATATAATTAATAGTATTTTATACATACCATCATATAAATAATTACATATATTATATTTTTAAAACTTAATATGAAATATAAAAACCATAATTTGAGTTGGTATTTTAAATTGGGCTTTGTATTATATTTTTCTTATATATATTGACAATATTTTTTTATAATGGTTATTGAAAAATAGTTTAGTAAAAATCCATTTTTGAATATATGTATATTTTTGAATCAATTTTTGATATAAATCAAATTTGAATTATTATTTTGATTTGAAATATGTATATAAAGTTTAAATTTTGTTTTATGGTTAGTTTAGAAAAAAAAAATTTAAGCAATTAGATTGACCCATTTTGGTATATTTTAAAAGTGGCCTAGATAACTTTCAATTTTTTTAAAAAACATAAGCCCATTACTTTTTTTCTTAATACTACTATCCTTGTTTTCAAACAAAATTTTTTTTTTTAAAAAAGACTGCAATCCATGTTTCCAAATACTCCAAATTTTTTAATAGTCCTATTCAAGTCTCCAAACACTCCAATTTTGTACTTGAGTTTTAATAAGATAGATGATATTATTATTCGATTACTTTCAGATTGAAATACAAGTCTTAATTTGAAGTCGAAGATATAGAAAAAAGGTTAGCATAAGGTTTTCGGTTTTGAATAAATATAACGTTCCCATTCAATAATTTTTTGAAAAGGATATGTTTGTGTAAAATAAGAAGGATCTTGACGGGTGTAAATACATGCACTAAATACTCATCTTGCACCAATCACAAGGCAACACGAATACATATTTATAAGAGGCTAAGGCTATTAATCAAGATCTTGCATATTTTGTATAGAAAAATGAAGAGTGACTCATCACATTAGGGAGTATAGAAAATATCTCAGGATTTGCTTTTAGCTCCAGCATGTCAAACTATCTAGATGCCAACACAAAGCGCAAATTAACAAAAGAAAATATTTAAATAATATATTTTTAAAAAATAAAAAATAAAGAAGGAATCCATCACCAAAAGTTCATTAAAAAATTGAATATAATACAAACCCTTTTGCTTCCTTGTGTCTCCCTCTTTCTTTCTCTCATCTCTCCTATCTTCTCCATATATACTTCTTCTTCAGACCCCAAACCTCCAACACACACAAAAACACAATCTCTCTGTGCAATTTTCTCCAAAGTTTCAACTTTTCAATTTCAGTTTTCTCTTAAAGCATTTCACATTTTCCTTTATTACAAATTCACATTTAGTGAAATAAAACCACATCAAGACATTTAAACTTTTTAAACCACATATGGATCCTTCATACAGATTCATAAAAGAGGAGTTTCCTACTGGATTCATTGTTTCCCCATCACCACCATCTTCTTCAACTTATTCTTACCTCTATTCAACCTCCATGGTCCCAAATGATCCAACAACATCAAGCTCTCCACAGCCAATAGAAGGTCTCCACGAATCAGGCCCACCTCCATTTCTGACAAAGACATATGACTTGGTCGAAGATTCAAGAACCAACCATGTTGTGTCTTGGAGCCAAGCCAAAAACAGCTTCATTGTCTGGGATCCACAAGCTTTTTCCACCACTCTCCTCCCCAGATTCTTCAAGCACAATAACTTCTCTAGCTTTGTTCGCCAGCTCAACACATATGTAAGTTCTAATCTCTCTATCTATGTGTCTGTGTCTGTGTCTGTGTGTGTATGATTCTGTGTATGGCACGAATCTGAATAGATCTAACAACTCACAATCAAATCGTGACAGCAACTTTTGTGCGAAAAGCTTGATTAATGTAAAATTTTCCCTCATTCACTGTGGTGCAGTCAAAATTTGAACCAAATTCTTGAGACTTAGCTTTTGATTGTTGTTTTTTTCGGCGTCTCTTTTGATATCATCAGAGTTAATTAGTGTTAATTATTATATACATGATTGTTTGAAGGATTCGTGAGTGTGTGTGTATATATAAATGCAAGTGGGCATCACTGTTCTCCGAAAAATCTCGAGACATAATATTATACAGCCCACTTGTGTACTATTGTCTCTTTTTGTTTCTAGAGATCTCTTGAAATCTTGAAACGGAGCTTATTCAAATTTTGAACCTTTGTTTGTTACAAATCTCCAAAGAAAATTTTCTACAACATAATATGCAACCAAGTTGTTTATCTCACTATATATATTTATACACAAATATTGAAGTGAAATGTGACGATTCTATCTCATCTCTAGTTGCATAAAATACATATGATAAGAGAATGAAATTATTAGAGTTCATGAATTGTTTTGGCTTGGTGAAATAATTATTTTTTTATTAAGACGAGTTTGGGGTTGAATCTAATCATAAAATATTATAAATAGGGTTTCAGAAAAGTGAATCCGGATCGGTGGGAGTTTGCAAATGAAGGGTTTCTTAGAGGGCAAAAGCATCTCCTCAAGACAATAAGGAGAAGAAAGACAAGTAGCAATAATCAAATACAACCACCTCAATCATCCTCACAAGAACATTCTCTAGACAACTGTTGCATAGAAGTTGGTAGGTATGGTCTAGATGGAGAGATGGACAGCCTAAAACGAGACAAACAAGTGCTAGTGATGGAGCTAGTGAAACTGAGACAGCAACAACAAAGCACCAAAGTGTATCTCAAATTGATTGAAGAGAAGCTCAAGAAAACTGAATCAAAACAACAGCAAATGATGAGCTTCCTCGCCCGCGCAATGCAGAATCCTGATTTCCTTCAACAACTCATGGAGCAGAAAGAGAAAAGAAAGGAGATGGAAGAAGCAATCAGCAAGAAGAGACAAAGACCGATCGATCAAGGGACAAGAAATGTGGTTACTGTGGAAGATTATGATGATGATGATGATGATGGTGGTGCTAGAGGTGGTTATGGAAGGTATGGAAATGATGCTGGATCCTCCTCAGCGTACATGAAACAAGAAATGTATGGAGACTTGTCTGGATTCGAGATGTCCGAGTTGGACAGTCTTGCTATGCATATTCAAGGACTTGGAGATCAGTTTACTAGAGAAGAAGTCTTGGATGTTCAGAAAAGAGATGAAGAAGAAGAACAAGAAGGGTACCCAAAGGTGAACAATGAGATTTATGGTGAGGGTTTTTGGGAAGATATGTTAAATGAAGGTCAAAATTTTGATTTTGAAGGAGTTGAAGAAAATGTTGATGTGCTCATTGAACAACTTGGTTATTTGGGTTCTAGTTCAAACTAATTGAGATCAACTTGAAAAGAGTACTTAATCATTTGAATCATCTGGTATCCTTCTGAAAGCGCTTTATTCAATTAGGTGAGTCATAGACTAACTTGTTGATGGGGTTAAATCACTGTTCTTGTTTCTTTTGATGTTTTTTTTGGAAATAAAGTTTTATAAAACATTTTAACATATGCTTCGCAACTTGGAATTATAATCTGAACTTTAAATTTAATTCAAAAGATTCATTATCTTCTTAGGAATATAATGATCATATATGTGTCTATGTAGATGGTCCTAAAAATATCTTGTGTTTGATATTTTTATATTTCATAGGAAAATAATGAAATTCGTTGTAAATCTACGCAAAGTACTAAACTACATGTATTTGTTTTCTAATTTGCTATGCGTATACTCAAATAATTTCAAGAAAGAATCAATTATCCAACTGTATATAGAATAACCAACATAGATAAAACCGTACTGGTGACCTAAATTACGGTGGACTAGTGGATGACATCTCGATATTGAAGGAGTTTCCACAATAATTCATAACTCGCAGCTCTAATAGTTTAGAACACTCGACTTGTTAAAAAATTGTAATTCAACCCTGAAACACGGTTCTGCTTTTCATTTTAACACTTAACTATATGGCTTTACTTTCCCCTTTTCACATATATTCTTAGTATTTCTTATAGAAGTAACTAATTTTTTGTATCGTACTGCGTAAATGGAAAAGTATTGACTGGCCTTTTTGATCCCGTTATGATAATCATTCTCTAGAATATTTAACCAAAATGGACAACCATCGGATCCAATTTGCTTTATGGATGTAATTATCAAAACTTTAGCAATCGAGATAAGGGTATCATTTAAATGTTTAAAATCCTTAAATACACATTCATTTCAAAAACGATCAGCAAAATATCAGCAATGCGTAATCTATGGTGTCGAAAATTATCGTCCAATAATAATCATGGAAAGAAACTGCAACCAAAGAACTCATCTCCATGGATAATCTAATGAGATTATATGGTGGACATAATAACAAATTGCGGGATAAGACTCCGACGACACAACAGACTGGCAGATAAACTTGCTAGCATATAATATGCACCTTATATTAAATTGAATACACTCTGCAGTAACATGATTAAGTTGTGTAACCTATATGTGCAACGATTATGTACCAAAATAGAATACATGTTAAATATTATATATGTGTGGCTGAAAAGAACAAAATCTAGTTATCAACACCTAGATCATGAATCTAAGTTTATAAATACTATAAAAATAACAAACACAAAATGGTAGATTGGGGGATGAATCATGATACATGATTAATTAAGGAATGGACAGAAAAGGGAAAAGCAAACGACAATGGTAATAAGTGGGAGTCACGCAAATTGTGTTCCAGTCGCTGTCTGTTGAATTTAAGATTGCGTAAGCACGTGCTATCAATGACTCACTGAGTCATCGCCCCATCTCTCGTTTCTTCATGCTACTTGTAGAGGCTATTTTTTTAAATTTTTTGCCCATATCAGATTCACACACTTCTTTTGGATTACTTAAATTTTACTGTCTGCTGATCTCTTTATTGGTCTCAGGTGAAACGTATAGATAGTTTAACTTACAGATTAAAATTGTTATATTTAATTTGCAAAAAAAAAAATTGTCATACAAAATGAGAATCCCCTGTGGCCCTGTATACTAAGAGTTTGTTTTAATTAAAAACAACATTGTTTATGTATCGCTTAATTAAGATGTCAATTTTGCATACGTGGCAGCATAAGAATCAATTAAAAATTAGTAAGTCCAAAATTCAATTGAAAGGAAAACTTATACTAATCTAAATATAAATGTATATGATATGATAAACTTAATACTCAGTGATCTCATTAAATTAATACTCGGCAATCTCATTAAATAAGACTTTTTTTAAATGGATCAAGGTTGATTTATATGTGATATAACAGAATAACTTTTAAAAATATATATATAAGATATACTCTTATTCCGTATTACTTGGACAACAATTTAAATCAAAGTCTGTTATATATTATGGCCTAAGTTTTGCATGTTTTTTCCTATAAATCGAAAAGTAATGATTTTATTAAGTGTTGTTTTTTTATTAATAGAAAATAGACGTTTTGATAAAAAAAAAAATAGCAAAGAGATGCAGCTATTCAAAATTGTTTTGTTAATAAAAGAAAAAAATTAATATTGTTCGGTTCTCAGGCATTCCTCGTATACAAAAATTTATATAAGGAGTAGTACAAAATTCAATGAAGGAATAGTCATTTTCAAGCTCAACTGACCGAAACCTAGTTTTAAAATAAAAAATATATGAATAATTTTTTTTTTGTAGAAAGTCTTTGATTTATTTGTTTATTTGTCATAATACGCAGACTTTGTTGTTCGCCCCCTCGACGCATTCCCTTCTCTCCCCGGCATCATCCCACACAGAAAGAAAGAGCGCGGAGAGCTGTATGGAGCCGAGGAGCAAGGCAGCAGATAAGATAGAAGAAGGGGCCAGGCGTTTAGGATAAGTCCTGAAAGGAAAAGGAAGACTGGAATGCCTCCAGGCTTCTGCTTAGAGAAAGAAAGTCTTATTCCAAATTAATTAATACCTAAAGGACATTTCAATATCTTTTTTGATTCCAGAACATAACAAGTTCCTAAATTCTATTTCTCTACGAATCAAATTGTATTAAGAATCAAAAAATCGAATAAAAAATAATGGCTTCAGATATCAATCTGATATTAAGTTGTTTTATTGTAACACAATTCTTTAGAACTTAAATTATGAAATTTATATTGAATATTAAGAAAAAGATTTGGCACCTACCTAACTATTTTTCGTAGTCTAGGAAAACATTAATAATGACCACTCATAGTAATTAATGATATATATCATGTTAACCTAACTTACATCCTATACAAAGTATCGGTTGCAAACAAATAATATTATCATCTTTCTATGTTTGAGCCTTAAGTATAATAATTGTCGGGCTGCAAAATTTTTTGTTCTCTTAATGGGCCCATAACCAAACTATACTTCAAATTATAAACTTAATCCGATTTGTAATTGTCTTTTTAATATTTTAATTGTCCATCTTATGTTGTAAAAAAGAAAGTTAAAAATCTGATATTCTGAAAATTAGTGTAACTTCAAAATCGAAAATATATAAATTTTATTTACTGATAATTTAGTAAAAGAAAATATCCAAATGTATCGGTCCAACATACATATGCTTATATAAAAAACCAAAAAATGTATACATATAAAAACAATTCCATCATATATAAATCTTAAATTTGCCAATACAATATTTTTAATTAGAAAACAACTACTTATTTCGGATTGAGATCGCTTAAATATTCTTTTTAATTTCAATTGAGCTGAAGGAGGATCAATCGTAAACTACCAGTATTATTACCATTAGAAGAAAATAAAAATCCTAAATTTTGAACCAAATTTTCGTGATACATAATTTTAGAATCAAGATCTTTTGGTAAGTTTAAATTAATTTTTTTTATACCAGGCTGTTTAAATAAATAAGAAACGTTTCCGCCAAGTTAATGCTTCCACCGAATTTTTAAACTTGGTACAAAATTTTGAAGAAATTCTATATGGTAATTTTAATTTAAGATAATAGTATACTTTGTCACCAAGTCTATAATTTTGACCATTGAAAACAACTTGCCAAATATGTTTGTGGTAGTTTTGAACATTTACATAAATATTGGTTCAACGTATCACACTAAAATACGGTTTCTAGATAATTAATGCTAATTATTTAAATTTTCCAACCAATCCGAAAACCTACCTATGCCTAGTATATATATACGGTTAAGTTTTTCTTTAGAAATACCATCAATTTTTTTCACAATCTTAATTTATGATTATAGAAGTATCAATGATATCACAGTTTAATTGTTTGATTTGGGCTTCTATACTTTTCTATGTGTATCAAATATTTATAGCTAGTTAATTATTATACATTAAGAAAAAAACATAAATACCAAATATATTTTGACCAGAAGAACACATGTATTCAGAAATCATCAGATTTAACAAGACGCAGATCTGTTTATAAGT
Organism: Brassica rapa; assembly: GCF_000309985.2. NCBI lineage: Eukaryota > Viridiplantae > Streptophyta > Magnoliopsida > Brassicales > Brassicaceae > Brassica > Brassica rapa. The sequence goes on along the minus strand of NC_024799.2, from coordinate 18,238,711 downwards.
AATCCTTATTCCCTTGTGCGAGAAATGGTCTCGTCTGATGAGGTTATGCTCGTAATGCTGCCAACAGCACTGTTATTTTCGAAGTGGGTTTAGAAAATGAAGGCTCCAGTGAGACCTATGAGTCCAATTTTTGGATATCAAGGCCCATCAACCTTACTTATTTCGCTAGCAATTGGTTTTTCTCACTTCTTAATCTGTTGCATTTCTGATCTGAATTCATATCAACCAACTAATCCAGAAGGCTGACCTTAATATCAAAGGGTCATCCTCAGATAAGGCCATTGTTTTGAAGTCCTCAAACTTCATCCATCCCTTTCTTTTTTTCTTTGCTATATACTATTCCCTCTGTTTCATAATAAACTAGGGGGTGTTCGCGCTTCACGCAGAATATTGTTTTTATTATTGCTAAAAACATGATTTTTTAGATAATGTAATTATGTTGTCGTTTTTATTTGTTAAAACTATTATTTGGTGTTTTTAGTGTGTTATGTACTAATAGATGATAGGTTAATATATTTTGTGTTTATTTTTTTCGAATAATGTGTTGTTGTGTGTATAGTACTTGTTAATAGTGAAATGAACATCTAACATAAAAGAATATTGAATTTCAATAACTTTGTTGATTCTAAAATTAAAGGTTTCAGCGTCAAAATTGCATTATATTTTTCATATTTTTGAAAATTATAACTTTTAAGATGTTTTTTTGCCCTCTCCCTATATTTTGACCTTGAGCCATCACCGTCTATGTATTTCGTTACATTTCTGGTGTGCAGTGGTTCTCACCATCACCGGAAAAAGACTTACATATTTCTCTTGTTCTTCCTTGTCTTCTTCACCTGTGAGATTATATGGTATTTGTTGTAGATCGGGTTTATGAGTTTTCAGTTATTCGGTTGATTCTCACGGCATTGTAGGTTGTTCCAGTCAATATTGACTGCTCCTCTTCTTCCTTAGATTTTAGCTGATGTTAGAAACTACATCTTCTTGGTTGGGTCAGAGTTTAGTCTTTTTTGATGTTGTATTCCTCAACGTTGGCTTACCGTCAATAGTCTCTGCTCGTCTTGGTTTTGAAGATATAGTTTTTGGTGTTCTGACATATATGCTCTCTTTCATAGTTCGAGGACGGATTCATAGTTTGCTGATTTCGTTTCGTCTCCCTTTCCCTCTCTATTCTCGCATCTCTTTGAAACTTTCATCGCATCTCTGGTTGCTCTCCCTTTCACCATGTTTTCCACTCGCGGTTTGGATAATGTTTTCGTTCGTGCATGTTATATGAGCTTGGAAGGTTATCTCTGGTCTCAAGTTTAGTCTCTGATTTTTTGGTGGTTGTCTTCCATTCTCCCTCCCTCAAGTTGTTTCTTTTCTTTCCATGTTTTTTTTGGTATAGGTGTGCGGAGTTAGTCTCTTGGAGCTTTGGTCCCTTCTATCCAGAGATTTGTGGTTTTTCACTTGCATGACCGTGTTGTATATTCTTGTTTTAGTTTGTGAGGTGTTTCTTACCTTTTAGCTACTGATTGTGTTTCCGGTGCTTTAGGCATATATGTTCCCGCTTCTTTGTGGCTTTGGCCTTTCGATTATTATTCTCCTTTTGACCCGCTTTCTTGGTTATTTGCGTTGGTGCTCTAGTTTCTTATTCTTAGTTTGATTATCTTATGATATTTATAGTGAAATAAATATATAATTTGTAAATGAAATAATAAAAATTAGTAAAAATAATAAAATGGTGAAAGTTTATGCTATTTTTATTATAAATAAATTAAATATTAAAAATATATATATTTATATTATTTTATATATTTCTTGAATATTAGGGACTAATAAGTGTGAAAAGGATTAGATAGTACATAATTAGAAATTGATGGAACAAATTGCAATAATCCAAAAAGAAAAAAGATTTAAAATACAAAAACAAACATGAGGACACATGTCAACAAACTCCCCCCCCCCCTACACATGTCATAAGAAGGGGAAAAGCCAACTTTATATATATAGACTAGAGTCGGCCCGCCCTTCGGGCGGAATATATTTTACTTGTAATCTAGATTATTATTTTTGTTATGATTTTTTGTGTCTAGGTTTGCATACACTGTATTTTATTCTATTCCAGTTTGATTCTTTGGTTCTAGAGGTTTAAAATCTGTTTAGATATTTAGAAAGTACAGTTCGGTTTCGGTTAGGTTTGGTGATTTCGGTTTGGTTCGGATAACAAAGTTGGAGACCGGCTTATATCAAAAATAATTTTGGATCCCATTCTATTCCAGGTCGGTTTTGGTTTTTCGATTAATTTGGGTTAAAAGGTTAAAAAAAGAAGAGTTTTTCGCATTAATATCAGATTTTAGATTTTCTGATAAAAATTCGAATAATTCAAATAATTTTTAAGTATTTTAGATAAAAAAATATATTATAGTGATTGTCCAAACAACTGAATGCTATTGTCCTCCAAACCAATTTATGAGAAGCCATGACAAATGAAAAGTTAGACAAAAACCAAACTAAATGACAAACTCGAAAGCAAACTACCTCAAAGGAAAAAACTTTATATTTAATCAAGCAAATCAGGCCATCTTTATGAATAAGAATAAAAAAATGAAAAGAGATGAATCTCAAATTCATGATGAATTTCTTGTCTCTATCTCTTGTCTTCGGCATCCCAAGTTTACCTTGTCAATAGTCAAACTTTGATATTGAGTTTATGTATTTTGTCTAATACTCTTTTAATTTGAAAATTTGATTATAAATTATATGATAATCATTATTTATTGATTACTATTTTTTACTTTTTATTTTCCCTTTCAATTAAAATTGTTTGATGTAAAAATATTTGATCTCATTCTCAGTTGCAATTAGCTATATTTCAAATTCACCGGTTGATGTGGTTATAGTGGACTATGTTTGTAATTATTTTGAGAATGTAAATATTGTGATCTATTTGTTTAAGATTAGATCATTTGGTTTAATTTATGTTCTTGTCAGGTTGTTAGTTTTATTGTGTTCAATTCATTTGTTCATCTTTGTTTTTCACATGTTTGGTCAACGGAAATGGACCCTTCTTTGTATTAACTAATAATAATGTATCACAAAACAAACCAATTATAGTACCAATTGTGTATGTATACATACGAATTTAAATATTTTCAGATCAAACATACGCAGCCAAACAGCAAGGTACCTCGGTTCTCGGGATCCAGCAACCATAGATCACCTTCTTCTCAGCTGTGACTATAGCTCAGATATGGAGTATGATTCTCTCACGTATAAGCGGATCATTGCAAATGTTTATTAATTGGTGAGAACTGCTAGCATGGATCAGAAGTAATCATGCCAACAATTCCAACGTCAGTACTGTTTCTGCTTCTGCTGCTACTATGAGATGGAAGCACCGGCTCCTCCTTCGGAAAATGGTGTCTCAAGCTGTCGTGTTTCATATTTGGAAACAGGGTAACATTGTTCTTCACAACAACACCTCACTTCCACTGCAACTATTTTTCACAATATTGATCACGATATCAAGAACAGTATCTAGATCTCTGCAAGGAAGAACCGAAAGCTCTTTAGGCAACACTAAAATTAGATTATCTTGATGTAAATCTTGTTTCACTTTAATGATATTAATAGTAGCAAAAAAAAAACTGTTAAAAGTCAAAGGCCAATTCAATTATATGTATATCTTTTCAACTTTAGAAGGTTTAGAACTTCATCACAAAACTTGAGCTTTCAGATGTTTAACTTACATATGGATTCAATAGCTTGATCAGATTTTGATGTTTATGGATTATAATTTTAAAAGTGAGTGGAAAAAAGGATTAGAGATTTTGATAAGGCTATATACCTGAGTAAATAGATTACTTATCTGGTTGTGTAAATTTGCTTCAAACACTGATTGCTCTGATGATTTTTCAGAACTCTTCTAGGCTGTCTTTCAAGGCCTGCAAAGGTGGAATCATTATTTAAAATTTGTGTCGTCTCGTTAACAGATTGATTATGTAATTGCCAGAATGTTAAAGTAATCTATTCTTAACAAAAGGTGGCCACATAAACCAAGCAAAGGAGAGTCGGTGAGACGGTAATTCTGAGCACACCGGGCAACATCAAAACCGGATATAGAATTTAGAAAACATCTTTCCGGCGGCGAGCTTAGACCGGAATCTCTGAAGGCGGTTAGCATAGACGGTGGCTTGCATTATGGTCGAATGCACCGTATTGACATAACACAGAAACAAAATCAAGCCAGATGATCGAAGCCAAAATATATAAAACAGCAAACAAAAAAATTAAAAACAAACTTCACACAGATGATCGAAGCCAAAATTTATAAAACAGCAAACAAAAAATAAGAACTTACATTAACGTCGATCAAGAACATGTCAACCCACATCAACTCGCCGCCGCGTTTCACATTCCGGGCTTCCCAGTATCGCAAGAGTCTCGCCTTGACGACGGATGAACACTTGCTGCCAGACTTCAAATCTGAGAAGAAAACTCTGGTAGCCATATTACAGTCGCTTAGAAAGATATGAGATTTACGAAGAGAGTATGAGTAAGAAGAGAGCAACACTCACATCTATTTATACCGTTTTGAGACCGTCTTTTGCAAACCATTGAGGATGGATCGTGGAGAGGACAGTCAATTCGATTCCATTAATTGAACCGTTTCAGATAGAACGAAGAAACTCGAAAGTCCCTCATCGCCGCCGCATCGAAGAGGAAGAAGGAGTTGTTTTTTTTCTTCTCGGGATTAGGGTTGGCGCATCTCTTCTGGAAAAACAAAACACAAAGGGCCAACAACAAAAAGCCCATGTCACGACCAGAGCCCAACTCGTGTCACCTTCGTTTAAATGAAACGACGCACAGAGAAGCATGGACATGTGGCAGCGCGAAGAAGGCTGAGTTTCCTAGCTGGATGCTGAGCTGGATGGCCTAAGAGGGATTCAAACCCTTTTATATAATAATAGATAGATACATAGATAGATAGATAGATAGATAGATACATAGATAGATAGATAGATAGATAGATAGATGTCATTTTAGGTAAAAAAATTTGTTCCAAAATAAATGACATTCTATGATTTCAATGTAACTTTGTACATTAAATTCATCCTTTACTCTTTTGAACAACCAATAAGCTTTTATTTAAACTATTTTTATTTAATTAATCACACATTAAATAAAAATATATTAGTCTATTACACAATTTTTTTTATCTCCGTGAAAAATGTCAAAATGACATTTAATATGAAATGAAAAAGAATATATTAAAAACCATTGATTTTTTTTCTGAATTGCAATTTTTTCTTCAAAATTGTTTTCCAACAGAAGTTTAAAATATCTGTTTCCGCCTTGCTTGAGTGATCGGGTTATAACCGGCAAATCCAAATAATTAAATTAAAATAATAATTTATATATATTTTAGTTAAAATGTTTTTTTTTAATTATATAAACTAAGTATTTTCATAAATTAATATATATTTTTAAAATTACAAATTATTTTTGATGAGTATATTTATACATTATATAATATGTATAATTAAATTAGATAATATTATTTTTGCTTTATCTTTTGGTGGATATTAGCGATTTTAAATATGTTTGCTGACCAGCGTCTGTTCAGCATTTATAATCTACAATCCGCATCCGTCTGCTTCAAACTTTTGTTGATCCGCATCCACCCAGCAGCCGATCAAGTAGTGCATGACCCGCCGTTTTTGATTCACAACCTATATAACCTCTTAAATCTCTACTAAATTACGGGTCTTTTGGGCTTTTGGTCTTTTTGAAAACTATAAGCAGCTGGAAACAACACATGTAATTGATGGACCAATAAATACAAGAGTGCATAATTCGTGAAATGGTGTACTGTGTTATTCGTTAGGTTTGCAACTAAAATGACAGGCCATAACTCTTGTTGCCCATATATGAATTCCTTTTCAAGTTCTTGAATCTGTAAATTTTTAAATGATATCAAGTTAGCACTATTTACTGATTATAAGAATGTTACTTGTTTTGCAAAGATAATTATAAATATGTTTTATAACCCAAAGTTTTTCATACATCACTATTACTTAACATGATGACATAAAAAGCAATCCAGATTTTACTTTACAGAATTCAGGGGCAAAACCAAAACTATATTCCTCAGATGAGGGTTCCACCCTTGACAAACTCAGTGAACGCCAAAGCGACTAAACCAAGCATTGCGAAACGTCCATTCCAAAGTTCAGCGTTTGATGTCATGAAACCTTTGGACTTTGACTCAGCGGTGATGCCTTGGAAAAGTGGCACAAGGGACGCAAGCGTCAAGATCGCCGTCGTGCCAAGAAACCACGAGACTCCACCGTCGGAGATCTGAGCGAAAACGTTTTCTCCCTTCGAAAGTTCAACTGCCAAGGCAGCCACGAATCCAACCATCGCTAAACGGCCATTTATTCTCTCTGGTGCTGGACCGCTAAACGCTAGCAAGTCGTTAAACTTGGTGCTCACCTATATTTAACCATCACAAAATTATCAACACATTACTTCATAACCCTTCCAAGATGTGTGTTATAAATTTGAAATTAAGAACAAAACAAAGTTTGTCTCAAGTACTTATCAGAAAGGTTTGTCTTAAGTATTTTAAAATGTAGAAGTATTTTAAAACACTTAAAACTTTTTAAAAGTATTTTAGAAGATACTTTTGCTTAATGTCTAGTATTGGTTATAATTTGTGTCTATCCATAGTTTATTAATTTCCTTTCTCCTTCTTAACGTAGTATTATATATAAATGATGTATTTAATTATCTGGTCGACATTTACAAAACAGTTAACAATAATCATAACACAAAGATATATTAAGTGTTATATCTTTTATCAAAAAAAAAGAAGATATATTAAGTGTTGGTTATTTAAAGTTTAACTTTTATGAAACAAAAGGAGCTTTGAATTGTTTCTAAATAACAAAAACATGAGAGAATTTTACCCAAAAAAAAAAAAACATGAGAGAAAATAACTAATAACCAGAATGATACTAACATATACAAAAATGATACCTTTGGCTTAGTAGGAGGAGGAGGTGGTGGTGGGGACGATGACTTAGGCAATGGCTGAGCCGCCGATGTCAACGGTGTAGACTCATCCTTCATTGGTTCTCCCTGCAAAAGTCAAACAACAGACGGTCAGGATTTCATATTAACAGAGTGACCGTTGGGTTTACAAAGTTGAGGAAAGTATATGTACCTCAGCCATGCATCTCACTCCCACCGGGAAGTTCCTCTTGAGATTAGGGAAGTTTCCGGCGAAGAAAAGGTTGTTTGTGTTGATCTTGCGAGTGGTCAATCCACCAGCGAAGACTGACTGCATGTTAAACGACGCCGTTGCCATTTCTAAAGATTTTAGTGTTTGAGTGAAAGAGGAGGATCTGAAGTATGAAACAAAGGTTAAACTTAAAGTTGGATCTTCAGTAGAAGCTTGATATGATTAATGAAGGATCAACGTATCTACTTATAGGAGAGGATGATGAGAAATGATAGGTCGAGTTGTTTCCTGAACCTTCTTTAATTTTTAGCCTTCCATTTGATTAGTTATTTCTCCAAATTATAATAACAAATCGTCAAACGATAACACATGAGAAATAGATCTTAGCCGTTGCTTTCGTTTGTTATAATAATTATACGAACTATGACACACGTGACTTAAGTTTAGTGTGAGTGTTTAAGCGAAGATGCTTGTCGGCATACACACAATGAAATATTAACTGGTATACAAATAAATAGGCTAGAGAAATAGTTTCAAATAGCGTTTATCAAAAATAGAATTTTGTATTATATTTGAGTTTAAAATTTAGTTTTCAATGTTCGAAATTGACTAATTGCCGACACTGACTCCATCATGTTTAGTAATCGAATTTCGTTTAGTTTAGGAAATCGTCTATTGAAAAATGTTTCTACACAAAACTAGCCTGGCCGTATATGTGGCATACGACTTGAGATTGATCGGAGATTGTTGTTCATTTTGTTATCGCGAGATTAAATTGTAAATCATAAATCACATGTTTATTTCGCTGTTTTGCAATGCGAAACTAGTCGCAAATCATTATTTCAAATCGCTGGAAAATATAGCGGTTAAAATGGAAAAAATTGACGCAGATTACACAAATCACAAAACCTGCGATAATAAATAAATAATTCTTTTTGTCATAAATTGCATGTTGCTGCGGCATACAAACGAACATAACCTATGTATACGTTTCATAGTCATGGAAAATGAACATGCTTATTATCTTATAAGTTATAATCCAACATTTTCGGACGTCAAAGTTATTTGCTTATTTATTTAAGACAACTGAGTAGTATTTGGCCGCTCTGAAAAGAAACACGTAGGCTAGAAAAGTGAAAAATGAAGTTGCGATATTTGAAGAACCACGTTGCCTTAGATTGCCCCACGCATAAAATGAAAACTTTTGAATGAAAAAGAGCAATTAGTCAATGACGTGGCGTTCTTCTTCGTCACAACTTCCTCTTCTACATTTTTTGCCTAGTGGTTTTGGTAAAACACGTAGAAAGATTCTCTTCTCCCAAAAATGCCAAAATCATGTGGCTCACAGCAAAACTTCATAACATTACGTTCGTTTCTGTAACATGAGGTTTCATTCATTACACATCTCTTTTTGCTTCTGGAAGTTAGTTAAGTTGGATCCATATACGCCCATGCTTATTCCGTCCGAGACCGTGATCATTTCTCTCTCTGTCTCTTACTACGTGGCCCATCGTAGCTCCGTCAATTTCTTCTAAGATGTAACAATTTTCTTATAATTAAGGTCTTCAATTTTCTCTCCAAAACGTTAATATCCTTATATATTTTGAAGTTTTCAGAAATATTTTAGACTTGAGTCATAACCAAAAAATAATAGCAAACATAAAATGATTCTGTATGTAAACATTACAGTCTGAGGTATAGTAAAGGGACATTATTGATATTAGCAATTAGTTAACATGTAGATTAAGGTGTTTTGAGCAGTGTTTTAAATCAGAACTGAACGGGCAATCAGATCAAGTTAAACTGTGAACCGGAATTATATATGTGTTAAATAAAGAAAAATCGGATTGTTTGTTACATTTAAACAAAAATCAATTTTATTATTTATCTTTCATTTAAAAAAAATATAATAAAATTTCTGAAAACACTATTACAAATAAATATTTTCTACGTTTTATCATATTCAATGAATATCTCTAACTAATAGCTATGAATCTTCAAAATTAAAGTATCAATTTTATTTGATTTTCACATTGTAATACATCGTTAAGTGGTTTATATTTGATTACTAATCATGGTATTCCTCATTCTTTTCCAGCTTGATTATTTACGTAAAAGGCCCAACAATTCCGAGGAGATTTGGATGGCTTTATTAATTTTTTATTTAGTAGATCTTTTTTTTTACTTTTTACAATGTCATCATTTATAGGAAGAATTTGATGTATATTCATAAGAGGCAAATGAATGAAGAATAAATACATACTACAATAATTCAGGACGGATGGAACAATTTATACACAAATTTGACCGAAATCTCCTTCCATGCGCGTGTGCATAATATCGACACTCCAAAGCTAAAGCTGTCATACTATACTACATATCATATAGTATAGGCACATAAATGATTTAATCAGTTACAAGGATGGGTTTCATAAATTATGTAACTATGCTATACATGTTTACGACATAGTTTAGAATACTCGACAAAAACATATAAGCTTGTTAATTCGGTGTATGCCAATAATGCTTTACCAATTTGGGGAAGAGGATCAAGGATAGTGGTAACGTACATAGCAACCGTACTAGGAACCAAGTTTACAAAAAAACTGGCATGTTCACCAAAGAGGAGAACATATATGCACGCATGTCCATGTATGGAAAAAGACTAGCATACGACTATACTATATTCAATATAGTATGGTAACATCAGATTTGGGTGTTTTTATCCAAACAAGCTGAACAAAATTAAACAGAAGGGAAATCAGCAACTATGTTACTACGGGCGTTAGGTTAGGTTAAATATGGAGTTTTCAACTGCATACGTCCTAACTGCAACTTCAAGTGCATCTTCCGCGTGACTATACTGTTTAGTGCTCTCATATAATATATGAGATAACCCTTTTACTCTTAACTTTTCTCAGATAGTACGTTTCTCGTCGTTTTGCCGTTAACCCCTTCTAAACAGATCTGAAAACTAAACAGTGGTTTTGATTTCAGATAAGACACAAAAATATCGGGTTGCTTAGACATTGATGATATGTCCACTACAAATATTAATTCAAAAGACACGGTGGAAAAAGGTAAAGAGATCACAGGGAGCGGCAGCGGTAGTAGAAGAGACGGTGGCAACAATATTGGAAGAGGTGATGGTGGTGAAGGATCATACAATCCACAACGGCGGCAATGGAAGCAAAAACAGTGCAGATGATGGCAAAAATGGTGGAAACGTGTATGGTGTAGAAGAATGAAATAATTGGCAACGGCGATTGTGGTGATGTTATTAAAGCGGAAGAAAGTGAAATGATCAGAGATAAAATAGATAAAATTATAAACAGAGAGAAGAAGAAACATGTGGTGCGCGCGTATGGTATCAAGGATAAAAATGCAACTAATACAGAATATAAACATAATATCATAGCCAAAGTAGTGTTATGGGTATAAACTTTATTTCTATTTTTTTTTATGTATATGCGCTGCAATTCCCCTCATTTATATTTGAGAGTTCAACCATATGTTGTTTTTTTTCCCAAAAATCGTTTGGTAAGTCTGAACATACTTGATTTAACAAATCATTTTCTGTAGATTTTATTTTAGTTATTATATATGGTGCTTTAAGTTGTTCTTCTATTTTTTATGTGATATTTTTTCTTGTAAATATTGAATCTGATTTTGTTTTCCTTTTATTAAATTGATGGGGGTTTTTTAATTGTATTTTGTTGTAAATTTAAAATTCTTCAGTTTTCGTTTGTGATAAAAATCTAAATAATAATTATGTTCCAACGACTTTCGTTGTTATTCCTATATCAGTCATTTTAAATGGGTATATTTGCGTAAAAATGGGGTCCTAATATTACTTCTTGTGTTAGGTTTTTAACTAGGATAAATTGATTTTTAAAGAAATATCCTTGATTACATATTTTTGCGCATGGTAATTTATATTGTACTTTTAGGTTATTTCCACTAGTGCCATTTTTGTCTTTTCTTTTGCAAAGCACAAAGAAATGTTAGACAATACTTAAGATTCTGAAAGAATACAAAAGGGTATCGGGTAAGCAAATAAACTTTGAAAAATCATCAATTCAATTTGTGCACAATATTGAATAATCCCACCGACATGATCTATGGGACATCTTAAGAATACAAAATCTAGGCAGGATTGGATCATATTTGGGAAATTCCTGACTTTGGGAGGATCAAAAACACAAGTCTTTGATTTTATTCAGGACCGTTTAAATAATAGAGTAAATGAATGGACTTTTAAGTTTTTTACCAAGGGGGAAAGGTAGTGATCATCAAATTTGTGGTAACGGTTTTGCCAAACCATGTAATGTCCTGTTATCGCATTCCAAAAAAGTTTATGAAGAAGCTAACGAGTGCGGTGCACAATTTTGGTGGAGTCGAAGGGGAATACTAGAGGTATGCATTGGAAGTCATGAGATAAATTTTGCAGTTCTAAGGATGAAGGGGGTTTAGGATTTAAAGACCTAACAGATTTTAATGCAGCTATGCTAGGGAATCAACTTTGGCGATTCATAGAGAAACCGAACACTTTCAAAGGACGGTATTTTAGGAATGCATCACCTCTCGTATTTTGTCAGACAATTCTTGTCATTTTGTTGAAGTTTCACTTGAATTTTTTATTTTTCGTTATCGGATCATCACTATCTGTTTCTTCAGATATTTTCGATTCTGATACTAATAGTTTAGTTAATCTTGAAATATTTCATTTATTTTTTTCTTCTTACATTATGTGGATCTATGTTCAGGTCTTTTACAATTCCAACATACTATTTTGTGCATTTGTTGAATTGTATATTTTATTATTCTTTGAATAATATTGATTAATTGGTTTTTTGTTGCAATTTTTATATTTTGATAATTTTTTGTATTTTATGGTTTCCTTGTCTATATTTTACTCGTTTGACTCTTGATGGTGGATTAAGTCTATTATAACCATATTGTTCACAGAAGGAACCCATGGTTACTTTAAATTTGAATTTATCATTACATTATTTTATCTTTATGTTCTTGATATATTGCTAATCCTTCTTTATGAATGCAAATAGTTGACTGCATGTAATTGTATTCCAGGAGATAGGTTGTCTACCAGAATAATATTTTAATTTGTTGATTACTTTTTCTGCAAAAAAAACGACAATCCTGAGATAAACCGTCCTTTCTAGAAAGGTTGATTACAATCATTTATTTGGAATATGTTGGTTATAGAAATACTTTTATGCCATTTAAAATCTCCTATTGTCAGATATCTTAAATTTGTTAATAAGATTTTTTTTTACTTTCTAATTCCTCTGCTCGATTACCAACAAAATGCATTGTTAAAGTATGGATTAATACTTCTACTGCATTTTAATGTTCTACTTCTGTGTAAAGACCATCTTTGTCTTCTTCTCTTTTTATTTCACATAGTGATAAGTGAATTTTGTAATGCTCCATTAAATCCAGATATTAACATGACATATGCTTGTTTATCAGTAATACCTCTAGCTTTAAGTGCTATCATGGCCATTCCCATTTTTTGAAATTCATTATTTCAGATTCTGAGCATCCATCAATATTCCATTCATATATATTTTCTCCATTATATACATTATTAGAATATTTATGGTGTTCTTCAAATAGTAGATCGGGTGGAGTATGTTGTTGATAATAAGGTTTATTAGATCTCATTATTTTATTTTTTATTCGATTTATTTTTTGACTATCATTTTCTGACTGTGAGGATGTTTGGATAGATTTATTATCATTTTCGTCTATTATATTTATTCCTTTATTTTTATCTAGTTTATCTAATCTGGTCGCAACTGATTTTAGGATTTCATTCTCAGAAAAATTAATTTGAGTTATTATCGGTTTAAAGATTCGAGAAGTTGTAGATGAAAATGGATGTTGAGTATTTTGGTTAAATTGATTTATTTTATTATTTTCATTATTATTTAGTTTATTGTCTATGTTGTCTATTTGTTTATAAATTGTGTACAATAAATAGTTTAGATTATTATTTTGTTGATATATTACTTTAATATCTTGTAAGACTACCGGGTCTCTATCACCTTTATCGGCTCATTTTTTAAAACTTATGGCTATTATTTGTCGATTTGATGTATTTATTTTTAAATATTTTAATGGTGTATGAATTAATTCAATTTTATTAATTTATTGTTCTAAATGGATATTTGATATTATGTGTGATTGTATAAGTTTCAAACCATATAAAAACAGAATATTTGTTTTTTTTAATATCATACAATTATACCATTTTCTCTAAATTCAATATTTTGTTGTTTAAAAAGTGTTTTAAAATACCAGTTACGTTTTTCTTGTTTTCTTTTGAAAAAAAGCATTCTTTAATATATTGCTTATCAATTTAATATTTTTATGACATTTATTGATTAAAATTTGATGGTGTAGGAAAAACTGGATATATATTTTGTTTCGGTTCAGCTACGGGTGCTTTAAATCTAATTGAATTGTCTTGTCTAATATTTTGGTTTACACTTTCTGTTTCCAAATCTGCATTAGATTGACCAGTACAATATTCAGAAAAGGCTCTTGAATTATATGAACTAAGTCTAGGTGGAAGTGGATCTCTATAAGATCCGAATTGTAATAATATATTTCAGTCTCTTTGGTCAATTATTTTTGAAATATTTTTGTTGTTCAAAACTTTTAGGCGTTGAGTAATTTCAATTTTTCATTGATCTGGAATAGTTATTTCATCACATTTTAATTGTTTAGGTGTGTGTGTGTGTGTCTGTTGGAGTATATTTACTATGACGGCTAAAATTGTTGTTTCTCCTTTATTATCTTGTAATAAACATCTTGGATTAAATTCTGAAGTTGATTGTTTAAATTAGACTCGGTAGAGTAATAAATATTCATATCTTTCATTTTGAAATTTAAATTATTGAGTATTGTTGGGTCATGTAAAGGCACCCTTAACGGGAGGTTTTTAAGAGTTTCTTCAAAATAAATCAAACTGTAAGAAAAAAAAAACTAAAAGTGAGGGAGAGAGAGAGAGAGAGAGAGAGAGAGAGAGAGAGAGAGAGAGAGAGAGAGAGAGAGAGAGAGAGAGAGAGAGAGAGAGAGAGAGAGAGAGAGAGAGAGAGAGAGAGAGAGAGAGAGAGAGAGAGAGAGAGAGAGAGAGAGAGAGAGAGAGAGAGAGAGAAATGTGGAAAATGGTTTCTTGCAAAGATACTCTACAAAAAAAAATTAACATACCCATCAAAACTGTGGCACAAGGCTATTAAATACACATTTCCATAACAATAATAATCTAATTAATATGTTAAAAACTAATATTTTTTTTGTTTTTAAGAAACTTAGATGATATCTACCATTGTCCATGCTCTAAACTTACTTGGAAATTAGGAGCACAATTAAAATATACTGTCCATTGCATAAATTGGATTGAACTGCTCCGACAAGCGAGTCTTCAAATTTTAGTAGAGTTTTATCTCTTAGTAACATAAGTATTGGTGAATATATTCCAGTTCTTATTATTTTTTTTATATAAATTTGTGTTAGACCAAAATGGACTTAATTAAATCCTTTGTGTCTATATTTATCTAAAGCTATTGATGATAATAGTTTAATTTCTTCAAATTCGTTTTGAAAAGATAAGTTTTCTCATGTTCTTTTATTTAATAAGGAGTTTTAAAATCAAAAGTTCCTATTTGATATATATGTTCTGGGTTGATATGGGGTAACTGATCTTTTGATATTTCTTGATTAAAAGATGTTACTTTTGACATAATTTCTCTTGAATTAATTGTTGCATATGATGCAGAAGTTGATGCATGTTTTGATTTAAAAGTTTCCTAAACGAAGACGCCATGACTTAATCTAAACTAGAACTCATACCAAAGGAATACTAACCTGTTCTATGTCGACACAATTGCGGCTTCAAACGGGCTTACTGCATTTTTTAGGACTTGCTGCCTGGAACACCTACAAGGAGAATGTTTTTATAGTAGGAAAAAAATCTCTCTATATGGGTTTAAAGTAGATTAGATTCACAGAACTTTGTTTTGAAAAGTTTTAAACAAGTTGCATTGGAATTGAAAATATTCATAAAAGTTTCTTACGAACTTGAGTAATCCTTGGCTCGGATACCATTTACTTTATATTCTTGTATTAAGATAGCAATTTTGTTGTATTATAAACTTGAAAATTTTAAACAGTATATAGACTTGATTTAATTATTTTGGATTTGAATTCAAAGTCTAATATGAGATTACATAAGTAAAATTTAAAAAAAAACTAAAAACTTGAAATATGAAAGCTTTAGAGAGTTTTGTAGAGAATATGAGACAGTGAAATCACTTGTGCCCCTCTTCATTGGTAGAGTGGTGACGACACTTGCCTTGGTAGTGCCATCTCCTGAATGATACTAACACTTTGATTGGTTGGTTGATGGAGAATTTTGTTATTTTATTGCGGAAGTCTTCGTGTGGTTCCCATCTGTCGGCCGTCATGATTGCTGAGTAGTTTCTTCGTACTTATACATAAATATTTTGTATATTATTTGTAGATACATACAGTAGTAAACAGTAATATACATAAATAACATTTATGGTAGAATTTGAAAACCATGATGTTATTATGACCCAAAATTTAACTGATGAAAAATGAATCAAATATATTATGATAAATATTTTGTCTTTACAGTATTCAGCACAAACCAAAATGAAAACAAGAAAATTCCCAAAGAAGCAGTTCAAAAATCGTATGTGGACAATTCAGAGGATTACCATGAAATCGTTTGATCTAACATGCAATCTTCCACAAAGATTATTCCTATCGATCACATCATTGAGATACTCTAAAGATTACCTGCAAAATCCATTGCTATTTTTCGTTGCGTTTTGAAACAATGTGAATCCTTAATCTGGAGTGTGAAGTAAGGACTCCCATGTTTCAAAACACAACGAGAGTTTGCAATTAATATCACATATAATATTAAGAGTATTTCGGTGGTAAGATCGAAAGGCGTCCTCTTTATGGATGATTGTGTGTTGGTTTGGATGATTTTACGGTACTCTTCTAAATATTCATTGATACTTATTGTATGTTGTTTTCGAAATGTTTTCTTTGTTTTCGTTTTTGTTAGTGTTAAATACTATGCTGAAAATATATATTACCACATCAATATCTTAATTTCTTCTTTCATTTATCATTCTTCTTTCAATTAAATTTTGGATCGCATCAATATCTTAATTTCTATACTCTACCATAAATAAAATATTGGTAATTTATTTATTTTTATAAAAATTAAAAAAATCTTTCAATTGTATGTGTTTGACCAAAAAAAATTATTTTCACTAGTTGAGTTTTTCTACATATTATTTTGGACTGTAGTCTACAATGGTTGACCAAACCATACTTAGGCCGTGAATTTTTAAAGTATTTCACACTCAGAATGAAAAGTTAAATATAAATATGTCCATTCAATAAAAGAAATGAAATATGTGAGACAGTCAAATCATTAAAACCACGCTTCAAACTTTTTTCTTTATTTTTAAATGCACTTAACTTAATAATGGTGCGTTTAGATGGTATTTTCGATTTTGTGTAGATATATACATGATATATATATATATTTATTTATTTATTTTAAATTGTATAAATGTGTTAATTTTATAAGATAATATAACTATGTTTAAAACAAAATTATTATTGTGCATGATTTTTAATTCTATAAATTTTATATGATGAAATTATAAATTAAAATTTTAAAAATATGTTTAACTATATCGCACATGATTATTTTTTGAATTATATATATTCATTAAGCTAAAATTATAAATTTAAAATTTAACTTGATTTTTGTGATTCATAAATAATATAATAAAAAAAATTGGTTAAAAAATATTTATATATTATATTTAAATTATTTAATTTCTTATCATCCAAATATTTTTTCCAACCTCATATTTCTTTGGTGCCATTCAAGTTTTATTAAAAACTAATTTATCCGCTATATGCACTTTTCGTAAAACTGCACTTGAAATATATTGCATCCTATTACCCGCTAAGTACGCACCGTCTAATCCGATGTTTCCATGCTGAGCCTTAGTTTTTATGTAGTAATAATTAATTTAGATTAATTTCAGTATAAATTGTTTAGCCAACTAACATCATGTAGGTGACAAAAAAATCACAATTTATCTATTATTGAAAATGTAAATAAAAACAGCAGATATATACATGATACTAGTATTTTGGCCCATGCTATGCATGGGCATAGTTATAATCCTTAACATTTTCCAATCTAAATTTTAACTGAACACAGATGTTTGTATCTGAATCAAATATTGACTATAGTATTATTAGTTATGAACAAAACATTGATAGAATGAATGGTTACAAATGAAACTGGGAAAATAACAAATTTTGAATAAATAAATTATGTTAATGCACAACTTGTAATAGACCACGAAAAACAAAGCCAACATACTTATTAAGTAACTAAAATATAAATCCATAAACAATGACAAACAATATTATTTAAAGAAGACATAAATTTGTATTTTTTTCTTTAAATAATAATATTAGTTAATTAATCAGTTTTTTTTCTTTTTCAAAAAAATTATTTAAAGAAGACATAAATTTGTATTTTTCTTAAGTTTATATATGATTATATTTGTTATTAAAAAGATCACAGCGTGAAAGAACCAGTTACAATCATATGCATTTGTTTATTTTTATTTTCAGATGAAATGAAATGTAAATAGATACTCATACTCAGTTTTTAATAAGAATTTCTTTGCAATTATTATTGAATTTATTAGTGGGTTATTTTTGGACAAATTTTTTATCAGGCTCTTCAGCCACTCTTTGATTAGCTTCTACTCAAAACCAGAAACAATAGTTTGATATCTTTCTCCTACTGACATGTTGATTGCTTTAAAGAAAATGAAATATAGAAAAATGCTTGAGAGATAAAGGTAATGTTTTATTTCTTCTTTCAATAGTGGAAAGGTAATGTTCAAACAAAAAAGTTGAAAGGTTTTGCATCTGACCTATTAATCAAAACATGAACGGGGAGAGTCTTCATGTAAGTTGCTGTCAACTTCGTGTAATATGTGGGAACACTGATGATTCCTCTGCAAAAAAAAAAGAAGAAAGAATTAAAACAAAAGGAATTCAAACTGCACAACAGAACATAGTTAATTGCTACGACTTAAAATATTTTATCACTTATTCATTTACGAAACTATACACCACCGTTAGACTGAAGATTCATCCAGAGAAGAAAAACAAAGAAGATAGGATCTTGCCGATATCAAAATTAAATTCTGAGAGAGATGAAAGCATTAGTTACTTCATGGGAGAAATTAACAGTTCGAAACCATTTTATAAGCAAATTCGCTGCATAACTGATTTTAATGTAGGATGGTGGAGATCGTGGCAAACAATTAAAAAACTGTTCTTTGTTTACGTTGAGAATAGAGATGAAATCAATTGTTGTCTAATTTTTTTTTAATTTTTTTTTTGAAAAATGTAATTTCCATATGGCAAACTTTGATTGGTTGAGTGACTCGTGCTTTAGTATATAAGGGATATATCATTTTAATTTTATAAATTTTTGAAACTATTTATGTGTTAATTTTATCAGAGAATATAACTATGTTTTAAAAATTTATTAATTGTGCCAGATGTTTTAATTCTATTCATTTCTATATGCTAATTATAAATTAAAATTTTAATAATATGTTTTACTATATTGCACACGATATTTTAATTCTATACATTTATATATTCTAAAATTATAAATTTAAATTTAAAAACGATTTTTTTTACTTATAAATAATATATAAATCTTATAATTTTATTAATAATTTAAAATTTTAATTTTTGTTATAATAAACTATTTTATTTTAAAAATAATATTATATTTAATGTTATCTATTATTTCTATAATTCAATATTTCTTCTGCACCGCATATTACTTTATTACCATGCAAACTTTATTAACAACTCATTTACTCGCTATATAAGTTTTTCCGTAAAACCCCATTTAAAGTATATCACATCATATTATCCATATAGTACGCACCGCCTAATCCGTTGTTACCATTCACAACCATAGTTTTTATGTAGTCAGTGACAATTTTAGACAAATTTCAGGATAAATAGTTTAACAAACTAACATCATATAATTGACAATAACAGTCACAATTTAGCTATTACTGGAAATGTAAATAAAAACAGCCGTTTTCATTTAAAAATATCAATTTTTTTATTTGTATTCCCATTTTAATCCTAACGTTTGTAAACATATCAAAATGATCAATAAAATGTATGAATTAAAACATTTTATGAAACAAACTTTAAAATTGATAAGAATGATTTTTTTGACCAAAAGTGTAATTTTGTTTTTATCATTTTCCATTTATTTAGTAGTTATTTGTTACAATGAAAAATTCTTTAAAAACATTTCACAGCTAAAAGGTTTAAATTTATTTCTTTACCTGTTTGCTATAAAAATTTTAAAAACATTTTAGTTTACCAACAATAGAAACCTAAAAAAGTATGAAATTAACAATTTAACCATGCAAAAGAGATTATTATGAAAGAGTGACAACTTTTTAGATTTTCTGTTCTTTTTTCGTGGAAATAATTTAAAAAATAATGTTAGGGCCTGTTATGCAATGGCCTCTTTTATTAACTACTTTATAATTAATCTTAGTTTTGAGACAAAATTAAACAACATTATTTCCCTTTTCTAAATGCTGTAGAAATTTCAAAAGTTAAATATTTATTCATCTAACACTATTAAAAGGTGAATAAGAAGCCTTCTGAACTATGACACATCAGATCAGAAAATCAGCCACTAAAATTGCAGCAATCAACCATGTCAACAATATGTGGGTCCCACTGGAAAAAAAATTATACTAATGAGCTTCGTTACTTTACTTAAAGATGATACCCAATTGGTCTATGTTATAATGAAGGTCGTGTATATCTAATGGGCTTCGTGAGTCAAAATAAAAAAATCATCGATTTTCTTTTGCGATTAGATTTTCTATGTAAAGCCATATGGTCAAGCGTCGTCGTCGAAGTGGAGATAGGGTTTTCTTCATAGCTTCAGACAAATCTGGAAAACTCAGCTCACCCTTTGTCAAGTTGCATCTGTCATCGTGTTTTTTTTTATGTTTTAGACGATATGTCGATGAGTTTGAATTACGATTAATGTTTGGCCCAAACTTTAACTTACACATAGGCCCATATCAGAAAACTTAATTGAGCTTGAAGTTACGGTGGATTCGCGGAGAGCATGAGATTTGCATTAACATCGTCCTCTCCACTTCCTGCCGGGAGTAACTGACCTCAATTATGCTTCCCAATAAATTATCCCCACTAGGTCCTATTGAATGGAGATCCTTTGGTTTCTCTGCTAAGCGTATTTTCTGTATATATATATATCGTCCTCTTCCTTCAGATGAGATTCATGCTTTTAGATTCTCTATACCACACGATACCTAGCCAAACTGAAACTCACTGTGATGATGATTTTCCAAATCTACTTTTCCGATCTGGAGGTGGGGCGTTGTAAGGAGGCTAGCAATCTGCAGAAGGTAGGCGAGCTAATTGGGGTAAACATGGTGTTACTGGACAAGAAGGTACTAGAAAGCTATCTATTTTTTTTTAATTTCTTATTATACGGGATCTTATTTCTACTTTCTAATAGCCACACTTTTTCTAATAGCCAAACAGACTTAGTTTTTTTTTTTTTTTTTATGTTGCTACTAGGAACTGCCACTTCACCAAGCTGAGTTCGAGCACTTCTGATTTCATTCCTGTCCAAAAACCTGTTTTTAGTATTTTAAAAATTCGATGTTGCTTACAATCCACTAATACACCTTCAACCCCTTCAAAACAAGGTTTTTAAAAACGTCTCCTTTTGCATCAGATTGTCTGAATTTTTTTTGCAGTTTGAATAGGGTTTTATCATTTCCATGATTTCCCCATGAATATTAATTTACTAAGGATTAGTCATATTGGGATCTAGACTAACATCGGCAAAAGTGAAGCAGCTCATGAAAACTATTTTTTCATTTCCTTATTTTACCATTAAAACTCATGTGTCCTGTGAATTCTGATTTAGGCTGATGTTGATGGGAACGGGACAAACTGCCTAAATCGAGCTCATTGCTGCAACAATGCTTGAAAGTAATGAGAATCATCATGAAGTTGGTCAGCAGGGGAAGGATCCTGTCAACGAGTCTGATGTGGAGTTAGCTTCTGTAAGAGTCTGAGATGGTTCTAGGAGATGGAAGGGGAAGAAGGAATAAGGAATAATCAGGTGTGAGCTGGAGAGGCTGCACAGGTAGTTAACGGAGCACATGGGCTGTTTGCTCAAGTGGCGAGTCTTATATATATTGACTGAGGAATGTTGTGAGGGTTATAAATAGATTTGATCAAAGTTGTAAGGGAGGAGAGAGACTCCCAATATTAATTCTCTCAAATCATGTATACAGTTTTATCAGATCTGTACAATCATCATTTCTCAGAATATCTCATAACAGCCTTCCAACATTTTGACAAAGACAGCAGCAGGTGAACAACACATTGCTTCTCAGCTCTTTTCTTCTTTACCGATATATATTTATATAAGCAAGAGTCTGAAACCTTTGCTTTTGATCAGAACGTTTGTGTACATTCCAATAGACTAATTAGAAGCTGCACTGAAGGAATATGGAATGGGAGATGATGCAACAACCAAAGAGGTTTCCTCATACGACGATTCATATAACGTAAGCAAAAACAATTTACCATATCATCTCTGGCTGTCGTATTTAAAGAATGTATTTTCCCATTTAAGAGTTCTTCTCACGACTGAGCTTCACTGCGCATCATCCATTTTTAAAGTGTTGTTGTTGTATTATTTACACTCAGTGAAAAAACAACACGAATCAGTTTTGATGTTAATCTGTGATACAAAAACCATTGGCTGATTATTATATCACGGGAAGAGACATGTCTACCAATAATAAGCACTTCAGATAGTGTTTCAAAACATAATACTATTGATTACTTAGGAGTAAGAAGACAAGGAATTAAGAGATACCTAAGAATTGGTTTTAGGTTATATATAATGCAAATTGTTATTGAACAAAATAGTTGGTAATAATATAAACAGAATTTGATATATAATTTGTTTTATTTGTTTATAGCATAACTTCAGTGAAGTGATGGATGTTGATAATACTATCATAAAAGATGTTAGCTGATTATAAGACTTGATCAAATATTTGGAATAAAGTGTGGTAATTCATCTTAGTGACGTTTTTGAGTTGTAACTTCAAAATTTGAAATATAGTTACTATTATTTGTGATACTTCTTTTGATTCGTTTGTGATATGTAGAACAAGAGTAACATAGTAAAATTTAGATTCTCGCATAGTATTACAGATAGAAAGAGGATCAGTCACATAGTCGAACGCAAATAAATCTACAAAACATATTATAAACATTGTAAAGTATTGATCAGAATTATATAAATGATCGTCCAAGCGAGCTGTGAATCAATAAGTTTTAATCGTTTTATCAATGGTTTACGAAGAAAACCTTAATTCTATTTAGGGTTTTCAAATTGAATTTGGATACATTTGAGCTTGCTTTTTTTTTTTTTTTGAATCCAATATGTAGAGCAGAATCAGAGTTAGAAAGAATAAATTTTTCATTTTTATATTTTGAACATATATTCTTTACTAAGACCATAAAATGAATTGTAAATTCAGGTAAGAATTAAACATATGAACCCGACGCGTAGCGCCGGAATACCACTAGTAGTATATAATGGGAGGATTGGATTTATTTTTGCAAAGATAACATTGTATCTCTTAAGAAATAAACAGAAATATTGAGATTAGAAAGAAATTTAATGATTTTTTGCATATTTAAAGTGAAATATCGTTGTAAATTAGCTTATAACTGAAGTTTGGAAGCGTTTTGCAAAGGTAAGTGTAGAGAATAATAAGTTTAAAAGTAGTGTATAGTGTACGATTGTAAGAATAACATTGTTCTTTT
Organism: Brassica rapa; assembly: GCF_000309985.2. Lineage (NCBI taxonomy): Eukaryota > Viridiplantae > Streptophyta > Magnoliopsida > Brassicales > Brassicaceae > Brassica > Brassica rapa. Next base: position 18,215,427 of record NC_024799.2, on the reverse strand, counting down.
TTTAACAAAAAAAAAAGAATAAAATTGTTCTTTCGTCTTTTTCCTCCTCTTGGTTTGTACCCCCAGTACATATGATGTATCATTGATTGTCTTTGTTCTTTCTGACTTGGGCATTTGCAGTCAACATATTAGATTGCTCATTTGTTCAACATGGAGTCGACTAAAACTTGGCTCTTTGTGCTTTACTTCGTCATTCACTCCATAATGGATTGAGTTATTGATTCACTTATTAAAATTCTAGTATTAAGGCCCTTGATTTGCAATGCCCTTTAGTTATTTATTTTATGATTTCAATTTTGAGAAAAGAACAACATAATTTTTGCTTTCCTGATTGTTGAAACAGTACTTCGACAATCAAATAGTTGTAAAATATCAATCAATAAGAGGGCCTGATTAGTTATTCTTTGCAATCAACAGACTGAATGGCTGTTAAGTAATAAGTAGAACTCAAGAGATTGAGATGCGAGTGTAATGATTTTGTGCAGAATTTATAGTGAAATATGATAGCAAATGAGTTTTGTTTTTCAGATCAATAGTGCTACAAGCGTAAAAATAGAGTAGTGTGTAGTGTATATCATAAGTTGTATTTGTTTAATATTTCTCATTTGGTCCATTTGGCATTTGAGTATATGATTGATGGCATTATTCTTGTTAATACAATCATTTCAGCCAATGCATTAATGAAATTGCTCGTTTGACTGAGTTGTGTTCTCACCCAAGAGTAGGTTTCGATTTTGGCTCTCATTTCTTTGTTTTGCCATAGTTTAATTTTACTGCTTCATTTCTCTTTTATCCCTTACTTCTGTTTTGTATTTTAATTTTCTTAAACTAGATTTATATGCTAACAATTTCCCCTCCAATTAATAATTGTTAGCATATAAATCTAGTAGTAAACATGTAATTTCTCCATTTGCATTTTACATTTCGAGGATCTTTTTCAGTTATTGTTCTTGGTAAATTTTGATTCCAACAAAAATAGTTCTTGCTATTTTGGTGTAGTTTTTTGGTTCTGGTTGTTCGGGTAAGGATTCAAATAGGGGAATACTTTAGGATAACACTAAAAAAGTTTATGTCACAAATATAAACTCTAAGAATCAAAATATTCAAACTATTTTATTAAAGAGGTAAATATACATTTATAACCATAGGGTTAACTAATAATCCAAACCTTAGGGTTTAGATTTGAGATTGAAGTTAAAAATTTATAAAATAAAAAATTTTAAAAATAGTTTCAGAAAATATTTTTGAATTACAAAAGAAAAATTTGAAAAAAAATAAAAAAAAAATTCGAAAAAAAAATAAAAAAAAGGAAAATTTTTTTATAAAAAAGTTCAAATTTAAAAATATATAATTAAAAATTCTAAAAAAAATTTGTTTTTCTTTATTTTTTTATATATCTATATTCATTTTTCTTCTTGTGATCTATTTTTGTGAAACTTGAAAATAGTTTATGTAGGAGAATTGTCCCTTCAAATATCAAGGTAAGCCCATCATAAAGTCTAATGTTTAAAGACCAGAGGCAAATCAGTTGACCGCTCCCAAACGTCACCGTTTCATCATTAACCCGGTTTGGTTTCTGGTTTACTCAACTAAACGCAATTAAATCGTCTCGTCTTCTTCCACGCCACGCCCTACGCATTTTTTATCGAGAAACAAACGGAAAATTTTGATCCAAAGGAGAGAGTAAAAGATCTAGATGGAGAGAAGACAAGCGCGGAGCTCGAAGATCCATGTCTTTGTATTGGTCTGTCTGATACTGTTTAGCTCGATCGAGCGAATCTCATCGCTCTCGGTTACTGTTAGCGACGATGAATGCGTACAAGAGTATGTCCTCTACGAAGGAGATAACGTCTCCGGAAACTTCGTCGTCGTCGACCATGATATCTTCTGGGGATCTGATCATCCCGGTTTGGATTTCACGGTGAGACATCTTTTCGATTCTCCCGGTTTAGATCAGATCATCCCGGTTTAGATGTATTTCCTTTCGATGTTGTGAATGTTTGGTTGATATGTTATTAGTTATTACCATGAAATTTTCAGACTGATTGTGTCTGAATTTCGATCGATTTTGGTTTATTCTGTCTGATTTCGGATCTGAATTTCGAGATAAAGTTCGACTGGAATCAAAATTGTATAATTTGTATTGAAATTTGTAGGCTTTATATCGAAATTTGTAGAATTTTTCGATAATTGATTGACTTGGATAAAGTGTGTTTAATGGTTTGGATTGTTGATATAGGTGACGTCACCTGCTGGGAACATAGTACATACGTTGAAGGGAACATCAGGAGATAAGTTTGAGTTCAAGGCACCAAGAAGTGGAATGTACAAGTTTTGTTTCCACAACCCTTACTCTACTCCTGAAACTGTCTCCTTCTACATTCACGTTGGTCATATCCCCAACGAGCATGACTTAGCTAAAGACGGTTTGTTTCAGTTCATCCTCCTTATATTGAGCATTGAGTTGGGACTGTTTTGTGTTTTCTTGTTGTTGATGCTGTGTTTCTCTCCTGTTTGCTTGAATGCTTCTCAGAGCATTTGGACCCGGTGAATGTTAAGATAGCTGAGCTGAGAGAGGCTTTGGAGTCTGTTGTTTCTGAGCAAAAGTATTTGAAAGCACGTGATACCCGTCACCGTCATAGTGAGTCTTTCTCCATTCATCTTTTACATTTTTACAAAAAAAAATCAACTTTATTCCCGCGATATGAAGAACGTTTTCAGATGCAGAATAACTTTAGAGCCTATGTTTGACCCCAAAAGATACAACCTTTACGATCTGACATTACTTTTCGTGATGGATTTTGTTTTTTTTTTTTTGGATTTCTTTGGTGCAGCAAATGAGAGCACGAGAAAGCGAGTGATATTCTACACAGTAGGAGAGTATATATTCCTAGCAGCAGCAAGTGGTCTTCAGGTTCTCTACATCCGCAAGCTCTTCAGCAAGTCGGTTGCATACAACAGAGTTTGAACATATAATTTCAAGGTTTTATCTCCTTTTTTATTGTCTTGGAATCGGTAAACACAATCATAAACAAGTGTTAGTTAATTAAGACCCTAATAGCTAAAAGACCTCCTTTATTTTGTTTCCAGTGTCTACAATCTTTATTGGCTTAAGTTTACTTATGTTTTAACATGAAGAAACTTGATAAGCTTACTATATTCTTGCTTCTTCTCTCTGCTATGATCATTGTTGGCTTGTTTAAAGCATTCACGCTCGCCATAACACGCTTTAGCAAGCAAATTAAACCAAAGAAATAGCAGTAAAATTACTATTGTGAAATTTCCTATGAAAAATTTATCATCTTTTTCTATGTAGTGATTAGTAGTGATACATAAGTGTATAATTTTTTTTTATAAAAAACAAAACATGAGTCGAGTCAGATTGAAAGAGAGTCAAATTAGAAAAAGAAATTCAGATAAATTCAAGACAATATCCATAAGCAACAACCAAGACGGAGAAACATTCATTGAACTATTATACAAATCAGAAATGATCAAACACTTAGAACCAAACCCGGGATTAGACCCAAAGTTATTACAGAATCATAACATTTTCAACATAGCTTGTAACACTTAAATGTTGTATAACACGATCTTTACCCAGCAATACCTTATCATCAATTCCTTTAATTTCAACTCTTCTGACACACTTGCTATCCAGGTTGTAAAAGAAAACATGGAATGGATTTTTCCAACGACTTAGGACCCAAGCAATTTCACCTGTATCAGTAGCCCATGTTGACTTTACTTCCTCAAAATCTGTATTTGGGGAATCAAAGCTATGCTTGGACCATTTCTCTTTCTGGGTATCGTCTAGAACCCATAACTCACCATGACTACCACTATACACCACCACAGCACATAGCTTTCCCTTGAAATTCACCAAAGCCGAAATGTAAGTTAAGTTAGAGCCCTCCGGCATATTTATCAGTCTAAATTCTTCAGACCCAACATCAAAGGATGCTATCAAACAAGTCTTGTCCGACCGAGCTATGTAATACAAAATCCCGTTGATGCATATCCCATCTCTCTCACGTTCAGGATAATGCGGAAACAAACATATGATCTTTCTCCAGGATAGTCTTCCCTTCCCTTTCGTCAGAACTTGATGCTCCTTGGAATTAACTTGTTTTCTGTAGTTTGTCACGGTCATGCACAGAACCTTGAACTGTTTTTTGATGGGATCATACCCAAAAAAGGTTCTCAAATCAGAATTCTTCGCTTTAACTTTGGGTAAAGTTAGGTGTTGACCCGTGGAAGGGTTACATATCACAGGAACCCTTTCGTACTTTCCCATTATTTTTGGTCGATCGATAAGACACGTAAATCCCTGGACAGATAGACAACTTTCGGGTCCCGAACCTCCATTTAATCTCATATGATAATCTGCTTCTACAACACTTAACTCTTCATCAAGATGTTGAGGCTGAGGAGCTGTACAGAAATGCCACTTACCGCTACATTTAAAGGTGAGCAAAATACGCGGCTGCGCTGATGAAATGGTTAGAAAAGAATCTGTGAAAGCTGGAGTAAGAAGTAAGGATTTCCATTCCTTCAAGACGCGGCGGCAAGTTGCGATGGATTTCGCAGGTACTCTTGAGAGTATCTCGATGATGAGTTCATTAGGAATAGTCTCTATGGACAGTTCGGTGTCGAGACTGACGATTTTAAGGCGGCTATTCCCCGGACCGTCCATAGAAGATTTTTTTGCACTATTGCTTGCTTTGGAAATGCTTCTGTTCTTTTCACTTTTCTTTTATAAATTGAATTGGGGTTGTAATAACATTGCGCTCTTTATAGGCATACCATAAATATTTTTTAAAATATTGGTAATTTTTTTTTATATTCTTATGGAGAAATGTCTAAAATAATCTGTAATATATTTTTTCACTAAAAACCAATTTTTATTTAGTGAAATATTTATCAAAATTTATTGGTCAAACTGTTTTTAATTTAGGACCAACCAATTTTTCGTCGGTACGTAATTAATGACAAAATTTTGACCAAAATTTTGTTCAAAATGGTTTAGTGAACTAAAATTAGTTTGTTTTCGATAAAATCATCTAAATGACTAAAACAGTCTTAAGTACATTTATTACCTAGATTGCATGGAAACGGAAACGGATACGTTGAAACAAAACATTTCGAAACGTAGAAACGTAATTTTTGATTTTTTATGCTTTGAAAACATTTTAGAAACGTCTATAAATATATATATATATAAATATATATATATAACTGATTAATATTTTCATTCATTTTATTATGTTTACTATATCTTAGAATACAAATAAACAAATATCCATTCTATTTAATCGTACGAAAAAAATAAGTCATTATTAAACATCAAAATCATATAATAAATTCAAAATAACAAAAGCCCAGTACTTAAATATTAAATAGTTTAACTAAAATAAAAATCATAACAACAAATCATAACTAATTGAAAAGTTTTAGCGTTTCCAGAACAGAAACACGAGTTTCCAAAATAGAAACGCAAGTTTCACTAAGTTTTCAAACTGAGATTTTTAAGAAACGAGTTTCCAATGCGTTTCCACGAGTTTCCGAAAGATTTCGATTCCGAAACGTTTCCGAAACGTGAAACGTACCTTCAACCGAGTTTCCATGCAACATAGTTTATTACCAAAAATATTAAATAATGCTTATTTATTAAAGAGGATAAGATTTATCCTATTAACCTTGTCTTATTCTCTTAGCCGTTTAAATAATTGAGTATACTTTTCTTTTTTTCTTAGATATAGTAACATCTCTTGTAAAATATGAGATATATAATATAGAAAGAGCAATAAGTGTTTTACAAATGAGAGGTGGGCACGGGTCAAATATTCGGGTTTTGAGATATTTGTGATCCGAATTGTTTTGTCCAAATAATCAGTTATCCGATTCGATCTGTAGTTATCCGAATATTCGGTGTTCAAGATATCCAAATTTTTTTTATATTTTTAAACGAATATCTTATTCGATATGTACAAATAAAATAAAATTTAAAAATAAATTTAAATTCAAAGATAATATAAAATAATAATATTTTGGTACAAATATAAAATTATTTTCTTTTTAAAATTCTAATAACTAATATAATAAATAAAAATATTATAAAACTTACCTAAAATAAAAAGTTAATTTGATTTGTTTCTTTTGAATATTTCATATTAATATTTGTTTAGTTTTGTAAGGTTACGGATATCCGAATTTTCAGTTTGAAACAAAACAGATAACAAATCAAATTAAAACTTACTGATATTTTTCCCAGCCCTATGATAAAGTCTCTTTGTCGTTGATATTTCTCCTACCACACATAAAATAATATATATTAATAACATGTCAAATATAAATACAATATATATTTCATAAATGTATCTTTCATATAAGTTTTAACATGTTATCATGACGAGCGTTCTTATCATGTACGAGCTGAGATTTAATTTATGTTTCAATATATTTTACTTTATTTAATTTTATTTCAGAGTGATAGCTTTACTTTCTACGTTTATTATTTGTGTTGCCTTTCCTGATTTCTCATTATAATAGACAATGTCTTCGCGATTAAAAGATCACATAGTAGGCTTTGTCTCCATGAATATGAAATGATCAACATGTTAAACTTTGTCTCCTCGGATCGTATAGGAAGGCTTTGAATTCATAAATATAAAATAGTCAATATGGTGTACTATGCACTCAAATTATGATTTTATTATATTTTTATATTACTATTTTATTAATCCAGTTATAATGTAGAATTTAACAAAGCTCGAAATAACTGTCGCTGATATTACTGGGAATAATTATATGACATGGTCTGTCAGTGTAAAAATGGACCTAAGAGGAAAGGAACTTTTAGAAACCATCAATAAATTGAAAACTATGTCGTATGAGAAAAAGGAAAAAGACATGATGTTTTTAAGAAACTACATACATGATGGTTTAAACGATAAATATATTAAGAAAGAAGATCATGTAGATATTTTGGCAATGTTCAAAAGAGAGGTTTGATTACAAGAGATATGTGAACTTATACCGAAATCCAAACACGAGTCGATCCAATTTTTGTTCCAGGACTACAAAAGTATTAGTGGATATAATTTTGGGATGTTCGGAATTACATCAAGGAAAATGTTACGTGGAAAGAAGATAAGTGATGATGCTATGATAGAGATAAATCTCTTCATGTTCGATCGTGAAAATGTAGTCATGCAGCAAATACAAGGCGAATGGATATACCTAGTACTTGGAGTTGATGTAAGTTTTCCTTGTCGCGGAGCAATCAAGTTGTAACATTGAATCATCATGCTAGTCCTAATGAATCTGATTTGTTCTCTGAAGTGAATGTTGCATCATTTAGTTATAATAATTAGGAGGTATGAGGACATGGACACGGTAAAAACCGCTATCATGGTTGTGGAAAAGGGCGACAACGAAGATTTTATCCTTATGATGAAAGAACTACTGCGAACTTCATCGAAAATAAAAAAAAGTCGGGATGTTAGAAAGAAATCTTGAAATGTTTGCGACAAATGCGACATAAAAGGACATTGTGTACATATTTGTCGTATGCCAAAAAATTTATCATATTTGTATCAAAAATTACAAAAGAAAAAAAAAACGAAAAGGAAGTGAAACAAATTTCATCTCTAATGAACTAGACCATATTTCATGGCTTGATTTTTTGGTTGATCCATAGAGCATCGATGAATAATAAAATTGATGGCTTCTTTGTAAGCTATGAGTTGTTTTCACTGGAAAGGCTTCTTTGTTGTTTTTTTTTTTTTACTTTTTTGGTCTCTCTAGCTGGGTTTCCACATATTTTAGAAATCATCTTTTCACTCTTAAAACTTGCTTATTGCGTTGGAGCTCTACCTGGTGGTAACAATAAGCGGGCTAGTAATAAAGACTTATACACGTATGTTTCAGTGCATAAAAATGACAGTAATAAATCAGTCACAAGTAGTGAAATAACTTCCCAAGTAAAGTCATGTGGGTCAAAACATAATAGAAATAAACAAGTAAAAAATAAACATATGTAAGATGATATAATAAAGAGCTCCTCTATAGAAATGGCAAAAAAGTTGTCCAGTCCCGTCCCGGACCGCAGCGAGAATGGCTTCAAGCGAATCATGGAGGGTCAGACCTGCACGGGCCGGTCTCCGAAATGGCTGCCCAAACCCGCCTGCTATATGTATGGGCCTTTGCGGGTCAGCCCACTGGACGTCTGATCTTCCATTGCCTGCACCATCTAAACTTCATGATCAGTACGCTTTGTAGATGCAAATTTGAATTAGAATCTAAATGGCTTTGTTTACAATCGTAGTTTTAAGTAGTTTCTTGTTGTTCTTTAGTTAAATGGTGCAGAACTTTTTAGTTTGTTGTTTGCAAAGCAATGTAACTAAACATCAAGCTAACCGGGACAAAGACAATTGCAACTAAACATCAGTCTAGCTAGCCTGAAATATGAAGAATTGTGTACACGTTCAGTGAAGAGGAGAAGAAGATGAACATGCATGCAGCGAAGGAGAATCTCCAGTAGTTGATCGAAGAGAAGCTCCGGTGGTGGATCGAAGAGAAACAACCTAAAAAAATAGTTAGATCCAAAAATTTATTATAAACACAAAATATGTTCAATCTTTCAATACCTGTGACATGCATGTAGGAAGAAGAGTCTGGAAGCACCATCGCTGAAGAACCCATCGTCGGAGCTCCATCAGTTTCTTCGGTGAAAAGTGAGCTCGCACAGTTCTCGAAGAATCAAAGACGCATGGGAGACCGGAAGAATCATCGAACACCAAACCGCCATCACCGGAGCTCCATAGCTTGTCGGTGAAGATCAAAACTAGATCGCCAGCCTCGCAGTCTCTCTCGTTTTTTTCTATTTTCAGTTGAAAAATCAACAAAAAAAGCCTAAGGTTAGGCGGGTTTTCACTATCATGCGGTCCACTGGTGGCCCATCGCACCGAAGGCCTAATACCGAAAGAACCCATCCCGCGAGGCTTTCTCTTTTTGGGCTTACTAAACCCCGCCCCGATCCTGCCCCGTAGCACTCCTTTATGGAAAAGGCATGTGGTCCAGGTCCAAAATTGCCATCTCTACTCCTGTAGGGTGGCTTTAGCCCTTGGCATCTGCAACGCCTCCCTCCGGGAGTAATCTGGAAAATGTGATTATTTTGTTAAGGGAACAAGAAAGTAATGAATAATCAAGTGAACTCTCAGTGTTATTTTTTCAAAAGGATATAGCTTCGCCTTCCGGAGATTAGGAGCGTCAAAGACTTTGCAGACTCGTTGCTCTCCTTTGCCCTTCCTGAAACTGAGACTGATCGTGACTGCGTGAGCAAGAACATGACCACCTGCTGGCTTCTTTGGATCTGATATGAACATTAATTCCACCCCCTGGATCCTATATCACTTCAATTATCATATCAAAAGATGATCCCCTTATCGGGTTAGTGCAACCAATAAAAGAATCCTTCCCTTCTAGAGTAAAGCAAACCTTGGTTGGTCATGTAGACAGCAACATTGAATTCCTCTGCAATTTTGATTATCCTTGAGAGCGTCTGAGCTAGTTTTTGCTGCAACACAGAAACTAACCTTCTTGAGAAAAGCAGAGAAGCTTTCCACCTTTTTAGCACAGCTATATCTTGTTAATGCTTTATGTTACGTAATGTAACCTGGCGATCAGCAAGTTCCCATCTTCTAGTGAAATCCACTCGGAATAAAGCAATGATCGAGTCAACAATCTGGAAAGCAATGGTAAGCTCAGCTTATATTCATGTTATGTTTTTGTCGATTGGAAACTCACGAGGAAATAATCAGACATGCTTTCTTGTTTACCAAGAAGCAAGTTGTACTGATGCTTACAGGTGTAAGCACGAGCATAAATGATCTGTTAATATCATAAATTATGAATCTCAGTTTTAGCCTTAAAAGTTTCACGTTAAAGAACAATGAGTCTAATCTTCCCACAATCGAAGCTTTCAGGATCTTTGACTGATCTCGGCTACATACGTCCCCTTCCTACTGAAGTCACTCCTCGAATCGACGAGTATATTTTTGTTTTTGTTTTTTTTTGCAGATTTTTGCCAACCGGCTCTCATACCAGTTAATGTGTTTTTGAAACTCATATCCAACTCTTCCTAGGCTGATTATTATAAAGTTCGCATGGATTTGTTCTTGGACTCAAAGACGTCATACTATGAGACTTTGTTTGTATATATATTCACAGCCCATATGTGGTTGTGCTTCATTTTTTGTGATTATATTAAAAACGAATTACAGAAGCTCTCTGTTGTAAAGGTACATGTGGAATGCGGTTGCCTAGATACAGACAGAATAGGCTCGATTGAAAGGCCACATGTACACTCAAACGAATCTCTCATATATCAAAAGAAGTGGATTACAAAAGAACCATTTTTATATATGTTCTTTTTGTATTTCTTAAACTTTATACACACTTTATTTATCATATGACTTCTATTATATACCATCGTCGCCTTTGCAATAATTTTTTCAAAAAAAAGTTACATGAACTAACAACCAATACGTACACTCAGAGCATGATAATGTATATTGTGACGAATTTGCCAGGAGTGTTCGGAGCACACATTCTATATATGTACATTTTCCACAGTTTCAGAATACTGTAGATCATGAAATCAAATAAAAGAGAAACTTGCATTTTATGGGTGTGAATCTATAAAAGGGATGTTTCCTCCTTAGTAGACACTAAATTATTTTAATAAAAAAAGAGAACAGAAGGGGACCATTTGCATGTTGCATATCCTATAACACATAGACTCAGTCCCACTTGCAAATTCACTAACCCCACTACGACCCACCAAACGTCTCCGTTTTAGTAAACTCCATGCTCTGCGTACGTACAAGTTACAAAGACACCGATATGTATAATGTATCCATGGTCCTAGCTAGCTACAGCTCTTAGGGTACGCATACCGGAGCCATCATCATCAATTTATCATAGACATCGATATATCATGATGATCATCATCACAGTATCTCAATTTCTCTCTCCTTCAGTTTATGTAGCAGTGGCAGTAATGTGGGTGATACGTTGGTAAAGCTGGAAAGCAACATTTGGATCCACTCTCTGTTGGTTCAAGCATGCTTCTTTTTTTTTAACTCTTCCCATGTAGTCTCTCTACATATATATATATATATAAATTTATCACAAATTGCAACATATTTGTAATTGCATATATACATGAACCGACGAAAAGTTGTACTACAGTACAGTGAAACCTCTATAAATTAATAATGTTGGGACTACACCAAAACTATATTTTTTTATTAATTTATAAAAATATTAATTTATCGATATACTAGTTGAACCAAAAACTCAATTTGGGACTATAAAATTGTATTATTTTATAGAGATTTTTAGTATATATTAATTTATAGAGTATTAATTTAAAGAGGTTATACAGTATTTTGTAATGATTAAATAAGAATATCATATATTAATTTGTGATCATTAGCCACTAAATAACACAATAATTCTATAATTATTTGTTCTACATGTATGCTTTTTTTTTATTTATAAATTTGCGATCAATACAAAATTGGTAGCAGTCATCAGTAGTAAAAATTATATTTTGCCATCTTCTACATTGATTTAAAAATTATAATTTGCTACATATTTTGAACACTGAATTTTTTTATGGATTTATAGGATATGTTTCCATATAAGCTATGAAGCAATATCCCAAAACTATGACAATTTGGTTTAAAAAAGGTTCCTTTAAATTTTGAAAAGATTGCATGCAAGCGCGCGACAAGCCTTAATAAAAGTTCAAGAATATTTCTTAAATGCTTTGTGGTATTTTTAATAAACAAATGTGGTAGTTTTGAGCCGAAAAATTGATCTTGCTGCATAAATAGTTAGCATCAACAACAATTTCGTAGTTTCTAGAAACCATAAACTTGTAGAGTAGTTTATGAATAACATTGGGTCTGTAACCAATATAAAGTCGTTGCAAATGGGTAATTAATGCAAATCTGTCGGATCTGAGATAATATATTTTGTAAAATGTTTTTGATATTATTTTTTTTTTTGACAACAATGTTTTTGATATTATAATTTAAAGAAAACAACAATTACAACCGTAGAACGGCCTGTAGAAATTTTTAAAATATTTTTGTTAGGTTAAAATTTGATTAAGTGTTGGAACAACATTGGTGATAATAGATGTGATTATACAATGTTAACACTAAATAATGCTAACTTTCTTAAACGCATCTAATCAGTTGGTTTGTGAATTTGCTAATTTTTTAGAACAACTTATTCTTCAACAATTTTAAAAGAATAATTAAAGAGAAACTCTTTATGATATTTTTTTTAAAGTTTTTGTCATAAAATAGCTTTCAGTCAAGAAAATGGCCAAAATAGGTTTTCTTAAAGGGTAAACCTAAAAAGAATTATTTGAGAGAATTGTCCATAATTAAATTTTGAGATTTCATTGTTATTGGTTTGTGAATTTTCTGAATATAATCGATTGTTATTGGGATGAGAACTTTTAAATTCTATTCAAAATCTTTTGTTATTATAAAGTTTTAGTTTTCATTGATTTTAAGATTCGATTAAAATATATTGTTATTAGAATGTAAATTTTCTTTGTTTTTACCCATAAAACTCAACATTAAAAATATCATCTATACCCATAAATGTTTTGAAATCTATGTAATAAAATACATTTACATAAAAAAATATTTTTATTTTATTATTTATATATTTATAAAATAATACAATAACGACTTTAACATAATACATATACAACTAAAAAAATAGAAAAAATATTAATTTTTTAAAATAATTTTAAAAAGTATTTTCAAAAGTATCTTAAAAAAAAGAATTTTGAATCGATTTTTTTAGTAAAAAAGTTCAAATTTAAAAACATATATTTCAAAATTATAAAAAAATATATTTTATTTTATTATTTATATATTTATAAAATAAGGCGTATAATGGTCTTTTGCATCTTTAATGAAACTTTTTGATTATTTTTTTCTTTGAAAATTTTTTTGTGATAAAAATTTAAAAATGACTATTTAAAAGAATTTTCCTAATTAAAATGATCTTCTTTCCCTTTTTTCTACCACCATTAATTTCTTATTTTAAAAATTAATAACAATCAATAGAATTCTATAGACAAGTAATGAAAGTCTATGTAAAATCCTACTATATAAAAGAGACTAAATTCAAGGTTTTTGGGACTATCCACCTCAGCCAAAATATTTTCATCCAAAAAGAATTAGAAATAAATGTTATTTAGAAGATAATTAACTAACATATGACTTTTGATATTTCTAAAAATTTTAAATTTGTAACTGCTAATTTATTAATAGAATCATATATCTATATTGAATTATGTTCTATTTTTAATTGTTAGACTTCAAAGGTAAATAAATTATTAATTTATAATATATAGTTTATAACTTTATATTGTAGTTATAAATAAAGAGAAAATAACCGGGAAGAGTGAAGAAGCTCATGTAAAATTAAGTAATTAAAAAGGTAAAATGGTGAGTATGATGAGGTGAATCTAAGAAAATTTATTGTACAAATTATGGTGCTTTCTTCGTCCACTATAATGATTTAAAATAAAATATATATTCACATAAATAAGTCAATATTTGTTGTTTTTTTTTGGGTAAGATGTTAAGATTATCATTTTCTGAAAGGTTACACTGTTGTTTTTAAACAACTTATTACAACAAAGAAACAAAAACAACCAACAACAACTCAAGGTAAAAAAAAACTTAAGGAAGTCTTATACAAGAAAGATAAAAAGAAGTAGAAAAGAGGAAAAAGAAGAACTTGCCGGGTAAGAGAGGAGACGGTCACGCATCATACGGTCGAGAGAGGCAAGGATGACTGATGAAGGTGAGGAGACAGCTGTGAACACACGAGCATTACGCTCTTTCCACAGCATGTAGATGGCTGATTGAAAGTAGAGCTTGATGACTGGAGTAGCATGCGCATCTGCGTTGACGCGAGGTTGATTGATCCAGGCTGCAACAAAGTGTAGATCAGCCGGAGGAGAAATCCAAACTTCAGCAGCAAAAGGCTCCCATATCAAGCGAGAGAAAAAGCACTCAAAGAAGAGATGATGGTGAATCTCTATTTCCAGATTACAAAAGACGCACGTTCCTGAGATATTTAACCCCCAACGCAACAAGCAATCCTTGGTTGACAGTCTTCTCCGCAAAGCCAGCCATGATATAAACGCATTACGTGGAATATGTTCCTTGAACCAAATAGTCTTGTGCCAATATTTGTTGTTGATAGTGTTTATATTCTTTTCTGACATTAGTATCCATATTTTTTAGTAAACTGATCCAAAGTGATTAGTTTGTGGAGCTAACCAAACGAGGATTATAGTGTTTACTTTGGAAAAAGTAATAGGTTGAATGATAGATGGTGTGCGTGCTTTTTCACATGGAAATCTGCACATATATTAAAATTGTAAGATTTGAATCATAGAGAAAATATAGTGTATATGACTGAAGTTGGGCCATTCTGAAACTAAAGAAGGCTATATTTTTTTTTGTCAAAATGCATAGATGTGAATCTTATATGAATAGATTTCTCCATTGCTTATAGCAGTGTAATAAACTCGGTGCGTAAAGGAGAAAAAAAGTTATATAAGTGAAAACAAAAATTATGATTTTTTTTCTTGTGCCTATATGCTCTTTGCAATTTGAAGAATAAAGAACATATTGTGTGAAAATCTTTGGTTCGGTCAAATTTTATCCAGTTGTTTATAAAACTGTTTTTATCTGATTCATGTAATTTTTCATTGTTAATTTAAAAGCCCAAAAAAACCATCTATACTGACTTTTTGATATTTTTTTCTGTGATTTGAATTTACAAAGATATAAAACTTTCGATAAGTTATGTAAACTCAAAACAAGTATTTAGCTTTAGAAAGCATTTACATGTTTCAAACTTATAATATATACATATATAATGTTTAAAATTATGCATATAAAACATGTGTAAAATGTGCCTGAATATGTTTCTCTTCTTTAATGTGTTAATCGTACTATATATAACATTATTTTAAAATTTCAAAAAGTTTATCATATACAAAAAACCATCAATAAAAAGTATAATTCTCCATCTACAACAAGAAAAATAAAAAATTATAAACATAAAAATTTAATTTAAGAAAAACTAACATTGGAAAAACAAGAAGTTAATGTAAAAAAAAACGACAAATAATATTATAAATAAAATAAATTTATAAGATACAATCCGCGCGAAGCGCGGAAAAAATCTCTAGTATTTGATAAAATTTGTTAAATCTAGTTAATTTGTAAAATCCTCTCAACTATTAAAATAATGAAAGTCCACAAAAATCATGTTCCAATAACCCTTCCCCCTTTAAAACAAATATGCTAAAAAATTCTTAAGATCAACTTATTCTTCAAGTCTTTCTCTTTAATTTTCAGAGTCTTCGTATGGATTTTATGGGTTTCACAAAGGCGTAATATATTTCTAATACTTCAATCAGACAATTCTTTATTTAACATCTACTATCTCATTTTGCAAAAAAAAAACAAAAACAATATAGTCCCATTAATTATTCGATAGATAATAACTAAACGATAAGTTCGAGCCTCGCATGTGTATCATCAAATACTTCTAAATTTGCATATGTATACTTCAAAGCTGTTGCATCACTGCATCAGCATCCCCATGAGTCATGTCAAAGTCGATGTGACAAATTCAGTATATGTCTAATTTTTGAATATATCAAACAAGATGAGGAATATTTTTTTTTGTGCACCACTGAAATTGCATTAATTTAAACCAAACCAGTTAAGCGGTTTGGGTCACAACAAAGTCTGAGAAAGTTTTCTTAGCAGTGAAATCTTCAAAACAGAAAGACTCACAACGACAAAATCTAAATGATACAGAGTCAAAGAAAATCGACAAGAGATAGATATCGGAGAGGACGCCATGGAGATCAGAGAAGTTGCTTTTATCTACAATCGCCGCCACCAATTGCAAAGAGTCTGTTTCAAACACCATATATCTCATCCGAAGGTCGATGGCGTGTTTCATCGCTGAACGTATTGCTAGTCCTTCTGCCAAAAGAGACGAGATCACAAACGCTACAGGTTGATTATGGGAGCTGATTCGCTCCAATTGATTACTGTACAAGCTCCAAGCAAGCCCCGCTGCTTGTACCTCTTTCTTCCAAGCCGCATCGGATTTACATATCACATCAGAGCTTGGTCTGTTCTTTTGGGGATTAAATCTCTTTGCGCCTTGTGAGATAGGTAATTGAGCTGCCGCCCACTCTTTTGCATCACGAATAGCTCTGGTTACTGTTTCTTGTGCGGTGAAGATTATGTTTTGAAACAGTTTTTGGTTTCTTGCAGTCCATATGGCCCATAGAAACCATGGGGAAAGGGGACAGTTTCCAGGACCTATAGGAGGAAGGACTACTGCAGAGATGAGACGTTTCCATTTGATATTACGTGTATACGCACACCAAATAACCTAATGTGCACACTACCACAATCGAATGGTATGTCGATGTAGCATTTTAGGATCGAATCCACAGAGACCAACTATTACACTTTATCTTTATGGAATCAATATCAAGCTAAAACAATATGGGGGTTTTAAAGTTGATTTCGTAACAAGCAAGTAAAAAGATTAATTAAAGATTTCAGATGATTAAAATGCTAGCCTAGGGTGGTTTGGTCGGGTGTTAAGCAAGTGTGAGCCAAACAATTATTCAAGTTTAATTAAGAGCAAGTCTAGAACTCGGATCACTCAAGTAGAACAGCCCACTGTCGTGGAACTGCCCCCTATGCTGATTGATCTTGATACCTAAACTCTCGTTTGGATCAAGATGCGACAGCAAGCAATAGAGATCAAGTCCGATAGGTTCACCAAACACCCTAATATCTACTTTCGCTGATTAGGGATGCTAGGCTCATTCATAACAGATCTAGCAACCTATTACACGGTTAATGAACATGTTAAACCTAGGATCTAACATTAAGCGGCCAGATTAATGCAAGCATTAAGAACAGTTATGAATGAAGACAATCAATGGTTTCACTTATCTATGTTTAACTCACGGATCTAAGACCCGAACACCCTAGACTAAGCAAGTTGACTACTCAGCCATGAACAGAGAAAACACAGAGATCAATTCTGAATAAGACTTCATGTAAATAAAAGAGATAGAAAGAGGGTTCAGGATAATCTTCTCTATGGTGAGAGAGATGGAGCCTTCTCCCTTTACAATCCAAAAGCACAAAAATCTCCAATGGTTTTCTTCTCTCTAGAATAGCGTAGAATGATAAAGAGAAACAGAAAATACGATATATCAAAGCCACAGGCGGCTGGGAGAGAAAATAGGGATAATTAGGGCAAATCCCGTAATGATTGTAGTTTCCTAAAAAATCTCTCCCGCTGGAACACTCACTCGGAACAGTCACTCGGGTTGCTCCGCTATCCGGAACAGTCATCAAGACTGTTCTGCGTGAAAACCACCAAATTGCATTGTTTTCTGCCTCTTTTGTTCCAGCTGATCCATCTCCCATCCAATGCAATTCCAGACCTGTAATGACTCCAAAAGGACTAGGAAGACTCGATAAAGACTTGAAAACCAATTTAAAAGCATATATACAAGATGTATAAAACACCATATATCAATTCCCCCAGACTTAGATCCTTGTTTGTCCTCAAACAATGTCAAGTATCAAGAACAGGGAGAAAGATTTGAAAGTGTGGAAACTCTCCTATTCTCAGTAACCATACTTTAACCACGAATCTCTGAACCATACAAGCAGTAAAACTAGGACAACACACCCTTACCGGAACCCCACTGACTGCTGTTCAAAAATCGGCTCCATACTCTTCATCTCAAACCTGAAAAAGCAACACTATCGAGACAGAACTCCCTACATTCATTTAAGAGTAGCGTGAGCTTCTCATCACATGCATCATTCAGGGTAGACGGTCTAGGTGTGGAACAGGCTATTTAATGGTGGAGTTAAAAGTGTTTAGGGGATACCATTTCATTGAAGAGGATGCAGGATATCACACAAAATGGCAAGAGATGATAGATCCATTGATGTCCACAGCCTCTACTCGTTTTTGCTCTATATGGTGCGACTGTTCTGATGACGGAACATGCAACTGATTGTTCTGCTTTCCACTTTCCTCTACACACTCTTCAATACTTGGTACCAACTTCTTGCTCGACCTTTCCAGTGGCTCCATGTTTCTTTTCTTTCTTCCCCTTCTCCATCACATTAATCTCGTTTTTTTTTTTTTTTTTTTTTTTTGAAAACTGATATGGTGATGTGACGAAGAAGGAGATAATACATGATTGTTCTGAGTGTCACTGGTGGTTCTGATTTCGCGACCATTCTGGTTCTCCACCTCTGCTCTTGCGCAGTTCATTGGTTATGGAGCGGTTGCTCCCTTAATCTGCTTGTTCTCCTTTCTGACTGAATTTCTGCAGCAGTAACGAGTAGCAGGCTGCGTTGATCCTTTCCTCTCCGACCTTTTTGCACATATCTGCACATATGACACTGAAAAACAAATGCATGAAGGTGGAATAAAGGCTAAGGTGCAGGGTGGGAACTAGCTAAAGATGAGCTAGCCACTCAGGATCAGCAAGATGGATAAAAAGGATAAAAAGTCCTGAGTGTGTTCTCGTTTCCCTGATCTAATGCCCATAACAAGAAGAATTTCAGTCAAGATTAGGTTCAAGTAAGGTGGAGTTAAGTCTACCCAGTGTAACCTGATCGGCTGAGAACTTCTGGAAAATCAAGTGAGATATGTCAGGGTGTTCCAGGTCCACATGTGTGTCTTTCGCCACTGCTAAGGTCACTGAATAAGATAACTAAAGCACGAGGTGGTTAGTGATCAACACGGAATAAGGTCCTAATTCCCACAAATTTTTGACTGACTCAATAAAAACTGACTCAAATTGACCCAAAAGAAAAAAAAAAAAAAGAAACGAGTTAGTAAACGACGAAAACCCTCCCCCAGACTTACTTCACAACGTCCCTGGTGTGAAAATAAATCAGAGAGAAGGAGAAAACAAGAATAAATATATATATATATATATATATATATATATATATATTTTTTTTTGGGTCGAGATACTTACCTGAGTGGAGCAGGCGCTCTATGAAAATTATGGGTGTTCTATCGTCAGATGATCGCCTGGAACAACCGCTCTTTTCAAGGGGTAGGTTGTTCCGTTTCTGCAACCCAGAATTTTTGAAGTATCTCAAATTTTTCTGCTTTTTGACCTGAAACTCAATAAACTAAAACGAAAAATAAGTAAACAAAACCAAGTTATATTTACACTTACCAGTGGGTTGCCTCCCACCAAGCGCTTGGTGTAAGTCTCTAGCTTGACTTGGTGACTGGGATCAGTCGGGTTGAGCAGGAGGGCCTGTTCCAAAACAAGCTCCACAATCAGACATGTTCAGCTTCAAAACCCTGCTCAACAACCCTTTCACAGCAGCTTCCCCTTTCTCCTTCAGCTCATGTGTGAGAATAGCTCTGACTTTGGAGAACGGTTTAGAGGTACCCTTGCACTTTACCTCATACTCAATGGAGTTCTCATCACACTTCAGAGGTATCAAAGTCATTGTAGGATCTCCCTTGACCCTTTTCTTCTGGACTTTCTGTTTCACCCTTGAATTCCCTCTGATTTTAGTAGGTTCAGTGCATGGATCTTCATCAAATAACAGTCTGCTCTCACCCTTATCACCATGCTCCTTCTCAGGAACAACCTTCAGATTTTCTACATCAAACACTGAGATGCGAGAGGCGTGTGATGAGGAAGATCTGGTGGGTACAGCCTTGTAGAAAACTTTCTTGTTGATGTTGGAGAAGCAGACTCTCTTGTTGTACATATCGATGGTTGCTCCAACAGTAGCCATGAATGTCCTTCCAAATATCAAAGGCATCTCATGATCCTTGTTCATCTCAACAATTTGAAACTCAGCAGGAACAACGCATTCCCCTACTTGAACATTAAGGCTGCGGATGGTTCCATATGGGACTGCTCTGGAAGAGTTCGTAAAAGTCAGGGTCAGCTGAGAATGCTCAACATCACCAATACCCAGATCGTCTACAATAGCCTTTGAGACAAGATTCACACAAGAACCAGAGTCACAAAGAGCGTCCTTGAAGGTTGTTCCTGCGATGGAACATGGGAAAATAAACTTTTCCAGGATCATCAACCTTAGGCAATACCTTCAGTGCTGGTGTAGACAGTGCTTTGGTATAGAGGACCTTGATCTCCTCTTGAGTCTCTCTACAGTTTTTAAAGAACTGGAGCAATGGACGAATCTGCAGAGCATCTTCAAATGCAAGTTCTTTAGGAAGCCTTCTCACCATCTTGTTAAAACCAATCAGCTGCTCTTCACTAATGGGATCCATCAGATGTCTAGGTGGAATAGGATAGGGAACCTTGGGAACATAGACTCGCACAAGTGGAGTTTCAGAAGGTACGCTAGGACCAGTCACTCCAGAGCTAGCAGACTGCTCTGTGTTCTCTTCTGTGCCTAGAACAGTCTCAGCAAACGGCTGCTCTATTGCATTACAGTGCTCAGTCCTAAGATTTTTATCAGTTTTTCGAGGGAGCGTCTCTTGTTGCCTCTTGACACTCTCAGCTATTTGAGCAAGCTGAACATCGATCTTTCTTATATGGATCGCAAGATTATCATACTTGTTATTCAGCTCAGTGAACATGTTGCCCATCCTGGTGTCAATTTCTGTGGTTACCTGATTCAACACCTTGGCCTGAACCTGCTGACCCTGCAACAGTTGTTGCATCATCATACCCAGACTATTCAGCTCATCTGGTTGACTGTTCCCGTTAGCTGGAACAGCTTGCTGATTGCTCTGCGGTTGTCGCTGGTTCTGGTTCTGAATCTGCCCGGACGTAGCTTGCTCCATGTTGAAGACGTACCCATGGTTGTTTTTCAGTAGCTGATCAACTTTGGCAGTTAGCTCATCTATCTTCTGGGTGTCAGAACTGTTCCCTTTCTTGGAGCAATCACTCTCCTCTTTCTTATTAGCTGAGCTAGCAGCCATGTTCTCAATCAGCTTAAACGCTCCATCAGTGGTTTGAGTCATGAAGTCTCCATTGCTCGCAGAGTTTAGAGCACCTTGGTATTTCCAGTCCACTTCATCATAGAAAATGTTCAGGAGGTAATCATCATCAAATCCATGGTGAGGACATTCTCTGCGATAATCATTGAAGCGCTCCCATATGTCGCAGAAAGGCTCATCAGTGAGCTGTCTGAAGGAGGTGATCTTGTTCCTCAATGCAGCTGTTCTCGCCTTAGAGTAGAAATGGCTGAGGAACGCTGATCGGACCTGTTCCCATGAAGTGAGAGAGCCAGTAGGGAGAGAGTTCAACCATCGTGCAGCTTTTCCATCAAGAGAGAATGGGAATAACATGCACGTGATGTAGTCTGGGGGAACACCATTCACGCGAGTGAAACTGCAGACTTTTTCGAAGCTCTCAATATGCTCCATTGGAATTTCTGTAGAGAGACCAGAGAACACCTTTCTCTGCACTAGACCGGTCAAAGCAGGCTTGATCTCGAAGTCCTGCCTGGTGCAGAGTGGAGGAACAATGGCAGAGCGCGTAGTAGGGATGTTACGCGGAAGGTTTCTCTGCCCGATTGGAACAGTCTGCGCCTGTTGTTCCTGCTGCGCGAGAGCAGCATGTTCAGCAGCATCCTGCTGAGCTTGGATGGTCTACTGCATTTGTTGCATCTGCTGCTGCATGAGTGTCATAGCTGCAGCGAGATCATCCTGATTGGCGTGATCACCCATAGTGGTGTCAGTTTGCCTTGGCTGTTGACGATTTGTTCTTTCTAACTTTGCTAGCTCCTGGTTGGTAAATGTAACTAACTCTCCTTGTGCGTTTTTCCGAGTATGTCTACTGGTCATGCACCTGGAACATTGGCTGCAACAAAAAGGATAAAGCAAGTTAGAGGTCTTAGGCTAAATAAATAACCGAAAAATAAAGGTAAAAAGATGGTCCCCGGCAACGGCGCCAATTTGATATTACGTGTATACGCACACCAAATAACCTAATGTGCACACTACCACAATCGAATGGTATGTCGATGTAGCACTTTAGGATCGAATCCACAGAGACCAACTATTACACTTTATCTTTATGGGATCAATATCAAGCTAAAACAATATGGGGGTTTTAAAGTTGATTTCGTAACAAGCAAGTAAAAAGATTAATTAAAGATTTCAGATGATTAAAATGCTAGCCTAGGGTGGTTTGGTCGGGTGTTAAGCAAGTGTGAGCCAAACAATTATTCAAGTTTAATTAAGAGCAAGTCTAGAACTCGGATCACTCAAGTAGAACAGCCCACTGTCGTGGAACTGCCCCCTATGCTGATCGATCTTGATACCTAAACTCTCGTTTGGATCAAGATGCGACAGCAAGCAATAGAGATCAAGTCCGATAGGTTCACCAAACACCCTAATATCTACTTTCGCTGATTAGGGATGCTAGGCTCATTCTTAACAGATCTAGCAACCTATTACATGGTTAATGAACAGGTTAAACCTAGGATCTAACATTAAGCGACCAGATTAATGCAAGCATTAAGAACAGTTATGAATGAAGACAATCAATGGTTTCACTTATCTATGTTTAACTCACGGATCTAAGACCCGAACACCCTAGACTAAGCAAGTTGACTACTCAGCCATGAACAGAGAAAACACAGAAATCAATTCTGAATAAGACTTCATGTAAATAAAAGAGATAGAAAGAGGGTTCAGGATAATCTTCTCTATGGTGAGAGAGATGGAGCCTTCTCCCTTTACAATCCAAAAGCACAAAAATCTCCAATGGTTTTCTTCTATCTAGAATAGCGTAGAATGATAATGAGAAACAGAAAATATGATATATCAAAGCCACAGGCGCCTGGGAGAGAAAATAAGGATAATTAGGGCAAATCCCGTAATGATTGTAGTTTCCTAAAAAATCTCTGCCGCTGGAACACTCACTCGGAACAGTCACTCGGGTTGCTCCGCTATCCGGAACAGTCATCAAGACTGTTCTGCGTGAAAACCACCAAATTGCATTGTCTTCTGCCTCTTTTGTCCCAGCTGATCCATCTCCCATCCAATGCAATTCCAGACCTGTAATGACTCCAAAAGGACTAGAAGGACTCGATAAAGACTTGAAAACCAATTTAAAAGCATATATACAAGATGTATAAAACACCATATATCACCATTCTAAGTCGAAGTTGTTAAGATGCAGTGGATTAAACCTGCCAGAGAAAGGTACCAATTCCCACACTTTTAGTGCATATGGGCATTGGAAGAATATGTGGTAGATAGATTTAGAACCATCACAATGTGTGCATTTAGACCTTGTTAGAACTTGTCTTACTTCTAATCTTTCTCCCACTGGTAGTACTCTATGTTTGATCTTCCAAATAAAGAGTTTGAGCTTCAGAGAAGTAGACAAATTTCATACCTCCTTTAGCCAGTCGTGGATGTTAGTTGAGTTCTGACTAAGGGTGGAGTGCTTCCTTTCCACCGTTGAGTACCATGTTTTGTGGTATAGGATCCATACTTGTGTCCAAGCCACACTTGCTTATTTTCTCCTCCCCATTTACTGGTTTTGATACTTAAAATATTGTCTCGGAGTAGAGGAAAACGTCTTTCAATCTTTCGGCCATCCCATTCTTTTGTTTCATTATAAATCAGCTCTGATATCTTCATGGTATTTTCTTCCTCTGGGGCCGGTCTTATTGGATGTTGTCGGGAAAGGAGTGATATCCAAGCATCATCCCGAGCAAGGACTTTTTCCCCATTACCAATGACCCATCCTAGTTGTTCTTTTAGAAGGTCTCTGCCAATGAGTATTCCTCTCCAACCGTGTGAGCAAGAAGCTGGCGTTGAGGTTTGCATAAAGTCTTGATCATGGAAATACTTGCCTTTGAGCACCCGAGCCTACAAGGAGTTTGGAGATTCCAAAATGCGCCAGCTAAGTTTAGCTAGAAGTGCGTCATTGAAGCATTGAATATCCCTAAATCCCAATCCTCCTTCTTTCTTTGATTTTGCCATTGTTTCCCAATCTATCCAAGACATTTTTTTGGTCCATGTGTTAGAGTCCCACCAAAACCGAGTCAACATTGATTGGATTCTCTTATAGAGAGAGTTTAGGAGCTTAAAACACTGTATTGCGTGGTTCGGCATGGGTGATAGCACACTTTTGAGGAGAGTCATTTTCCCAGCTGTAGAGAGGAATCTGTTGGTCCAACTCTTAGCCCTTTGTCTGATTTTGTCCACTATAGATGTGAATAGATCTTTTTTATTGTGGCCAAAGTGCTCGGGCAAGCCTAAATACTTTTCAGTCCCTCCTTCATTCTCAATTCCTATCTCAGTTTTTATTTTCTCTTTTAGTTCCTGCGGGGTCCTGTTGGAGAAGGTAATGCCGGACTTCAGGTGATTGATCTTCTGGCCAGATGCTTTCTCGTAGAGATTCATAATTTTTTGGAGGGTGGTGATGCTGCGTTTATTCGTTCTGCAGAAAAAGAGTGTGTCGTCAGCGAACAGTAAATGATTCACTCTTGGGCTGTTGGTAGCCACTCTGATGCCTTGAAGTTTCTTTTCTTCTTGTGTTTTTCTGCATAAACCGGAGAGGACCTCACTGCATAGGATGAAGATATAAGGAGAAAGTGGGTCTCCTTGTCTAATACCCCTTTGTGGTTGGACCCATCCTTGCGTTGTCTCGTTGATCAAGAAGAAATAAGATACAGTCTTCACACATTGCATGATCCAGTCAATCCAAACCGAATAGAAACCAAGGTGGGTCATAACTTCCTCAATGAAATCCCATTCCAAGCGGTCATAATCTTTGCTCATATCGGTCTTCACCGCCATGGAACATCTTTTTGAGGCTGTTGACGTTTTAAGGAAGTGGAGGACTTCATGGGATATGAGTATGTTGTCAGCAATAGCCCTTCCTTGAACAAAAGCAGATTGGTTCTCTGATATCAGATCTGGGAGCAGGAGCTTGAATTTGTTTGCTAGTAGTTTAGAGATTATTTTGTAATAGACATTGCATAGTAGTACAATTGGTCTATAATCTCCAACTGATTTAACCTCAGTGTTCTTAGGAATTAATCTGACTAGTGTATGATTTAAAGATCTCGGCATTACACTAGAGGAGAAGAAGTCTTGGATCTCAACAACAATTTCTGGACCCACAGTGTTCCAGTTAGCTTGGAAGAAACTTGCTGAAAATCCATCCGCGTCAGGGGCTTTGTCCGGATGAATAGCAAGTAGAGCCAAGTGTATTTCGGAATCTGATGGAATGGTGATGAGTTGTTGGTTGATCTCTAGGGAGATTTTGCTGGTAAGGGCTTCAGCTACAATCTGTCTTCTGTCCCCAAGAACTAAGGTAAATAGGTTCTTGAAATAGTCCATTATAGTGTCGTGATCTCTTTCTCAGTGAATACCGGTGTGCATTCTGCATTCTCTATGACAGATAGGTTATTTTTTGCTCTTCGCCCTTTTGTAACTGCATGAAAGTAGCCTGAGTTTTTATCTCCTAAGCTCAGCCACAAGTTTCTGCTCCTTTGTTTCCAAAAGGATTCCTCAGCTAGATAAGCGGCTTTAAGGTCGGATTTGATTATATTTAGCAGCACCTCGTTGTTAATGGGGCTCGTCATCGCTTGCTCTAGCTCCTCTTTCCATTGATTAATTAGAAGTTTGCTGTTCCTCTGTTGTTCTTTGTTCCAGTGGACCAGAGCTGAGCGCACAAGACCAATCGTAGCTTCAACTGACTTCTTTCCTGCTCTCTTGCATGTCTGTTGTACTAGTGCTTGAACTTCAAGGTTGTCACGAAGTCGTCGGTCGAATCTAAAGAGACCTTTCCCTTTTTCCTTGTTTAGATCAAAACATGTCAAGATTGGTTTGTGATCAGATCCTTCGTATTTTAAATACTCCATGCTACCTAAGTGGAAGATCTCAAACCAGTGACTGTTGGAAACAGCCCTGTCAAGCCAACATCTCACTATACCCTATGTCCATACTCCTCGCCAAGAGAGGAAATCACCTGTGTGTGGGAGGTCATATAAGTCGCATTCTGCCATGAAGGTTCTGAAATCAACAAAGGATCCATCTGCTCTAACCCGGCAACCTTCTTTCTCTTGGTTGCTTATGATGTCATTAAAGTCCCCAGTAATGAACCAGGAAGCGTCACGAGCGAGAGTGAGGGTTGTGAGTTCCTCCCGTAGTTGTCTCCTCACATTATAATCCGTGTCAGCATGAATAAAAGTTGCAAAGAAACGTTTATTCTCATAGATAATCTCAGTATCAAGGTAGTTTTTACATGAGGATAAAACATTAACTTGGATTCCTTGTCTCCAGAATGTGCCAGTCCTCCAACACTGTGACCAGTGGGAGGCACCAGAGAAGAGTTTGGATATTCCAACAAATCACACTTACGAAGAACTAAGTCATTGGAATTCTTTGTCTCTGTGAGGAATGTAATGTCAGGTGAGAATCTTTTATGAATCTCTCCAAGCCTCTGGACTGTCTGGGAATTTCCCAACCCACGATAGTTCCAGCTCACAATTTTTAAGGAATTGGAGCGGGCGGATTCTGAAAATCCACCTTCTTCTTGGTGATGCCCGGGATGATCTGCACTGTAGGTTGAGAATTAGTGACAGCAGCGTCTCTTCTTGCGCCATTAGTTCTACTAGGAGCAGTGCCCCCTCGTCAATGAAGCTGGAGCGTTTCTCCTCCTAGGTGATATTTTGATAGGGGTGACCCTTCTCTTCTTTGTGCTAGCTCCAGCATATTGGTTTTAATTGAGTGGCGGTCTTCCTAACCGTTTTTTAACTGATATTCTTGCAGGATCAGCTTCTGGAGTAGGTTCTTGATCTGGACTCGCTCCCAGCCTAGCGAGTGCAGGAATTCTTTCTGCAGATGTCTGCCCCTCAGAGGCCTTTCTAGCCTCTTCTGCAGAGACCGTTGCAGCAAGGGCCATATTCATGATAACTCCCTCAGTTTCTTCATTTTCCTCAGCATATCGCCTTCTTTCCTTTCGGGCATCGCTTTCAGAGGGATCAACTCCACTCACATACTGCATCATTACTTCACGAAGTTTCTCTCTAGCTTCTCTTATGGCTTTCTCAGGTACCAATATTGACATGGAGTTATTGATCTGAGTTTGTTGATTGCTTCTCTAAGGGGATATTGGTCTCTCCAGCCTATGCTCGGGAGAATTGGGGCTTTGAACTAGCTATTTGGGGGGGGGGGGGGGGGGGGGGGCTCTCATATCCTTCTTGATTTTTTCCTGAAGCAGCTATTTCTCTAGCGTGAGATGTTCCTGAGTATTGGAGGAGGCGTCTCCCAGATTCCACCCAACGGGAACCATTTTGTTTATAGCTAGAGTTTTGAGCAGAGTTTGATTGCAGATGGTTATAGTTACTGGGTCTAGAGTATGATTCATTTGTGTGTACTCTCTTGTCTGCTTCATAGCGGAGTCTATTTTTATTTCCACGTTGAGAGTAGTGACGAGTACCATTGTCAGCTCTTCTAGCATATCTCATGAAGCCAGACTTTTGGCGTGATTCTTCCCTATGGGGGGGGGGGGGGGGGTGTTGTTCGTAAGGTATGTAACTACTACAATGCACCATGTGATCCTCAGTCTTTGGCTTGCCTCCTCTATGCTGATCTATCTCAGCTGGTTTCTAAGCTGGTTTTTGTGGGCAGTCAGTGTACTCATGGTCAAGTTTCTTGCAGATTGTGCCGAATTTCTCGAGTTTTTCATAAACCAGCATCGCCTGTACTTCATCTCCGTTACTGAACTCTATAGTGGACTGGAAGATGAGGGGTTGGAGGCCATTGATGTGTGCTCTGAATCTCGCCTTCGACGCAGTTATTTCCCAACTTTCGAAAGTCCCGATATCCTCTGCAATGCTCCTTAATATGGCTTCATTCCACAAATGTAGCGGTACATTCTGGACTTCGATCCAGAACGGGATCTGGGAAGGGAAGCGTGGGGATACTGTAGGTTCCCACCTTTGTATGATGAGCATCCACTTTGCAAAATGGTAAGGCCTATTGTCTAGCACTTTTTGTAAATCAGCTTTTGACGCAAACTGGAACTGAAATCTTCCTTGTCCTAAGTCAGAACCTATAGGTCTCGAGCTGCATTTCCAGAGATCTGAGAGAAAGGGAATGAGAGACCACATACGTTGGTATTTGGGATTTGTCACTCTTCCAATAAGCGTGAGTTCATGCTTCCTTATCAGCTCAGAGCTATCAAAATCAGGTACTATGACTCTCCATTTCCTCGGTGGGGATGCGTTGTTTGCGATACCTTTGCCTTTCTCGGCGTAAGATAGTCTCCGAGACATGGTAGTTGTTGTAGGATTTGGAGATTTGTAGAGAAAGTTAAGGTTCTCCGCAAAGCGGGAAGTTTCTTAGAAATAGAGTTCTAGAGGTAGTTTAACTTACACTTGGATATTGCACTTTGTGACCGTGGAGAGCCTCCATGGAAGAGGAGGAGAAGCTTACCGGAGAAGGAGACTGACCCTTCGACCGGAGTCGAGGACTAGAACCCGGTGGGTAATAGATCAGGACAATGGAAGACCTCTTGGATATTGCTTGAAATGGTAATAATTTGAAAAAGAGAGTAAAGTTGTAGGTTTTTTTCTTTCTAAAAGAGGTAAAAATAAGATGGATAAAAGGTAGGTAATTTTTAGGATGACCGCGAGTAACGACTTTTCTTTACCTTCGTGAGAGTTTAACAATGTTTTTTTTTTACCAAAATTCTTACAAGATGAGGAATATATGAACTATTATTCTGAAAGAAAATATATAATTGAAACAAAAGCAAACACACTGCTGATTTTCTCACTTGCTTGGAACTAGAAATTGTGTTTAATATATATTTTAAATATAAGGATTAAAGTTTCCAGCAGACCGTGACACATAACAAAACCGGAGAGTTTTACATCTTTTTTTTTTTGCATTTAGTGTTGTTGACTTGTTGGTACTAAACTAAAAGGACCAGTGGAAAAGAAAACTTCTCTGCAGGTTGTTGACTTGTTACTAAACAAACTTTCGAGTTTGACTTTGTAAAAACAATACGCGCCTTTGTACGCGCCCCTAATTGCAATTAGAAAGGCGAAACCCTAACTCACTTCCCGACTTGAAATTCGGCGAGCTCCGGTGTGATCGCCGCTGATAGACTAGTTCCAGAGTCTTCTCTACTCCTCTCCACCAACCTGTCTCCTGTTCTCGCCATGGAGTCTGGGATTGAAGCTCCTCCGCCTTCGTCACTTTTGCAGAACATCAACTCTGCAATCAGTGGCTCTCCGTCGGCTCCGATGGATTCGAACAATGGATCTCCTGTAGTCGCCAACTCTCTGTCTCTTCCCACGTCATCCTCACCGTTGTCGCGGTCTTTGTCTATGCCATCGACTCTGTCTTCATCAGCTTTGTTGACTGCTGAAACCTCTCAAGACCGAACCGTAGATCTTCCTCTGGGTTCAGGTTCTGTTCTTGTTCAAGCTTGTGATCCTCTTTCTCAGTTGATGGCACCAGCTAGTTTCAGAGTTCAAGAAACATCGACAACTTCAGAAGGCAATGTCACGCTTGGTTCTCAAGATGATTGCAGTGCTCCGTCTGTCATTAACTCTGTCATTAACGGTTCGGAGTCAGCTCAGTCGCAGCAGCAGGAAACTATAACTTCTGATGTCATTGATGCACAAACAACGCCATCTGAAAATTCTACTCAAGCTACAACTACATTCATCCCTACATTGGGAGCTTGGGCAAAGCCTCTCCTTTTCAAACCTCCTGCTACTCCTCCTGAACCGTCAACTCCTCAAAACTATGACCCAACACTAATTGGGAATCAGTTAGCAGCTCTCTGGCCGTCCTTAACAGATGAGATCTTAAACAAGAAACCAAAGAGCAAGCATCTGACTCGTACTCTTCAGCCTCCGATTGAGAAGCTTCTTCCACCGGAGCTAAAACCTGATGGTAGTCTTCGATTCCTGTGGGCCGCAAGATTAAGTCCTCAATCTCGAAACCTTTACCGGGCAGCCACTCCAACTTACAGGATTGATGGTACACCAGAGGTGTCTATTCCCTCCAAAGTGCTTAAGCTTGGTCCGGAGAATAAAGATGAGTATATCATCGGCAAGTTTCACAGGTGTTCTCTTCCCCCAGGCGGTCTGGTTCATGCGGTGGTAAATAGAATCTGGGGAAGAAGCTGTAAGATTAGTTGCAAAAAACTTGGTGCGTCATCATTCATGTTTCATATCCCGCACGAACCTACTCGTCATTGGGTTATTCAAAGAGGTGTGTGGCATATAGATGACTGCTTGCTTTTCGTTCTACCGTGGACTGCAGAAGGCTCTTTCAAAATCCCGGAAATCTCTACTCTTCCGGTATGGGTAAATTTGAAGAATATTCCTGATTGTTGCTACTCGAGATTAGGAATAAGTCATGTTGCTTCAGGACTTGGAGAACCTATTCTTACACACAAGCCTCGACTTGATCCAACCAGTATGGGTGAAGCAAAAGTTTTAGTTGAGATGGAGCTGGATAGAGATTTTCCGAAGCTTATTGCACTTGATGATAAGCAAGGTAGTATATTTCTTGTTGATGTCGAATACATGTGGATTCCATCTACGTGTGAAAGATGTGGTAGACTTGGCCACAAAGCAAAGAGATGCCTCTTACCTTCTAAGCCGGCTAACGATTCAGCCGTGCTGCCACAGACAAAAGGTGTTCCTAGTGAGATCCCTGTTGTGGATATTGATCTTATTCTACATGAAAAGGATACTTCGGCTTCACCATCATCGACTATGCATCCAAAGGATCCAAAAGCTATTGAAAACCTATTGATTCCTACTCCAGAGTCTGGCCACGTCTTAGAAGAGGTACGCCTTGTCGCTGTGCTTGAAACTTTATCTCCTTCTTCTCATTCACAACAAGAGAAGCCCATTGTTCCGCTTAACTCAGTTCCTGCTTACTCCACATTAGTAGATGCACAGTCTACTCCCTCTTATTAACAGATTATGGAAACCTCTCCATCAAGTATTATCAATAACAAGGTCCTAGAGTCCTCTGTTATTAATCCTTTAACCACATCAACTAATCATTGTGCCTTTGAGAGACCTTCTCGTTTTACAGTGTTAGAAGAAGTGGATGAAGCTGAAATTGAGCCTTCAAACTCGTTCAGCTTGACTAGAGGTGGGAGAGAGTCAAAGCCTCCCATCAAGTATCAAAACATGGAATGGAAAACAGTCCGAGGGAGAGGAAACCGTGGCCGACGAGGCCGTGGCTCCTATCATTAGCTAGTGTCTTTCTCACCATCATTGGTTTATCTAGTCTCAACCTTTGTTGTTTCATTGGTTTGAGATTCACTCTTACATGAAACTTGTTTCATTCCAGCTTTTCCAAACTATAAGATTTCCAATCTTATCTTGTAATAGTTTAAGTTTTAAAGTGAAAGCCCTTAGTTAAAAAAAAAAAAAAAAAAAAAACTTCTATACCAGTCAGAGGTTTTGCCTTTTTATATCTCCCTACCAAATACAACAAAGTCGTTTTCAAAGATTGTACATATCAATAATTTTCAATAGCTTGCAATATCGCGTAGCTGTCACCGACCCAGCAGCTTGCCCAGATCCTATCAAATTTTGGGTAATTTTTGCATAGAAATGGTACCATCCATTGTTAGTGATAAGGAATCTTTTTTAGGAAAGTTGTTTTATTATTCAATTCACTTTATATACATATACTGAAATACATAACTAAATAACATTAGCTTAACCTACTTTATTTATTACATCTTCTGTCCAACATAATTTATAAACAAAACAATAAGTTGCTGTAATATTTATAGCTATCACTTTCTTACCAGAGGTATTTGCATAGTAGTAGATTACAAGAACAAATTGTTGTAACACATGTGCAATAGTCGGTAACTTAGCATGTATACTGTATGTACATTATATATTGTTTACTGTTCAGAAACTAAAATATTGATGTGACAAAGACTAGCACTTCAATCAATAAATATATATAAATCAATATCTAAATGCACTTAAAATAGATCATGTGAATATATTCCACATGAGCTCAATTAGGTCTCACATGTATTGGTTATAACATTATTTCTTTTTGTCAAGGTTATAATTACACTCAAACACCATGGTTTTAATTTTTTTTTTTTCAAAAGAAATACTTTAACTTATAAAATATCCTTTTAAATTTCAAAAGAAATACTTTAACTTATAAAATATCCTTTTAAATTTCAAAAGAGCGTTAAATCAACTGTACTAAGGATATTTTTTTGGTAATTTGAAAACAAAACATCAAAAGTGGTATTTCTTAAAATTAGAAAAAATTTGGAAAATATTTCCCTTTAAAAGTATATTTAAGTATACAATGACATTAGATGGAAAAGTTTACAATGAAAGAAGGAAAAGTTTACAATGAAATATATATATGCATATAATTACTTACAAAGTAGCAACCATGCACGATAAGCTTATAGAAGCCCAGCATATTATATAGCCTAAGAGTTTCCGTAGGTTATACTTTATGCATGTGTTAACTTCACTTTTTCAAGGCTTAGGTCTTAATTAAAGCCACTGTTCTTAATTATATAATCTGTTGAAGATAAATCATAAAGATGCATGTATGTCCGGACGTTGGAGTATTAAAAAACTATATATGTAAAACCTCATCATGATCAGTCAAATAAAGTTTATAATCAATCGAGTATGCCAAGAAGAACTGTTTTTGTTTTTTTTCTCTCCGACATTGAAAATATAGTCCGTAGTTCTGAACATGTTACTAGATGCTTGATAAAAGTAAAAAAAAAAAGTAATACATTTCGAACTCACAAATTGTTCAGACTAATTAAATTTAAAAGTAAGAACGGATTGATTTATGGCATCTCCATCCCCACTACATAATTTACTCTAAATATGAAGTGAAAAATAGAGTATGAACAAACAATAAAAAATCATTCTATTTATGGAGTAATCATTTTTTTGTTTCTTCGGAAGGTAAAAACGGTCCAGAATTCTCATAAGCATATGCTTGTAAATTTTTAATTTACTGACTGATTAATGGGTAAGCATTTGAGAGGTTATCCGATTTGATAGTAGTTTCCTATAAAGTACAATAACATTTTAAAAAATCAAATATGGATTAGTCAGTCAAATTGATAGAAACTTCATGGAACATCCGATTAACGAACATCTTCTAGAATATTAACTTCAATAAATAATAGAAAATTATCAGTTATAATACTATTATATCACTTATTGGAATCATCGGTTAAATAAATGAAAAAAATATTTAAAATTAGAAATGAAAGAGAAAATAAAGAAGAAAGAAAAGCATCGAAACGTAGAAGTAATTAATGAGTTTCAGAAGGAAGCAAACACAACACACAAAACTAATTTGTCTCTGTAAGAAAGAAGTGCATAAGGCTCGGAGGATCGGCGTGACATTATTCAATCTTATTCACGGTTCTACTTTGGACCACTTTTCTTTAACGCCTTTTGTTTGTCACTCGTTCTTCTTTTTTTCCTTATCTCGTTTTCATTTTCGACCCACGTACTTTCGCTTAATTGTAATAGTGACCCCTCTAAAACATATTCATCTCTTTCACCTCCAACCCTCCTTCATGACCTCCTCTCTCTTCTATATAAAGACAGTCTTCTTCTTCATGGATGAGGCCAGTTACACAAGAAAACCCTAGCTACAGAAATTTTATCTTCCTTCTCTCTCTCTCTCTCTCTCTCTCTCTCTCTCTCTCTCTCTCTCTTCTCTCTCTCTCTCTCTCTCTCTCTCTCTCTCTCTCTCTCGATCTGATCTGGTGAAGTGTATGGCGCACCGGCATCTGATGAAGCTGCCAGCATGATCTAATTATCTTTCTTTCTCCGTTGACGATGGAAAAGACATGAGTGTTGATTAGATCATGTTCGCAGTTTCACCCGTTGACTGTCTCGCCCTTAAACCCTAATTATTAATCTTCAATTCTATTTAAAATTTCACAGTAGGCTCTCTCTTCTTCAGTGCTTGATTTTCAAAAGACCTGTGTTTCTATTTTTTCTGATTTCTGAGCTTAATTCTCTTTTCTGTGGCTATATTTCTGTTCATCTAAATTTTTTATTTACTACTCCTGTCATTTCATTACCTGTGTGTTTGTGATGGGTTCAATGTTTTTGTTGTATTTTAATAGGGCTATAGTGTTAATTACATGATTTTTTAAGTTCTATTTCGTCCAACTCATAACAGATTGGGATGATAGTATCTATTTATTTTTTGGGGATCTTAAGAGAGACTTCCAAATTCTTCTTTTCCACTATACTGTTCTATTTATTTATTTTGTTATAATGGTTTAGGGTTTCTGCGAAGTTGAAACTTTATATATCTCCCAAAAACTATATAAGTAAAGATTTATGGACTTAGTCACTTCTTGCAACTCAAACTAGTTTTGGATTCTAAGTTTTAGATTTCAAGACCAATGAACTTTCATCGGTTTATATTCTATAGCAGAAATGGTGTCTAACCTATAAATTACTGCTGAGCAAATCTAAGCTTATGCTTTAGAGTCTTTCAGCTTTGGCCTCAGAAAATGAAGTATGTTTTATGGGATTTGAATTCTTTCATGGATCCAAGATTTGTGTTTATTGAACTGGAACACATGGTGAGTAAAATGAGAGAAACTAAAGAGCGGTTCAGATTAAACTTCAAATAAAACATTGGACTATAAATTCTACTCTAAAGAAACGTATGTCAATTTACTGTTTCATTGCTGGAAATAGGTGGCAAATGGTCCCCTTCCATGTATTAAACATACCCATAATACTAGTTAATATTTGTCTCAAGTTTCCAATGACTACATTTCAGTTGTAAATCAAGATTGATCTGCATATTATATGCTTTTTATTGAATGATCCAAACAATTTCTTAGCCACATGCTTTGAAAAATATCTAGAGTACAATAAGTGTAAGAACCTTAAGACATCGATCATATTCATCATCCATAGTCATCATATCGTATATAGGTACATCTATTATAGGGATGATATGATTCAGTTCATGGGTTTCTAAATTTGGCTTTTCTATTTATATGGGAAAGCTCCACCAAATGCACATCTTTCCTCTTTTTTTTTTTTTTTGTCTAATTTATAAATGTGATTCCAAGTTGCTTTCGTCTCTTTCAGACTTTCCTTTAATGGTTTTATTTCGTCAGTTACAAAAAAAATTCGTCCTTTGTAAATAAGTACATTTGTGGATATATTTACACCAAAATGAATCAGTGTATCCCGTATCACATTTAATTTCTCCAACCGTTACTTTTCCTTCTCCAAGAAAGGCCAATGAATCATATATAATTAAGAAATTGAATATATTTTTTTTGGTAGAAAGCTTTCTAAAATTTTAAATATCTATAAGCAAGACATCTTTATATATACTAGATCCTTTGTCCGCGCTACGCGCGGATTATATCTTTTTAAATTTTGTCTCCATATATCTAAATTGCTTAGCAAAGTTTGTAAGACATAAGTTGAGTTTTAGATTTTATAGAGAAGTATAGATTTGCTCAAAAAAAAAATAGAGAAGTATAGGTTTTAAAAAAACAATGATAAAATTGTTTAAAATGTAAACAAATCTAAGTATCAAGTTGTGTGGGAAAGAGAATAATAATCCGAATGATGCATGAACTAAAGTCATTCTTTGCTGCATGTTTTTGAATGATCTTTTATTCGCACTTTGAAATGCTTTATGTAATCAATTGATTTGTTGAAGTAGAAATTTGTTGCTGGTGATGAACTGAGTAATAGTTTGCCTGGAAAATATTGGATATTATTGTTCTGTTGATAAAAAATATATTTAGATATGTATTATTTCTTGATGTGTTTTAAAAAAATTATGTACCTTGGAAAAGTTTAGGAATTATGCTTGTGATGATGACAACTTTAAATTTCCTATTTTTTTTGCTTTGTAAGATGCTAAAATCTGCTGCTGCTTGTCGCACAGTATGAGTTTAACCATTGTCGACCTGAGATAGAAGTTTATGTATGAAGAGGATTATGATTTCGTTTTTAGCTATTGTGTTAGACTTGCCTGTTCAGCCGTAGACCAATCGTGGCATCAGTATTGATTTCTGGGTAGTACGGATTTATTTTTTGTATTATGAGTATCTGCCCGACAATTGATTTTGAGTTAGAATAAACATCCATGTTTGTTTAATTAATAATGGGATGACTTACTTACCTGGTAAGTAGGTGGGTGTAGTGGCTAAGCAAAATAGATTTTTGTAATTCTGAGGAGAGAAAGTGAACTGGAAATATTGGACCGATGTCTATAACTTTCGATGCTATTGTATTTTGGTAAATCTGGATGTAATACGGCAGTTGGGTGAGTTTTCGATGTCGTGAATTATGTATGACAGAAAACCCTGAAAACTCATATATGTCTCCCTCGGTCATATTTTTTGGGTTATTTGGCTGAATGTTTCCGGTGAGCCGACCTTCTAATAGTTGTCCCTGAAAGTGAACTTGTTGTGCCGAACCATTTAAGTAAATAGTGAGCAGTTTAAATCAAATATGTTGGATTGGGAAATACATATATATGTATATGCTAAAGTTTTAATTAAAGGCTTATTGGTGGTCGTAGCACATAAAGCCGAAGCAAATTTGAGTATTATTTGTTTGGTGTTTTCTGATGTCCAAACACTTCTTATACATACTGTGATAGGACACACTGAAATCCCTTCCTTAAGTTGGTGGATTCGTTGAGGAATGTGTTGCATGTGAGATGTCACTATAAATTACAAAAGAAACTAATACATGTATTTTCAACTATAATTATTACACACAAGGATATATTTTCAAAATTAACTCAGAAAAATAAGTGTACCATGCATATATGCTTGTCTATAATATTTTATAATTAAAGAAAAAAATTTATAAATAATATTTTACAGATATGATCTTGAGATTAGAAACAAATTAATTTTTCTTTTTAATAAAAAATTAAAATTAGTATATTGAGTTTTTTGTTTCTAATAAATAGTTAGTTAACCCTATATATAAGACAAATAATAATATAAGAAAAAAATCTAATTATATCTTAATTATATAATTATTTGTTTTAAAATAATCACATTGTAACTGCATATCTTAAGAGATATAACATGTTTAAAATAAAATTTAACAACAAATATCTCTACATATCAACAAAGGAAAAATAAATTATTAATTCGTTATTAAAATTAATTTTTGTAAAAAAATATTCATATGCTTGAGACTTTACTAAAAATTAAAAAAAAAAATTAATATATTATTATATTAATTTGGGTAATTTGGAATCAGACACTGTAATTTGGTATTAGGAGTTTTTTACTTATTAAATGAAACATTTTGGTCATTTACATTCATGTGGTTTATTTTTGTGACTAAAACTTGAGAATTATCTATTAGGAGAATTACCCCTACTTTAATTAGAAATGTGATTTTAGATATGTTATAATATTGGGATTGAAGTTTAAAATGTTACTAATAAAAATAATATTAATAAATTGAAAATAAAAAAATTTAAAAAAGTTTCAAAAAGTATTTTCGAATTACGAACAGAAAATTTGGGGAAAAAATTAGAAAAAACAAATTTGGAAATTATTTTTTAAAAAGTTCAAATTAGCAAACACATAATCTAAAAATATAAGAAAAATACTTATTTTTATTATATTTTTATACATTTTTATCATATATTTCTCTGAATTCAACAATAATATTTTTATTTTAAATATATTAAAATTATGATTAATTTTCTTATTTGCATTTACGTTGGTTGTTGTCATATATATGTATATATATTTCAGGAAGATCAAAGAGGTAAAATGATGACCAAAATATTTTATTAAAGAGGTAAATATACATTTATACCTTTATGGCTAACTAATACAAACTTTAGGGTATAGAGATAAGGGTGGAGAATTGGGACTGAAGTTTAAAATTTTATTAAATAAAAATAACACTAATAAATTAAAAATAAAAAATTTAAAAATAGTTACAAAAGTATTTTCGAAAATATACTCTTTTGCACCATAAATATATATTATAGTTCATATAGTAGAATAACGATTTGCCATATTTTGCCATATCATTTTATATACAGTTTGAATGTGTATATTGTTATCTTGAGCCTTGAACAAAAAAAAAACTGAAACCGCATAAAAAGAAAAACAAACCAATTGCTGGACCCTTGAAATTTTTATTACTTTTCTCAGAGAAACAGGCAGGAGATTATATATTTACCTGCATATTTTATGGGCTGGTCAGAGAGTGGGCTATCCATTCTGTTGAGTCGGCGATCCTCGCAACCAACCTATTACAAATTAGGTATATGTATTAGGTTTACTTTGAAAACGTGTACGTTCTTCGACGTATCCAAAGAATGATGGGTTTTTTTTTGAGAGATGGATTGTTTAAGTTTTTTATTTCATATGCAAAACAATGATGAGTTTTGGGAGAGCTTGATTAAACATAAGCTAACTATGTTTTTTTAATTTCCACAACTAAAAACACAGCAGAGCTTTATAAGATTTCATCAAAATCACTACACTCTGGTTAAACCAATCATCTCAGAAAGTTAATGAATGGCCAAAACAGAGCAAGACCAAGCTTTTCATATTTTAAAAAGAGAGCAAAATCGAATGAAACTCAAAGCTTCACCACATAGATTAAGAGCAGAACATGGTAAATTAATCAAAATCCATATATTACTGTGAAACCAATCAACACAAGGCTGAGTAATCTGAGACTGACCAAATAATAAGGTTAATAGAATTACTTAGGTTGATTGATTTTGTGTTAATAGCAAAAGAATATATCAGACACGTAATTGTAGCTAATTTTCTAAAGTGTAAGAGGCAATATTCGTGTATAAATGTGTAAATATTAGCAATCTTAACCTCACCTTTTCAAATAAATGCTTAGTATCAGCATCAGGCAAACCAGGTTCCATTTGGGTAGTATTGCAAAGAACAAATAGAGCAGGAAATAAAGTCCACATGACCCAATTTAAATATCGAACCTAAAAGTATAAAGCATCAGATACATCAATACTAAAATGTTTAACAAAAAGAAGTAGCAAACATAAGGATAACCAAAAAAGTTTTAACAAAGATAGTTCAGATGCTGCAAAGACAAAGTTTGGATATGAAAGAAACAAAGCACAATAACTTAATAAACAAACCAGTACCTAAAACTTATTAGCCACATAAGACCATTACTTAAACTGCAGCAACACACAATCACTGCATAAGAGGATAGGCTGAGGCTTTATTAGCCACTCTTGGAACGCTTTGATTCAAGTGATTCAAGACTCTCAGAGGATTTTCTAACCCTATCACCAGCAGAATGCTCAAAGCTTGTAGAAGAACCAGATTCATCACCTACACCCTTCAAAACATCATCGGACACTGCTGGAGTAGTGCCTTCTTCCAAGTGTGCTATAGCAAGTGGAGCTTCTGGTGGATGTATCTTTGTGACAGTTAAGGTTTGAGTCTTGCCTGTTAGGTTATGATCTGAGACTTTGACAATGAACTTGTGCGTGTGCCCTATCGTATCAAGTAAAGCTTGCGGAACCGGCACGGGATGGTCAGCTCCTAATCCCTCATTTGACTAACATTCAATACATTAATTTTTAGTTAGACCAATATGAGGCTCAACATATACAGACTTGAAATTACCTCAAAATATTTGGCAACCAATTCGGATGCATGCTTCCCAGTCAACTCTTTACCAGCATCACCAAGAATGGCAAAAACTGCTTGTTCACTCTTGTCATAAACAGCAATCTTAGTGAGATATCTGCAATGAAAGATGATTAGTTATTATTTCTTGCAAAAAGTAGATAAAACACTGTCTAAAATACTTACTGAGGAACGCCTGTAACCTCCCTTTTCACACACTTCTTATTGTTGCAAATCAGTGAAGTAGGCCCTTTGATTGCCTTACTATTACATCCACCGCAAGAAATATAATACCAAGAAGAACTCTGGACAATATCATCTATAGTTGCTGTGCACTCAAACCAAGCAACCTGCAAAATTGAGAAAAATATTCATAAATACCCAAGCATGTCACAATGAATGATAAAACAGATCAACCTTGTACCTTAGCAGTCTCCTGCTTGATGTAAGTGTATAGCTCCTCTAGTGTTACTGGCTCAGGCTTAGTGACAACCTCTGCCGTAATCTTATTAGCAATGTCCAAGTTAGAGCTCAGCCTGAGGAAATTGAGGAACACAAAAATATGTTAGAGAGTCACATGAAATGACAAAGCAGAAGCTGTATGAAAAATGATCTGACTACAGAAATGCCTACCATGCAAGATAATCCTTGGTAGGCTGGACATCAGTATCCATAAACACTCTAGATGATGCCATAGAAGCAAGAGCAAGGGTTCCTGATCATAACAAATAAATTGATTACCAACAAAAAAAATATAAAGGAAGAAAGCTATAGACTTGCAACGATTATTTCATTGATATTATCACATATTGTATTGAAACATTTTAAGTAAAATGATAACCTCCAAGATGTTTAGGGTTTACTGTGGTGACCAAAAGAACGGTTGGAGTCCGTCCATACGATATGAACTTCTGGCAGAACTCGGATGCAGCATTGTCCCATAGATAGAGCTTCATCACTGGTCCGCTGTGTAAGGATAAAAACCATTTGTTAAAAAAAGCACACAGAGATTGCGTCTAAAAAATAAATAAACAAACTTACTCATGTGTTTGTACATGAACACACAGATGCCGCCTCTCTGCTATGTCAACTTCATCAAGAGCAGTGTGGTCAGTGATAGTCTGCCCATTCACCAGTTTCATGTGGCCAACATAATCTGAAATAGAATATATAAAGGTCCCAGATATCAGACTTATACAACTAATATCATTTCAAACGTGTATAGAAGTTATTCATCAGCTGTTCACAAATCACATATCTACTATAAATATGTAAAAAAACTCATTGAAATAGTAGTTACTGGATGTGATTAATTATTCTAACCAAAACATAAATATGTAACAAAATGAACTGAAATAGTAGTTACTGGAGGTGATTAATTATAACCTAAAGATCTAAGTATGAACACACAAAAAAAAGTCAGCAGAGCTTACCATAAAGATCAAGTCTGCGGTCGCAGTTGGCCTGAAACTCCTCGTAGCTATGGAACCTGAACCTGTCTTCGAGAATTGGGACCGGATGGTTCTCGAGAACTTTCAAATCAGAGTTCCAAGAGAACGAAATGGTGGCCCTATGATCAGCAACCCGAAACTGGACTTTGCTTCTGGATCCAAAGAAGTTACTCAGTTTATAAATAGAACCTGATGTCAGTTTATACATCCCAACCCGACCTGCTGTAATAAAACCTTGGATGACAGTTCCCTATAAATCATTTGGAATTGACATTATCAGAAATACCATCTCAATCAACCAATTTTAAAACAGTAGAAATTAATAAAGAACAATTTTTAGAAGAACCTCTTCGTCAATAAGAAGCATCTCCTGTCCGATGAGTTCTTTCGTGTTTGGATTTCGAGCCTCCCAAAAGTGAATCAGACGAAACCTCAGCTCAGCTTCGTGTGGGCCGAATGAAACATCTCTGAAGAACATCGATCGGTCGCCATGCGCGGAGGAGAGAGCAACAGCAGATTTTTGCTTCTTCGGAATGTCAGATGAAACAACACTCTTGCCGTTAGGTTTCGCCGCAATCGCCGAGGCAGCAGTAGACTTCCCGTGTGGCTTCATAGTCGCGGAGGAAGCAAACGTTTTCTCGTTGGTCTTCTGATCACTCTTGCCGTTAGGTTTTGCCACAATCGCCGAGGCAGCAGTAGACTTCCCGTGTGGCTTCATAGTCACGGAGGAAGCGAACGTCTTCTCGTTGGTCTTCTGATCGCTGGAGACCGCAGAGTTGTCTTTGGATTCCATCGAGATAGTTACTTGAGAGAATCTTATGGATTTTAATGGAAACATAAACTATGGAAAGAGATTTATAAATAGAGAAACGAAGAGGAAGGTGAAAGGAATCCATTGATTAAGTTCAATAAGATGATTGATTAGATCAGATAGTGGTGAAACGGATCTGGAGAAGAGTAACGAAAGAGGTGGAAAGGGAAAGGCAAGAGAAGAAGAAGATACGACAGTCGGCTGAGAAGAAAGAAACGATACTTTGGAAAATTGTTGGTGATGACCTGGGCTTAAAATATTTTTAAAAGCCCACTAA
Organism: Brassica rapa; assembly: GCF_000309985.2. Lineage (NCBI taxonomy): Eukaryota > Viridiplantae > Streptophyta > Magnoliopsida > Brassicales > Brassicaceae > Brassica > Brassica rapa. Next base: position 18,173,062 of record NC_024799.2, on the reverse strand, counting down.
ATCAGATTAGTTTTTATGACCCAAACACATATTCAAAAACTCGTATTTCTCTAATGAAATCTCTAATGAAAATATACAAAAACGTTTGTGACGTGGAGTAACCAAGCTGTGGGATTGGCTATAATTAACTGTCCTACGTGGACACCTTAGAATGCCATGATATCTTGCTTTTAGTAGTGTTAGATAAAAGGGTTTGAATCCCTCCTAGGGTGTCCACCTAGGATTCCACCTCACTGATTCGTCTACCTAGGATTCCACCTCACTGATTCGTGCATCCTGGAGCTGCCATGTGTCCCTCTCCTAAATACGCTGCGTTTCATTAATTGTTGCATGATATGACTGGGCTTAATTTGGTTTGTGGGCTTCATTTGTTGCTTAATCAACTTAGCCGATCGCGAGAAACCTAAGCCTCTCAATCTGGGTCGCATCAAATTTTAGGAGTTCACTGTATTCTTTCTTCTTCGTTATCTAAACCGCCATTGGAGTACCCAGGAGATTTCTGCGAAATGAATCTTTATGGCGACTCTCTGGATCGAGCAGATTTTGTGACGTTTAGTATGAGTTTCTTCTTCTCTAACCCGTTACGAACTTCAAAAGGGTTAATGGTCCGTAATAAACATTGCTTCATTCGTTTTTTTTGTTTGAGGTGGCCTCCTTCACTAACCATCAATCTATAGTTGTAAACCCTATCTTTTCGCCAACTACCTACGGCCTTCGTCTACCTCTAACTTCTCGGTGTTGCTACCGATTCCGATTCTCTTATGCGTCAACTACTTCCCACCTCTAAAGAGTCATAAAGTTTATCTATTTACTGCAACAATCCAACGACATGAATTTATTTCAATGACATCACCTCCACCCTATATATATCATTCATTGTTGCTTCTCACCTTACCGAATCACGCTAAGCAAATTATCAGAGGAAACGATGGAAACCAGATCGGCAAAATCTCCCGGAAATGTACTTAAACCTCTGTTCTTCAGTGATGTTATGCTGGTTTGGGACCGTCTGAGCTACGCTTTTGATTGAAATATGTTCTGGGAAGCAAGGAAAACAACAAAAGGTGGCTTCCTAATAGAACTGGATCTGCTTCTTATAGATGAACAAATATTCGATTTTCTCTGTAACGAGAATTGTGTTCGTTAATATTCAATTTCGCTTAAACTATTCTACTACAGGTTGTGTTGTCCAGCGTTTCATTTCTTCAAACCGTGTAGCCCGTTACGAAGATCACTTAAAGCGTGGAAAGACCTACAGTCGTTGCTTCAGGGTGTATCAAGAAAGTTGTCTGGTGATATTTATATGATCGACGGTGAAGAGTTTTGGCTTGGATGATTTCTGCCCAGGTTTGACTCGGAACGAGTTTGATCTCTATATGAAGGAATAAGACAAATTTTATATCAATTTGAGTGGTGCTAATTATCTATAATATTAAAATATATTGGTGGGCTTGAATCAGCTGTTGAGATAACGCACTGAGACGAACTAGACTCGAGGCTACGAAGGAGAAGGAGATGGCGGTTAAAAGGTGGGGTGGTGTGAGTTGTTCTACCAAGTCATGAGTCATCCCGATTGGAATTTGAGTTCAAGACTGTAATCTGTAAATGTAAATAAGGAGAAGAACATTTTGTCTGATGAAAAGAAAGATAATGTGAGCTGACTTTTTGACTCAAGAAAAAATGAAATTCATGGAATAATATAACTCATAATATATATATATATATATATTTTTTCTATAAATAGTTAAAAAATAATAAGCAGAAAAATAGTGATATCTGCTTATGATTTTTTAACGTATAACAAAGTCAACGAAAAAACAAGGTCAATGAAAACTATGATACGCTTTGTTAAATATATAATTAATTAATCAAATATAAGAAAACTAATGTTAAATATATATATTAACAATCCCTACTATTTAAAATCTTTAATGGGTTATTCGGATAACATGATTATTTAGTATTAAATGTTATAACATATAAAATATTTAGTGGTGTACGTTTTAAATGATAACAGCAAAAGAAAAGTACCACTCAATATTAGGTTTTTGTGGTGTTTACTTAATTTAGATATTTTTCTATTTCACAAAAACGAATAATAGTACTTTTAGTTTTAAAATAAATTCATTTACACATTATCTAAACTACTATTTTCGGAAAAATAAACTAGGGCTGTTATATATGGTAAAACCGAACCGTACCGAACCGAACCGAACCAAAATAGATAATATAGTTTGGTTTTGGTATATACCATATAAACCAAATGGATATAATTTTATAAAAACCATAGGATTTGGATATGGTTTGGTATATAACCGATTAAACCGAATAAACCGAACTAAACCGATTAAAAGTAGAAACATGTAAATATGTATCTATTTTATAACAATACATGAAAATCTATTTGTTACATAAGTTAAATTTGTGTTAATAACTATTACCATAATTTTATAGTAATAAAGAACCTTAATTTGTAAAACACTTGAACTATAATTAAATAACAATACATTGCAATTTAGACATCTTATTTTCGAAGTCTTTTTTGATCTTTTTGCTTTATTTTAGTCTTCACTAAATTAATATGATGATTATAAATTTGATGGACAATAAATAATGGAAAATTTTCACAATTTTTTTCTTATCTGTAAACAAACAGAGTTTCGTGTTCAATTGAAAAAGCATAACTTTAATGAACACTAAATATGGAAGACTAGAAAAACTTTTCTTTGATGTTTCTGTTTTGTTTCATATTTTTATTTTCAAATTTTCAAGTATTCATTTTAGTTATAGATTTGATTATTTTATTTGATGGTAGAAGCATTTTTACTTTTTTGTTCATTTATTTGAACATGTAATATCTTTTTAATAAATGAATGTGTTGACAATATGACTCTAAAATTCATAATATGATCTCAAACTAAATAATTATGTTTTTTGGTATAAAACTGAATAAACCAAAAACCTGAATAAACCAAAAAACGACAGTATATAAACCAAACCGAACCGAAGTAAATATAGATTTAAAATGGTAGTTATATTTTACTAACCGAAATACCGAAAACTGAAAAAACCGAACCGATATCCGGATTGAACAGCCCTAAAATAAACAACATAAAAATAAAAGTACTACGAATCTTGAAAACATTCAAGAAATAATATACATGTTTTGCAACTCAATCAACAATAATACATGGTTTGTGTGCTACACCCAATCACCATTAGTCTACCTAATATCATAATCAATATAAAACAAATTTTGAATACATGTAAAACAATTAAACAACTAAATTCACTTGAACAAGATAACTAATTAACTATGAAAGATCTACAAAAAGATTTTTTAGAAGAAAAAAACACAAACCAATCCTTCAAGGCCAAAATCATATAAACAACAAGTAATTCCTCCAATTATGAGTAAAAAATAACTTTTTTTTAAAACGAACATTATAGTATAGATACAACCACCATGAATAAAGTTAATAAGTCATCCTACATACAATCCATCTTCCAATCAAACCATCGATCTCTAGCATACTTCAAAATATAAATCGTTTTCGTAGAGATACCCCTCCTACTCACCATCTTCACACACGCACAACAACAAGATCAAATAACAATTATACAAACCCAAATAACAAAAAAACAAAGAAAAAAAATCCCGCCCGTAGGGCGGGCCAGCTCTAGTTAATATATATAAGGTTCAACGTAAAATATAAGAAAACGGACAGAACTTAGGTTCACCCCTAGGGTGAACCTTTAAATTCACTCCACCTTTTAGGACCAATCAAATTTCCATATAAATTATTAATTAAAAAACAATAAACTAAATAAAAAATAGCTACAAAAAATAAAAACACTAATTTTAACGACGCTAACGTTTCGAGCGAAATCTTAAACCCTAAATTTTAAATTCTAAACTCTATACCCTAAATTCTAAACCCAAATTCAAACCCCTAAACCCAAACCCTATACCCTAAACCCTAATCATAAACCCTAAACCCAAATTATATACCCTAAACCTAAAAAATACACTATAAACCTAAACTCTATATCCTAAACCCAAGTTCTAGACCCTAAACCCAAACCGTAAACCTTAAACCCAAATTATATACCCTAAACCCAAAACTTTAACAACAAGTCCAAACGGTAAATCTTAAACCCAAACCCTAAATCTTAAACCCAAAACCTATACCCTAAACCGAAATCCTAGACCTAAAACCCAAACGGTAAACCCTAAACCCAAACCCCAAACTTAGATGCTATAGGGTTTGGGTTAAGGTTTACGGTTTAGGGTCTAAGACTTGAGTTTAGGGTATAGGATTTAGGTTTATAATCTATTTTTTGGGTTTAGGGTCTAGGATTAGGGTTTAGGGTTTGGGTTTAGGGTCTAAGATTAGGGTTTAGGGTATAGGGTTTGGGTTTAGGGGTTTGGATTTGGGTTTAGGGTTTAGGATTGGGGTTTAGGGTTTAGGATTGGGGTTTCAAGTATAGGGTTTGAGTTTAGGGTCTAAGATTAGGGTTTAGGGCATAGGGTTTTGGTTTAGAGGTTTGGATTTGGATTTAGAATTTAGGGTATATGGTTTAGAATTTAAGGTTTAGGGTTTAGAGTTTATGTGGAAGCGTTAGCGTCGTTAAAATTAGCGTTTGTATTTTTTATAGCTATTTTTTATTTAATTTAATGCTTTTTAATTAATAATCTATGTGGAAATTTGATTGGTTTTAAAAGGTGGGGTGAATTTAAAAGGGGTGAACTTAAGTTCTGTCCATTTTTAAACTAGACTGATATGAATTCCGACGAAGTTTACCTTATCTGACATATAAATCATTAAATGCAATTGCTCTACAGAACGTGTGACTATGTAACCCAATAATCTGAGTCAGTACCATTTGTCACCATCCAGATTCAAACTAAAAATATTATAATGCATATCGTTCAATAGGCTATTGGCATGGCAGGCTAATATTTACAATTTGTGGTTTGAGCTTAGTCATCTTTTCCATCGAGGAAACTTAGATCATCATACTCATGTAAAAATTTATGAAACTAGAAAGATTGAGCTCATAAGAACTTTATTGAAAGATAGAAATAGCTTGTAAAACTTTATTATATGCAAAGAAAGTAAAGAGAAAGGAAACCTTTAGACTTGTCTTCAAAAACACAAACGTTTGATTGATGTCATTAAAGGATTTCAAAGAGGCTGCTCAAAGAGACAGCCAAGGTTCCATCAATGGATTCTCATTACACAATATTTATGTGGAACCTCTCTTGCAACAGCCCTAGATACAATGAGCTAATGGGCTTGGTTACAATATTGGGCTTGAACTTTCTACTAACTAACTCTTCTCGAACATTAATGGGGGTTAAGAAACAGAACATCGAGTTTTTTTCTCTGAACGCTCTCATTCGACTCGACGGAGTGCGTTGAGAGTATTGAAGACACTTGGACACTTGGTATATCGTATAATCTCTTACTAGTCGCTCTAATTTATGGTTCTTTACGGTTATGAAAAAATTTAGGTGGAAAATCATGGGTCAGCCTAGCCTTGCAATTTTTTGGATAAAATAAAAGAATATTCATTTTTTTTTTGGTCAAATAAAAGAATATTCATTAACAATGGTAACTAATCACAATACTAAAAGCCAGATATGGAAAGCAATTAGACTGTCCACGTCACTTAAAATAATCAACCAATCAAATGTTTCTAAATTGCCATGTCATTCTTTTGTTAATCAAAATAGATTGGCCCATTTTTAACGAGCCCGAGCCTCTTTCTAAATATACTACTTCTGAGTCGTCTCCATCTATTCGCCTTCAAGATCATCGCTCCGACTTCTGCAATCCAACGCTACCCAACCACACTCATTCAGTTTTGTTCTTTACACCTATCTTAATAAGAGATGTTATCCTTCGACCTCTCTTCCTTTCTCTTATATAAACCTTACATCAAAGCTTTCGGTTCATTATCCTCTTACTCCCTTTCGATCTATCTGTTATATTTTTAAGACATTTTTATCTATGATTTCAGTTTCCAGACTTATATGTGGTTCATTATCCTGCTGTTCTGTTAGTAACCACAGTGAACACTACAAATATTGGAGGTAAGAAGTTTCCATGTTTTGATCAGCAATATCTTGATTGTCAACATCTTACAAAGCAAGAAAAAATTGATTCTTTTTACCAACATGGAAACTTCTGCAGCGGAGCTACACAAACGGAGCTAGAGATCAAAGCAAGTTAGAAAGCTACTCTTAGGATCTAAGATCATTCAAATGGGAGGCTTAGAGAAGAACTACAAGCGGCTCTTTAGAGTCTATGATGTTACTTATCCACAACCGCAGTGTTACTCTTCATCTCATCAAAGAAGATTGCTTTCTGCAGTGACAGATCTATCCAACTGGCTTCTCCTCAGGGAGATAACATGAGGGTTCACTACAAGATCAAAAGAGTGAACAGAGTCTAGAGTCTAAACACTAAGAAACGTACTTATGACTGGATACTGTGTGTTGTGTGTTTATAGATAGAGATGATGTCATAGGCAATTGATGAAACAATAGACAAAGAAGAAGTTGGAAAAACTACAGATCTAGCTAATCAGGTAATTATTGAAATTTCAGTCACAAGATACACACACAGCTTTCGTTTGTTTTCTCAATATTCTTCACTCTAACTAATTCCTCAGTATTCTGCTGTTCTTATAGGTGGTCGATGAGATTACAGTTCACAGGTTGGCTTTTCTTAAGTAGTCAAGTTAAAATTTGTCAAGAAAATATTACAAATGGTTTAAAACTAACTTTACCTGCTTCTTTCTCAACAGGTATGTATCTTCATCTCTAAAACGCAGGATGGCTACAAAAAATGACGTTCCCACTACAGTCAATAAAAAGAGGCACGTGTATGTAAATAGACATGACGGTTCAAATTACTTACTTTGATCTATTAAGTTTATGAGGAATAGAAAATTCATTCTTGATTGGTTGTTCAAATATTATTGCAGCTTGGAATTTACTGAAGTGGATGATCTGGAGAAGAGATTGACTACAGCTCTCTCCTTCTAAACTTGACCTTTTTGTGGTGGGTAAATTTGCTTTTATTCTGATTAATTGTATCTCGGCCAGAAAAAATATGATTATGTCTAACAGGATTTTCTTGGTGTTTAGTACATTATAACTTCATTGTAACATCAGCTCATTCGTTCTAATCTAACCAATACAAAAATTGTGTGCTATGGCCAATGTTTTGGTCCTCCTCTCTAATTTGAAGTTGAGTTTGAGCGCTAGAGATATGGATATGGATATGGAGCTAAGGCTTTGTCGTGGTGCTTATGATTCTTCTTCTGTGATATAACTTCAGTCTCCAATTAGTAACCATTACTCTTCTTCCCCTGTGAGGCAACCGCCTCCACACGGGTTCAAATCTTCAGCGGCTATGGCAGCTGCGGTGATGAACGTGAGATCCTCGGCGTTTGCTAGACGCATTTTGGGTTTTAAACCAGTTGTAGATAGCTTCTTTGAATGTCTCGGAGTGGGGATCGCCTAACGGGAAGCTCGAGTGGGGAATGCAAAGAGAGGAGCAGATCGGGTATTTGTCTTGGTCACAACCAAAATTCTGTCTTTTACTCTGGGTGTAGTACATTAGTAAGAAACCATGGAATCAACTTGCAGGGTGAAAAATTGAGTCAAAGTCACTGTGAAGTTCATGGATTGTTGTTATCAGCCAGAAGCTTTATAATCAAGTACGAAGCCGTGGATAAAGGTAACTCGGTTTGTAAGTTCTCTCTATATTTTAATAATTATTTCACCTATATATATTCAGAAATACTCCGGTTTCTTTCAGGAACCGAACTTCTTAGGTGAATTCTCAAGTGTTAACGACGATAACAACTCCGATGTGATATACTATATGTCCAGAAGAAGCATTGAACAACAAAAGCAAACGATGCAGCAGCAGCATCAACTGTCTTCGTCAGGATTTGGAGCAACACCTAGCCTCGCAGGCGTGATGCAGTTTGCGGACTTTGGTCCGAAAGTGGCGTTGAACCAGACCAGTAACCAAGATGATCAAGAAACCTGGATGGACCCAGTTTATTTCTTGAAGTTACCAGTCTTAACTGATAAGATAGAGGATCATAACCAAACCCATAATCTCATGTCTCAAGCAGGAGGTGAATGTGAAGGAAACATAGTCAACGTGTTTCTTGAAGAAAAGGAGAATCAAGACGATGAAAACGACAACAACTCCGTTTTACTGGAGGAGAAGAAGGAAATAGAGAGAACAAGAATGATTTGACAAAGGAGTTGAAGAGCAAGAGGAAGAGAACAAGAACCGGCAAGACAAGTGAAGAAGTAGAAAGCCAACGAACGACTTATATCGCAGTAGTTAAAGGAACCGTATGAAGAAAATGAACGAGCATCTTCGTGTCCTCAGGTCTCTTATGCCTGGATCCTACGTTCAAAGGGCATCATAATAACGCATATACTTCTTTTTGTATTCATATATCTTAAAACATTTTTTAATATGTATGTATATAACATTGATATCAAGCTTTGATCATAGGTGGAGCGATAGAGTTTGTGAGAGAGTTGTAGCAACTTCTACATTGCCTAGAGTAACAAAAGCGTCAGATAATCCTCGGAGAAACCAGTAATAGGCAAATTGGGAACATGTCACGACAATGACTTCTTCTTTACCAATAACTTCAGTTGCTAACCCACAAATTATTACTGGAATGTAACTGTACTAGAGGGTGGAAGAGGAGGGCTCCGGGAAGAAACAGCAGAGAACAAGTTGTGCTTGGCTGATGTGGAGGTGGAGCTGCTGGGTTTGATGCCATGATCAAGAAGAAGACCAAGACAACTGATTAAGACTATTGCTGCGGATCTTCACGACGCATGATTAACATTTTCCATGATTTTTAGTTTGCTAAGCTCTGCTTCAAATTTTTCTGTTTCAATAATTATATCTCCTTTTGCATAAGTTGCCTACTTAGCTATTGGAAGCTTAAGTGAAAAACATCATCAAAGATAACAAATTAAATATTAAAAACAACTAATATTTACCATATATACAATGATATAGAATACAGAAACATCATCAAAGATAACAAATTAAATATTAAAAACAACTAATATTTACCATATATACAATAATATATAATAAACTAACAAAACATATTCTCGAAAATGATACTGAAAGCATATCTCTGCAACAAGTACAATAAAAAAAAACTAAAGATTGCTTGACAGACAAGTTATTACTACAAAAACACAAACATAACAAAAAAGACATCCTAATTTTCCACGGCAACAAATCACACATATGATTAACAAAATCAAACAAACGTAGCTTACAATAGATAGTTTAACACAAATAACAAATAGGTAAATAACTCTTACTTGGCGGTCGCTTCTTAATAAGCATTGACACAACCTATGGTTAAAAAATATTGACACTCTCTTCAACACGATTATACTAATCCCACATGGTTTTTCAACCATAAGGCAACTAAAATATATAATAATGTGAAATCATTGTTTGTTATGAGATTGTTTTTCCTATTGATTTTGTTGTTTTATTTTATGGGAAATTATTGTCTATGCATTACTATTTAATAATGCATAGACAAATTTTAAACGGTTTCAGTTCTAAAACAGTTATTAATCATCAATTTTGTAAAATTTACGTTAAACAATAATGATAAATGCAGATGCATTATTGAACAAATTTTATTTGTTCTAATGTGTTTACCTATATGAAATTTTGATCCCTAAAATGTTTCAAATCTTATACAGAAGTAAAGTTTGCCAAACATAATAAAAGAAAAGTTATTCAAACTATCTTCCTAATTTTACTGTGATAGTCAGGTTACTCTTTTTCATTTCATATAATCGAAACTTATTTGAGATTAATATAAATAAAATTTTAAAATGATAAATAAAATTTTAAAACTAAATTTTCTCATTTATACAAAAGATTTACCATGAAAGTAAAAATAGTAAGTTGCAATTGATCAAATAAACACAATTATTTTTTTTTTGTTTTGGAAGATTCCATTAAAACTTAAGTCAACCAAATTAGTCAAGAAAGGCTAAAAGAAACAACATACGAAAGGAAAGCGTAAGAAAGCAGCGAAAGACATCAGTAGATGCCGTAGATAGAAAGAAATGGACTCCCAATCAAGGGAAACACAATTAATCTAAAACTAAGATGATAATTTACATGTGACAAAATATAAAAAAAAAAAGTTTATTATCCGCGCGTAGCGCGGAAAAACGATCTAGTACTACTAAAAGCCCGATATCATGGCATTCTAAGGTGTCCACGTAGGACAGTTTATTACAGCCAATCCCACAGCTTGGTTACTCCATGTCACCATCGTTTTTGTGTATTTTCATCCGAGAAATACGATGTGTTTGAGTCATAAAAACCAATCTGATTTACTGGGCTTTTTAAAATATTCAAGCCCATGCCATCACCAACATCTCTCCAAAGTCGTAACCCTATTGTTTCTTTCCTCTCCACCGACTCTCATAGCTTCTTCTTCTCTTGCCTTTCCCCTTCCACCTCTTTCGTTACTCTTCTCCAGATCCGTTTAACCACTATCTGATCTAATCAATCCTCTTATTGAACTTAATCAATGGATTCCTTTCACCTTCCTGTTCGTTTCTCTATTTATAAATCTCTTCTCATAGTTTATGTTTCCATTAAAATCCATAATATTCTCTCAAGTAACTATCTCGATGGAATCCAAAGGCAATTCTACAGTCTACTGCTGCCTCGGCGATTGCGGTGAAACCTAACGGCAAGAGTGCTGTTTCATCTGACATTCCGAAGAAGCAAAAATCTGCTGTTCTGCTGTTGGTCTCTCCTCCGCGCATGGCGACCAATCGATGTTCTTCAGAGATGTTTCATTCGGCCCACACGAAGCCGAGCTGAGGTTTCGTCTGATTCACTTTTTGGAGGCTCGAAATCCAAACACGAAAGAACTCATCGGACAGGAGATGCTTCTTATTGACGAAGAGGTTCTTCTAAAAATTGTTCTTTATTAATTTCTAATGTTTTAAAATTGATTGATTGAGATGGTATTTCTGATAATGTCAATTCCAAATGATTTATAGGGAACTGTCATCCAAGGTTTTATTACAGCAGGACGGGTTGGGATGTATAAGCTGACATCAGGTTCTGTTTATAAACTGAGTAACTTCTTCGGATCCAGAAGCAAAGTCCAGTTTTGGGTTGCTGATCATAGGGCCACCATTTCGTTCTCTTGGAACTCTGATTTGAAAGTTCTCGAGAACCATCCGGTCCCAATTCTCGAAGACAGGTTCAGGTTCCATAGCTACGAGGAGTTTCAGGCCAACTGCGACCGCAGAGTTGATCTTTATGGTAAGCTCTGCTGACTTCTTTTTGGTGTTCATACTTAGATCTTTAGGTTATAATTAATCACCTCCAGTAACTACTATTTCGATGCGTTTTGTTACATATTTATATTTTGATTAGAATAATAATCACCTCCAGTAACTACTATTTCAATGAGTTTTGTTACATATTTAGTAGATATGTGATTTGTGAACAGCTGATGAATAACTTCTATACACGTTTGAAATGATATTAGTTGTATAAGTGTGATATCTGAGACCTTTATATATTCTATTTCAGATTATGTTGGCCACATGAAACTGGTGAATGGGCAGACTATCACTGACCACACTGCCCTTGATGAAGTTGACATAGCAGAGAAGCGGCATCTGTGTGTTCATGTACAAACACATGAGTAAGTTTGTTTGCTTATTTTTTAGCCGTAATCTCTGTGCGCTATTTTTAACAAATGTTTTTTATCCATACACAGCGAACCAGTGATGAAGCTCTATTTATGGGACAATGCTGCATCCGAGTTCTGCCAGAAGTTCATATCGTATGGACGGACTCCAACCGTTCTTTTGGTCACCACAGTAAACCCTAAACATCTTGGAGGTTAGCATATTACTTAAAATATTTCATTACAATATGTGATCATTTGGAAATAATCGTTGCAAGTGTATAGCTTTCTTCCTTTAATTTTTTTTTTGATAATCAATTTATTTGTTATGATCAGGAACCCTTGCCCTTGCTTCTATGGCATCATCTAGAGTGTTTATGGATACTGATGTCCAGCCTACCAAGGATTATCTTGCATGGTAGGCATTTCTGTAGTCAAATCATTTTTAATACAGATTCTGCTTTGTCATTTCATGCGACTCTCTAACATATTTTTGTGTTCCTCAATTTCCTCAGGCTGAGCTCGAACCTGGACATTGCTAATAAGTTTACGGCAGAGGTTGTCACTAAGCCTGAGCCAGTAACACTAGAGGAACTATACTCTTACATCAAGCAGGAGACTGCTAAGGTACAAAGTTGATCTGTTTTATCATTCATTGTGACATGCTTGGGTATTTATGAAGTTTATTTTTCTCAATTTTGTAGGTTGCTTGGTTTGAGTGAACAGCAACTATAGATGATGTTGTCCAGAGTTCTTCTTGGTATTATATTTCCGGCGGTGGGTGTAATAGTAAGGCAATCAAAGGGCCTACTTCACTGATTTGCAACAATAAGAAGTGTGTGAAAAGGGAGGTTACAGGCGTTCCTCAGTAAGTATTTTAGACAGTGTTTTAACTACTTTTTGCAAGAAATAATAACTAATCATCTTTCATTGCAGATATCTCACGAAGATTGCTGTTTATGACAAGAGTGAACAAGCAGTTTTTGCCATTCTTGGTGATGCTGGTAAAGAGTTGACTGGGAAGCATGCATCCGAATTGGTTACCAAATATTTTGAGGTAATTTCAAGTCTGTCTATGTTGAGCCCCATATTGGTCTAACTAAAAATTAATTTATTGAATGTTAGTCAAATGAGGGATTGGGAGCTGACCATCCCGTGCCGGTTCCGCAAGCTTTACTCGATACGATAGGGCACACGCGCAATTTCATTAACAAAGTCTCAGATCATAACCTAACAGGCAAGACTCAAACCATAACTGTCACAAAGATACTTCCACCAGAAGCTACACTTGCTATAGCACACTTGGAAGAAGGCACTACTCCAGCAGTGTCCGATGATGTTTTGAAGGGTGTAGGTGATGAATCTGGTCCTTCTACAGGCTTTGAGCATTCCGCTGGTGATAGGGTTAGAAAATCTTCTGAGAATCTTGAATCACTTGAAGCAAAGCGTTCCAAGAGTGGCTAATAAAGCCTCAGCCTATCCTCTTATGCAGTGATTGTTTGTCGCTGCAGTTTAAGTAATGGTCTTATGTGGCTAATAAGTTTTAAGTACTGGTTTTCTTTATTACGTTATTGTGCTTTGTTTCTTTCATATCCAAACTTTGTCTTTGCAGCATGTGAACTATCTTTGTTAAAACATTTTTGGTTATTCTTATGTTTGCTGCTCCTTTTTGTTAAACATTTTAGTATTGATGTATCTGATGCTTAATCTTTTTAGTTTCGATATTTAAATTGGGTCATGTGGTGATTATTTCCTGCTCTATTAGTTATTTGCAATACTACCAAATGGAAACTGGTTTGCCTGATCCTGATACAAAGCATTTATTTGAAAAGGTGAGGTTAAGATTGCTAACATTACACATTTATACAAGAATATTGCCTCTTACACTTTAGGAAATTAGCTACAATTACGTGTCTGATATATTCTTTTGCTATTAACACAAAATCAATCAACCTAAGTAACCTATTAACCTTATTATTTTCAATGCCTCCATCTGCACAAACGCTTCTCACCAATTCGCGACTGCTCACAACAGGTACTCATACAATAATATTTTGTCAGTCTCAGATTACTCAGCCTTGTGTTGATTGCACTACAAGAAAACATATTTTTTACGAGGGCAATATACGTTGTAACTTCGTCGTAAACGGGGTGTTACGACGAATGAACCGCGAAACACGTTTCGTCGTAAAACGCCCGTCGTAACCGACGTTTCGTCGTAAATGACTTGTTAAGTTTACGACGAAATATATTCCTCGTAAAGCGCAGGGCAGAGATTCGTCGTAAACGACACGTAAAATTTCGTGGTAAACTCCACGTAATGGATTCGATGTAAAGCACACGTAAACATTTTCGTTGTAACACCCTCGTAAATGTTTCGATGTAAACTCCACGTAACATTTCGATGTAAAGACCACGTAAAATCTTCGATGTAAAAGACTCGTAATTATTTTCGACGGTAATCAGTTGTAAATGTTTACGTCGAGCCTACATCGACGTTTCGTTTTATAATATATTTTGAATATTATTTTTAACCTCAAATATATATATATATATAAATTTGAATTTATTTAAAATTCTGAATTTTAAATAATTTTAATTTTAAAACGAAATATGAAAATAAAAAACATTTATAAAAAAGCATTTAAAAGTCATAATATTTAAATTCATAATACAAACCAAAATATTAAAAAAACTACATATCATCGAAGTAGTCGGTGGGGTTGCTCGGCTGTTGACGGGTTGGATCGGACTCTTGGGGATCTCGTACTGGCAACCCAAGAGCGGCTCGTCTCTGACTCAACATTCTCTGCATAACCGGGTTTCCCACGGCCATCACGTCTAGCAAATCCTCAAGAGAGTCTAAACGAACCTGCTGGCTATCCATTCGAGCTTTCATCTGAGAAGTCTCTTCATCCCGTCTCGAAGTGTATGACGAAGTTGCCCTTGCAACTTGGTTAACAGAGCCTATACCGACTATTCGTCCCTTCTTTCTAGGAGCCAGCTATAAAATTAAAACATATATTAATATAGTTATTAAAAATAATGTAAACAAAAATTTTTAGTTGTACTACCTCTTCGAAGATTCTGTCGGCTTCTTCGGTGGACAATGTGACGGGTAATCCATCGGGAGACTCCTGAGTTAGTTGCGTCTCCCGTTCTTCAATCCGAGTAGCCACTGCTTGAGCGAGTTTCTCAGATGCAGGATCCACAAAAACTCCGTCGGATGTGGCGTGAGTCATCTTGAATAGGTCAGACAGAGATGGTAAGACTCCCGTCTTCTCCAACTACAAAAAAAAATATTAAAAATTATATTAATTGAATATTTTAAAATAAATATTTAAAAACAAAACTTACAACTTCTAGACGGATGCCTGCATGTGGTTTTTGGCCGGTTCTGTGAAGCATGGGCAAATTACCATCTTTATCCTTCGTTCTTCGAGAAGCCGAGCACGAATTGGCCTTTTTGATCGAAGAGGGGTGCTTCCAGTAGGCGATGAGGCCATCCCACACATCCTTCGTGAGCTCAGTGGGCTTTCCCTCATACCCGTCGAGCTCCCACTTGTCCTTCCAATCGGAGACTGTGTTGCAGAGGCGGATCTTTGCTTTTGCAACGAATTCCGCCTTCACCATCTCGGTGATTCCCAAAGACCAATGCCACTTTTGCTGAAACACAAAAAATTTGAAAAATTACAATTAATAATAATATTTAAAAAATATATACATATTTAAAAGTGAAAATTTAATTAAATTTAAAAATCTTACCGCAAACATTTTAAACCAAGTGATCTTAACGTGATTTGGAGTCTTGCTCCAGTTCGGATATGCCCCGTCGTAGTAACCCTTAATCGTTTTCGAAACGCTCCGGCCAACACGGTTGTTAGCCCCAAACCTGAAAGGAAAACAATTTAACCGTTAAAAAATAAAAATAATTTAAATTTTAATGTAATAAAAATTAATAACTTACCAATAAGTTCCTCGGGGTCTATCGGGGTCTAGAACATCCAAACCCTCCCGTCCAGGCTGGGCAAGCAAATCCTCTACCGTATATCTCGCGAATGGGGCATATGAAGGCACACGCAAATCCGGATGAACTGCACCTTCTGGGACAGGCTCAGGTGCAGCCGCTGGAGGAGGAGGTGGAGGCATATGCGGTGGAGGCATTTGCGGTGGAGGCATCTGCGGTGGAGGAGGACTCCAAGCAACTCTCTGAGAAGGCTGAGAGTCTGGAACTGCGGTGGAGGATGATGGACCGGAAGACGATGGACCGGAAGAAGATGTACCGGAACCATCGTCGCCAAACAAATCTCTATAGCTAGGTGCTCTGGATTTTCTTCTAGGAGCCATCTAAAAAAACTAAAATAAATTTAATCAATTACGACATAATAAAAATATTATTCCGTTACCTAACTAATCACCTAAACTAATTACCTAACTAATCACCTAAACTAATTCCGTTACCTAACTAATCACCTAAACTAATTTAAAAAAAAAAAAAGAGAGAAGAGAGAGTTTACCTTAGAGAGAGCAAAGGAATTTGGGAGGAATGAGCGAGGCAGCCTCGCTCTCGGCGTCTCCTTATATAGATTAGGATTCGTCGTAAAAGCGACGTAATTTTACGACGAATTTACCAGGCCCGCGTTTTTCCATTTACGACGAATTTACCAGGCCCGCGTTTTTTCATTTACGACGAAATTACCAGGCCCGTGTTTTTCGTTTACGACGAAATTACCAGGCCCGCGTTTTTCCATTTACGACGAAATTACGACGCTTAACCCTAAACACCGAGAATGAAATCCCTAAACCTCAAAGTCACATATCATCTAACATCATATCTTATTTCATACTACTTCTTACTCTTTCTTTTAGAAAATGTTACAATAGAGATATCCAACATTTGATACATATATTACATCACTCTAAATCGTTTTCGTTCTCATCACTATTACATCACTCTAAATCGTTTTCGTTCTCATCACTATCATTACAATCATCATCGTCGCTTCTCTCGAACTCGTCTTCACGTGCTTCATTTGTCGCATCATCGGGAATATCTTCATATTGAAAGTTTTGCGGGTCGATCAAAAGGATTTCATCAGTTGGTTGTTCTGGTACCTCAACTTTAGTGATAGCGTCTTCTTCTTGCAAGGGCGGTTCTTCTCCAACGACAATGCGTCCACGAGGTGTAACTTTGATAGCAGTTACCCAGTTTATCCCGGAAGTTCGAAGCCGAGGATAAGGAAGGAAGCTAACTTGCTCGGCTTGTGAAGCTAAAATGAAAGGCTCAAATTTGTTGTATCTTCTCCCAAAATTGACATCCACAACACCAAATTTGTTATACCGAATCCCTCGGTTCACAACAGGATCGAACCATTCACATTTGAAGAGGACGCATTTTAGCTTCAATAACCCGGAAATTCCACTTCAATAATCTCCTGCAATATCCCGTAAAAGTCTGTTTCACCTTTCACACATATTCCGTAGTTACTCGTTGCCCGATGTCTCCCATACTCGTATGTGTGAAAGGTAAATCCTCGTGTGAAATACATAGGTGATGTGGTGACCTTTGCAACTGGACCTTGAACCAATTCGTGAAACCATACGGGATAATAAGGATCGTCATAATCAACCTGCAAAAAACATATATATATTCTTAAACACTTACTTAATTAATATAATAGTATGAGATATATTACCTGTGATTTTAACCACTTGACAAAGTGCTTATCTTTACGTGTATCCACATCAGTTGCAGATATTCCTGGTATTGCTTCTTCAACTTGAGATACAAACATCCTGCAAATTGAACAAATAATCAAATCATACATAATTAATTTAATTCATATAATTAACATTCACAAAAATATTTACCTTTCAAAGTAACGGGTCATTGCATCCTCGCAGTTGAGCAGAATATAAGTGTGGGCACTATGTTTATCTTCTTCACATGACCACCATACTTCTTTCGTTTTACCACCAAACCGTCCAATTTCGCAGAAAATGTCAGGAACACCATCAATTGGATATGATGTCGGTACTCCACCATCATCATATCTCCTAGGAACTCTTTTTCTCGTACGAACAGTTGGAGCAAAGTAGTATGATGTGAAGTTAGATGTTTCGGCTGTCAAACTCCCTGCAACTATTGAACCTTCTACCTTTGCAAGATTTCTTGCTTTCCCCTTCAAATGTTTCATCTGTCGCTCATACGGATACATCCATCCGTTGTGAACAGGTCCACGAAGCAATGCTTCATACGGTAGGTGGACAACTAGATGCTCCATGACGTCAAAAAATGAAGGAGGAAATATCTTCTCCAGGTTGCACAATATGATCGGAATGTTCTGATGAAGTTGTTCGATGACTTCTTCTTTGAACGTACGTGTGCTAAGATCTCTGAAAAATGCTCCGATGGCTGTATATTTTAAAAGGAATCAAATTAATAACATTTCGTAACATATGTATATATATAAATTTATAATTACCTGCAAGTGCTTCGTGGACATTTGCTGGAAGGAGCTCGGCAAAAGCAAATGGAAGCAGTCGTTGCATAAACACATGACAATCATGACTTTTCATTCCGGAGAACTTTTGACCTCGTTCAATACATCTTGACATATTTGAAACATAACCATCAGGAAACTTAACTTCCGATGCAACCCAGTCAAACAAGGTTGTTTTGGCTGCTGATGACAACCGGAAGATGGGAACAGGAACGTTTCCATTGCTCTTGATATGTAACTCACTTCTTGAGCAAATATCAGGTAAGTCCATCCTTGACTTTTTGTTATCTTTTGTCTTCCCAGGGACGTTAAGTAATGTATTCATGATGTTCTCAAAAAAGTTTTTCTCGATATGCATGACATCCAGATTGTGGCGTAAGAGAAGATCCTTCCAATAGGGTAGCTCCCAAAATATACTCTTCTTATGCCAATTGTGAGATACACCATACCCATCAGGCATATTTCCAGGAACATGCCAATTTCCTCCAACCTTAACTGTTTCCTGAGCTCCGTAATAATCAATGTCCGCTTCGATCTGCTGGCCGGTGAGATATGGAGGAGGACTGTCTCTGACAATTTTTTTGTGTCGAAACAATGTCTTATTTCTTCTGTACGGATGGGCAAGTGGAAGAAACCGACGATGACAATCAAACCAACAACTCTTCCTACCATTCTTCAGTTGAAAAGCATCCGTGGATCCAAGACAATACGGACAAGATAATCTTCCATGTGTTGTCCAGCCAGACAACATCCCATAAGCAGGAAAATCACTTATCGTCCACATCAGAACTGCTCGCATCGTAAAATTGTTTTTCAAGGAACAATCGTACGTCCTCACCCCTTCTGACCACAATTGCTTTAGCTCTTCTATCAACGGTTGAAGAAAAACATCAAGAGACCGTTTTGGATGCTTCGGCCCTGGGATTAATATGGTCAAAAATAGAAATTCTTGTTCCATGCACATATCCGGCGGTAAATTATACGGCGTAAGAATGACTGGCCACAAAGAATATTGTCTACCAGACATTCCAAATGGACTAAATCCATCGGTGCATAACCCAAGATAGACATTCCGAATATTTGTAGCAAAATCTCCGTGTACCTTGTTGAAATGTTTCCACGCTCTTGCGTCTGATGGATGTGCAACCTCACCATCTCTCTGGACATGTTCGGCATGCCACCTCATCGACGCAGCAGTCCTCTCAGATTGATATAATCTTTTCAATCTGTCTGTAATTGGTAGGTACCACATCCTTTGGTACGGTACCCTATTCCTCCCACGGCCTTGCGGTTTGAATCGTGGTTTTTTGCAGAATCGACACTCTTCTAACTTGTCATCTTCCTTCCAGTAGATCATGCAGTTGTCGATGCAAACATCAATCATCTCCGAGGGTAACCCAAGACTATAAACCAATTTCTGAATCTCATAATAAGATTCAGCAGACACGTTGTCTTCTGGCAAATACTCTTTAAACAACTCCGCCCATGCATCCATGCAATTCTCAGGTAAATTATGATCCGTTTTAATATTCATCATCCTAGCTGCTAGAGACAATTTAGAGAGACCTTCTCTACAACCAGTGTAGATTGGTTGATTTGCAGCATCTAGCATTTCATAAAACCTTTTTGCATCCAAATTAGGTTCTTCTACATTTCCAGTTCCATCTGCTATTGTTGTAGTTGTTTCTAAAAATGCATCACTAATCATATCTTGAACCCTATCATGATCTACCATCTGCTCCTCTTGATGATAATTATGTTCATTATGCACATGATTCAGTTCTTCATTATGATGAGCATCCTCAAAATTAGCATTACTACTACTAGCTTCATTTCCCCCATAACCCTCTCCATGTTGATACCAAATGTAGTACTGTGGTGTAAATCCTCTGTTTACTAAATGATTCCATACAGTTTCACTACGTGCAAATTTTGAATTCTTGCATTTTGAACAGGGGCAGAACATCTTACCGCTTTCCTGCGTGATCGGTGTACAGCCCGCCTGGTGCATGAATGTCTCTAGCCCGTTCAGAAATGCATTCGTCACTCTCCCGTCGGAATCTTTGTGCAAATACATCCAACTTCGTAACTCGTAAATACTACCGCCACCGACCATTTTTTCTTTTTTTTTTTTTAAATTTTTTTTTTCCGTTTGGGTCTTGTGAGGAAGAGAGTTGTGTGTTGTGAGGAAGAGAGTTGTGGGAAATGACATATATATAGAGAAATTTTCGAGTTGGGTAGTTGAAATATAACAACGATTTTACAAGGAAACTTTTACATGGATTTTACATAGTTTTTTTACAACGACTTTACAACGAACTTCGATAAGTTTTTCACCTAAATATAACGGTAACATGATTCGTTGTAATATCGATGTAAAGTTTTCTTTTCGACGTACTTACGTCGTAATATTACATGGGTTTACGACGAAATTTGGTTTCGTTGGTTTCGTCGTAATTGCGTTGTTAACCCACCATTTACTATTTCTAAGACAACGATAAGGAACCTGTGTCGTTCGTCTGTCTGCCAATTCAGTGGAACGACAAGGAGAAAGTGGACGGAAGTGCAGCTGGTTTGTACTTGAGAGGAACCTTTGACGATGATCGGAGGTTCCACTCAAGTATAAACCAACTGCACTTCCCTCCATTTTCTCCTTGTCGCTCCACTGAATTGGCAGACAGACGAATGACTCATGTTCGTTATCGTTATCTTCGAAATAGTAATTGGTGGCTGAATGAGGAGTTGTGTGTTGTGAGGAAGAGAGTTGTGTGTTGTGAGGAAGAGAGTTGTGGGAAATGACATATATATAGAGAAATATGGTAAGTTTTACATGGATTTTACATAGAAAATTTACAACGCGTTTACAACGAATTTAGGTAAGTTAAAGCACATTGAATACACGTTTTCACCTTTATATAACGGTAACACGATTCGTCGTAATGTCGATGTAACGTTTACAACTATTTCGCATTCCACGTACTTTCGTCGTAAACTTACATTGACTTTACGACGAAAACGTTTCGTCGTAAATTACCATGGAGTTTACGACGAAGTTATGTCTCGTCGTAATTGCGTTGTAAAGCGTATGTAAATTTACGAGGAAATTATTTCCTCGTAAAACGCCGTTGTTACTGCTACGTTTTCTTATAGTGTTGGTTTCACAGTAATATATGGCTTTTGATTAATTTACCATGTTCTCCTCTTAATCTATATGGTGAAGCTTTGAGTTTCATTCGATTTTGCTCTCTTTTTAAAATATGAAAAGCTTGGTCTTACTCTGTTTTGGTCATTCATTAACCTTCTGAGATGATTGGTTTAACCAGAGTGTAGTGATTTTGATGAAATCTTATAAAGCTCTGCTGTGTTTTTAGTGGTGGAAATTAAAAAAACATAGTTAGCTTATGTTTAATCAAGCTCTCCCAAAAACTCATCATTGTTTTGCGTATGAAGTAAAAACTCAAACAATCCATCTCGCCAAAAAAAAACCCATTATTATTTGGATACGTCGAAGAACGTACACATTTTCAAAGTAAACCTAATACATATACCTAATTGGTAATAGGTTGGTTGCGAGGATCGCCGACTCAACAGAATGGATAGCCCACTCTCTGACCAGCCCATAGAATATGCAGGTAAATATATAATCTTCTTCATGTTTCTCTGTGAAAAATAATAAAAATTTCAAGGGTCCAACAATTGGTTTGTTTTTCTTTTTATGCGGTTTCAGATTTTTTTTTGTTCAAGGCTCAAGATAACAATATACACATTTAAACTGTATTTAGAATGATATGGAAAAAAATGGCAAATCGTTATTCTACCATATGAACTATAATTTATCTTTACAGTGCAAAAGAGTGTATTTTCGAAAATACTTTTGTAACTATTTTTAAATTTTTTATGTTTAATTTATTAGTATTATTTTTATTTAATAAAATTTTAAACTTCAGTCCCAATTCCCCATCCTTACCTCTATACCCTAAGGTTTGGATTAGTTAGCCATAGAGGTATAAATGTATATTTACCTCTTTAACGAAACATTTTGGTCATCATCTTACCTCTTTGATCTTTACTGTAATATATTTACATATCTATATCTATGACAACAACCAACATAAATGCAAATAAGAAAATTAATCATAATTTTAATATATTTAAAATAAAAATATTATTGTTGAATTCAGAGAAATATATGATAAAAATGAATAAAAATAAAATAAAAATAAATATTTTTTTATATTTTTTATCATGTGTTTGCTAATTCGAACTTTTTTAAATTTTTTTGCCAAATTTGTTGTTTCTAATTATTTTTTCCAAATTTTCTGTTTGTAATTCGAAAATAATTTTTGAAACTTTTTTAATTTTTTTATTTTCAATTTATTAATATTATTTTTATTAGTAACATTTTAAACTTCAATCCCAATATTATAACATATCTAAAATCACATTTCTAATTAAAGTAGGGGTAATTCTCCTAATAGATCATTCTCAAGTTTTAGTCACAAAAATAAACCACATTAATGTAAATGACGAAAATGTTTCATTTAATAAGTAAAAAGATCCTAATACCAAATTACAGTGTCTGATTCCAAATTACCAAATTAATATAATAATATATTAAATTAAATTTTTTTTAATTTTAAGTAAAGTCTCAAACATATGAATAATTTTTTTTTAAAAATTAAATTATATATTGAATTAATAATTTATTTTTCCTTTGTTGATATGTAGAGATATTTGTTGTTAAATTTTATTTTAAACATGTTATATCTCTTAATATATGCAGTTACAATGTGATTATTTTAAAACAAATAATTATATAATTAAGATATAATTATATTTTTTCTTATATTATTATTTGTCTTATATATAGGGTTAACTAACTATTTTTTAGAAACAAAAAAACTCAATATACTAATTTTAGTTTTTTATTAAAAAGAAAAATTAATTTGTTTCTAATCTCAAGATCATATCTGTAAAATATTATTTATATTTTTTTTGCTGTAATTATAAAATATTATAGACAACTACATATATGCATGGTACACCTATTTTTCTGGGTTAATTTTGAAAATATATCCCTGTGTGTAATAATTATAGTTGGAAATACATGTATCTTATTATAATTTATAGTTTCTTTTGTAATTTATAGTGAAATCTTATATACAACATATTCCTCAAAGAATCCACAAACTTCAGGAAGGGATTTCAGTGCGCCCTATCACGGTATGTATAAGAAGTGTTTGGGACATCAGAAAACACCAAACAAATAATACTCAACTTTGCATCGGCTTCATGTGCTATGACCACCACGTAAGCCTTTAATTAAAACTTTAGCATATACATATATATGTATTTCTCAATCCAACATATTTGATTTAAACTACTCACTATTTACTTAAATGGTTCGGCACAACATAATTTGTTCACTTTCAGGGACAACTATTAGATGGTCGGCTCACCGGAAACATTCAGCCAAATGACCCAAAAAATATGATCGAGGGAGACATATATGAGTTTTCAGGGTTTTCTGTCATACATAATTCACGACATCGAAAACTCACCCAACTGCCGTATTACATTCAGATTGACCAAAAGACAATAGCATCAAAAGTTATAGACGTCGGTCCAATATTTTCAGTTCACCCTTTCTCTCCTCAGAATTACAAAAATCTATTGCGCTTAGCCACTACACCCACCTACTTACCAGGTAAGTAAGTCATCCCAATATTAATTAAACAAACATGGATGTTTATTTTAACTCAAAATCAATGTGCAGATGTTGTCGGGCAGATACTCATAATACAAAAAATAAATCCGTACTACCCAGAAATCAATACGGATGCCACGATTGGTCTACGGCTGAACAGGTAAGTCTAACACAATAGCTAAAAATGAAATCATAATTCTCTTCATACATAAACTTCAATCGCAGGTCGACAATGGTTAAACTCATACTACTGTGCGACAAGTAAGCAGCAGATTTTAGCATCCTACAAAGCAAGAAGAATAGGAAATTTAAAGTTGTCATCATCACAAGCATAATTCCTAAACTTTTCCAAGGTACATAATTGTTTTAAACACATCAAGAAATAATACATATCTAAATATTTTTTTATCGACAGAACAATAATATCTAATATTTTCCAGGCAAACTACTACTGAGTTCATCACCAGCATCAAATTTCTACTTCAACAAATCAATTGATTACATAAAGCATTTCAAAGGGCGAATAAGAGATCATTCAAAAGCATGCAGCAAAGAATGACTTTAGTTCATGCATCATTCGGATTATTATTCTCTTTTTCACACAATTTGATACCTAGATTTGTTTACATTTTAAACAATTTTATCATTGTTTTTTTAAAATCTCTACTTCTCTATAAAATCTAAAACTCAACTTATGTCTTACAAACTTTGCTAAGCAATTTAGATATATAGAGACAAAATTAAAAAGACATAATTCGCGCGTAGCGCGGACAAAGGACCTAGTATAGATACCAAGTATATTGTGAAGGCTCTTAGAACATGTCCAATGCAAAGTTCTCATTGGATGTCTAATAATTAAAAAAAAAAGCAAAAAAAAAAGTTGGAAAGAAAATTAGAAAAAAGAAATCTTATTTGAGGATCAATGAGAAACTCACAAAAGCTCATCCTTTCAAACTATAAGACCATGATTATCGGCAATCCTTAATGGGGTTTTTAAGTTAAATGACTGATTTAATTAAATCAAAAATAAATAAAAACCTTCTTACCGATCCTTAATTAGTGATTTTGGAGATCGATCCTTAATGGGATTTTTTCTTCTCTCTCTCTTTCTTTTCCTTTTTTTATATCGTCTTCTCCCTCTTCGTCTTCTCTGTCTGCTTTGATTTCTTTGATTTCAAATTGTGTTGATTCTCTGTCTTGGTGACTCCTTCTAGGGACTTTGTGATTACTCGAGATGGAAACAAGGTACATAGATTCTTAATGCAATTTTTTGGCTTTGTTGACTTCACGTAATTGATCACAATCGTTTATTCACTAGGTACCTGTATCGGAACTTGATCGTAATTGGGGGTTTGTGTGGTTCATCCTTTTGAGATGTGATTTGAAGTTGAGATTTTTTTTGCTGAAGTTTGATCTTTTATCTTATCATTACTGATGGGACAATGAGAAGCAACCAGTTGGGGGTTTGTCTGCTTAGCTATGAGATGAATCGGGGGTACTTTGCTGATATGAAAGAGTTTAAGGAACATGGTGGTAAGGTAATGATTGATGGTAGTAGTCACAATCAAAAGACCCGAGATTCTGGTTTTCTTTGTGCTTAGATATGCATGATCAATGGGGTTTGTGAAGTTTCTTAACTGATAATTGATGTTGTTGCAAATAACAGATGCGAATAAGACTGTGATTCCTGCTGTGTCAGCTGCGAAATTTCCGGAATTAGCTGTGACTCTTTCTAGTGGAAAAGTCTTGAAGTTGCCTGTTACTTCTGGTAGCAGTGAGGTTAACGCAGAGAGTTTGGTTGTTCCTAAGGTATCATTGGTGTGTCTGTCTTTCTGAGCAAGCTCCCAGGTACAGATAATTCCATACTGTTTTTTTTATTTGGTTGCATACTTCAATTGGAACCAAGAGAATGTTTAGTTAGCATTTGTTAAGAGGTGTGTAGGATTCATGGAAGTGTTTGTTGTTGAGACTAAGCAGTGGTCTTAAGATGAAGTGTTTTATCAGTGTGATTGTTGATAAATATGACCTTGTATTACGGCTTATCTCAATCTCTTATGCTGCTGGGATGTGGTTGATGTGTCTAACAGGAAATGATTAGTTCCTGGAGCAAGCCATTTCTTGAGTCCCAGTTCCTCATTCTGAGAGTTGACAAGTGCACAAGTAACATTATATCTATGTCCATAGTTACCGTTAGGATGAATTATTATTTTGATGAGGGCATTTTGATTAATAGGTTGCACAGGGAGAGGAGAAGTTGTTTGTCCAACGTGCAATG
This sequence comes from Brassica rapa, assembly GCF_000309985.2. Lineage (NCBI taxonomy): Eukaryota > Viridiplantae > Streptophyta > Magnoliopsida > Brassicales > Brassicaceae > Brassica > Brassica rapa. The sequence goes on along the minus strand of NC_024799.2, from coordinate 18,146,820 downwards.
CTGATGGAGAGCCGGTGTTTTACAAGGAAAATCAGATGATGAAGTGTTCTGCTTGTTATGGAAGAGGTTTGAATGCTCTTAAAGATGGATCCGATTCAATGCAAAGTCGCATCCCACCTGGAGAAGATCAAGATACTTGACTACTTTCAAGTCCATGACATGGTTGGCCAAACCCTAGGTCTTGCTCCTTGTGACACTTGAAGTTCGATTCTTGTTTTAGTTTAAGAGTTTGTGATCATCTACTAGTAGAATTTAGTGACCATTTAATTAAAAAAAGTTAAATTTTTTTTAAGAAATCCAAATTAAGAAACTTCCATTGTAGCACAAAAATTAGGTGATACTTAATTAAAGTCCTTAGCTAAAATTTATTAGTTAAATAGTCATTAAAGTGTACTTAAGAAACCTTATGGGTTTCTAGGGATAATCATGTTCTAAGCAGTACCGGTCCGGACATCCGTGGTGCATAAAGCACACGGCCAATATGCTGCCCCTAACTATAACTTTTTTTATTTTTGTAATATGAATATATAAACAGACAATGTAAAATATTATCAAGTTTAATTTGTTTTCATAGAATAAAAAGTAAAAAAGGTAATACATTATTTATGAAAGATAACTCTCCTTGCTTTTTTTCATGCAAAATCATTTATCAGCTTCGAGTAATCAAGTTTTTCTGCTAATTCATGCTCTATGGATATCATCGACAGTCCATTCAAACGCTCCTGAGACATAGTCGAACGTAGATAATTCTTGATGAGCTTCAACTTTGAAAAACTTCTTTCTGCAGAAGCAACTGAAATCGGAATTGTTAGTAATAAGCTATCTCTGTGTTTGGATAACAACCATCCATTCTTTTTAGAAATTCCAACATCTGGATCGCCTTTGTAACTTCTTCTGGTAACATTCATTTTAGATATTGAAGTTCCATAAACAAGTGTTTTCCATCTACATCAAAATGTCCATCATGCTCTAGAGAATCTTCAAGCTTGACACAAGATATCATCAATTCATCATCTTTTGCTGACTTTAGCCTTTTCAAACCAAACAAAAGCCCAAAGATTTCTTCGTACCGCTGAAACTGCTCAAATCTAACCCCAAGTGACACTACAGCTTGATCCAAAATGTTGATGAAATAATCAATCCTAAAACTCTCTTCCACGTTTAGCTGGTAACTATCATCAACTTTTTCAGCATCTTCACCAAAATGCTTTTTCTTTTTTATTAACCGCTTTGGCTTTGAAGAAAATGTTGGTTCGATCTCCATGTCAATGGCAATTTGCATAGCTTCAGCTTTTGCTTTCTCAAAACCAGTTTCTCTGTAGCCTTTCAAGTAACCAACAAGCCCTCCTAACTGGATAATAGCAGCCTCAAGATCCATATCCTCTGATTGTAAAGATTTGCTCACTGTATTGACAACATAAAGCAAATCATACCAAATTACCATGCCAAACAAGAACTCAAATCTTTCAATTCCATGTGTTTCACTTTCTGCAAGACACTCAGCTTCACTACGATGTCCAAGATTACCACTGTTCTCTGCTAAGTAAAACAAAGCCTCTCGTATCTTTACAGCTTGAAACCTTATTGGTTTTACACTAGCAATACGACTTTTCCAACGAGTCTGTGATAATTGTTTAAGTGTAGTACCTTTCACCATCTCTCTGTAAACTTCCCAGTTGTTGGTTGATGAAAACAGATTGTATAAACATTGCACAGTGCCAAAAAATGAAACTGCTTTGTCAGTTGAAGAAGCCATGTCACAAAGAGCAAGATTGAGACTGTGACACCCACATGGAGTGTAAAATGCCCTTGGATTAATATCCAGCAGTCTTTTCTGAACACCCTTATGCTTTCCTTTCATATTAGACCTGTTGTCGTAACCTTGTCCTCTTACATCACCAATATTTAACTTAAGATCAGCCAATGCATTTTGAAGAGTGGTAAAAATTCCTTCTCCTGTTGTGTCTTTGATTTCCAAGTATGACAAAAAGAACTCCTCAACCTTAGGTGAATCCGTAGAAACATCTACACATCGAATTAAAAAAAAGTCATCTGCTCTTTGTGACTAATATCAGGAGTAGTATCCAAAATGATTGAAAAATACTTTGCCTCTTGAATCATCTTAAAAATTACCATCCTAATCTCATTAGCAAGTAATTCTATCAACTCATTATGAATCTTATGACTAAGATAATGGTACTGAGTTTCACCTTTGTCAATCCGTCGAATGTGCTCCTTCATTACTTCATCAAAGCCTCCAATCATCTTAATAAAAACCAAGAAGTTTCCACTGTTTGGATCACTTACCTTTTCGTCGTCTCCACGAAAGGCTAGATTTCTTTCTGCTAGAGTCTTTACCACTGCAATTATCCTCAACATAACATCTCTCCAATGTTTCTTCTCTTTGTTAATTGCCTCCTCCAAATGCTTATCAATAGTTTCACTCTTTTTCAGCCTCATTTCCAGCTCAATCCAGCGGCTCATGCAAACAATATGGTTGTAAGTAGTTTCATGGTTTTTCAGCCTATGTGAAGCATTTCTCCAATCATCATATCCAGTAGTTACCAATAGAGGAGGAAATGTTTCATGAATGAATAATTTACAGCAAAAACAAAAGATTTTATCTTTAGATTTTGAGTAAACTAACCATCTCCTGTCTTGTTTCTCTCCATTGCTCATCCTTCTTCTAAACATGAATAAGTGAAACATCTTTCAATACGATCTCTTGGAAAAAGATAATCAACTGGAGGTCTCTCAACCAAATAATCTCTCATTCTCTGTTCAATGTTCTTCCAATTTCCAAGATCATCCATATCAACATCTTCATGGAAGCTTCTAATATCATCAAATTTCTCTTGGGATTCTATGTTTTCATTCTCAGATTGGTCTTTGTCCACATTCATACAATCTGCATCATCTCTAGCAGTTTCTTCTTCACTCTTATCATGAACATCTTCTTCAATAACGAACTCTTCATCTTCTTTTTCCTCTTCAGCTTCAGAGTTTTCATCAGGTTTAGAAGTTTTAGTTATTGTGACATACTTAAGCATAGCATTGGTTTGAGATTTGATCACTTCATCTTGTCTGGCTTTTTTGTTCCTATTTTTAGCTCCACTTGATTGAATTCTTATTCTATTTCCTGGAAGCATTCTTTACAGACTACAATTCAAAAACATTAAAAAGAAAAACATAATTTAGATAATAGACACCAATAGATTACATATGCTAGAACATAAAAAAAAGTAAATCACAATCAAAAGTTAACGAAAACAAAAGAACAAAGAAAAAAAACTTGCATAGATTCAGAGAAGATGGAATATGGTTGATAGGCAGAGAAAAATAAAAAAGAAGGTTGAAGAAGAGAAGATGGAACGTCAATTGTTAGGGTAAACAAAATAGGTATTATTGTAAATCAATCTTCACGATCATCTTTTGGCTATTGGCAAAAGTTAAACAAAATTTTTTTTGGCAATTTGCCTTTATTATAGACGAACAGAGAAAATGGTAGGAGGTAGATTCGAACACTGGGCGCAGAGGAAAAATAAGATATATAATAGCCACTGCACTAAAGAAACTCGCTGTACAAACTGCTCCTAAAATATTTATAAACCTTGGCACCCCAAGCCCTTGCTTTATGGGCTTTAGCCAAGGGCCGGGCCTGCAACCAACATAACAATGAACATGTATATATAACCAATATATCAAGAAGTCTAAATAATAAATCTCACATTTCTAGAGCGAAATTTATTTGTGATTTGAAAAAAAAAAACTGTAGGCTTTAGAGAACATATCGGAGACTCGAATCAGTGGTTCTGTTTGAAGCTTATCAAGCCGGTTGAGTTTTACTAGTGCTTCAACTGTACACATTGCTAGCTGCGGTTGCGAGATAAGTAAAATACTTATACCATCGTCATAAATACTTAGCCGTGTTTGATTTTGATTCTTCATAAGGTAAAGAGAAATTAATACAAAAATGGTTGTTCGTTAATTACCTTAGTAGACTTAGAAGCTCCTGAGAGCATACTGCAACACTTGCTTCGCTCAAAACATTATTCCATTCACCACGTCTTCTTGCATTAGTGCATTTGTTCAAGTGTTTTTCTACTTGATTAGCCATTATCATGTACGTACAATGTGATATAGAAATCAAGGAATCGAATTCTCAAATCACTTTCGTATTGCTTTAGAAAAATAACTGAAAAAACTAAATCTTAATCACTCACACAATTCATTAGTGATTCAACAACATATGCTTCAATATATATGAGACTAGATAACTCCTAATCCTATTACTAATTGTTGGAACTCGTTTTTGAAAAAGTGGTGTGGGCCATTTTTCCGATGAGTTTTTCGACGGAGACGTCTGTCGAAAAGACCGGAATTTGGGCACGATGGAATCGTCACGTGAACACTATGAGTTAGTATATTTGTTGGTCAAAATCGGATTTGTGTTGAATGAGAAATGAATGTCCAAAGTGAATGATATACAAAGCTTGCAAAGCTTTTAGTTTGGCTAAATATAGAAATTAGCAAATGAGTCACTTTGAATATTTTTTTAACGTTGATTTATTATGACAAAGATTACATAGACAATCGACAACCGACAACCGACAATACTACCTGTCTTATAAAGATTTCATAGTCACTTTGAATATTTGGGTTTAAATTTAGATTTATATAGTTAGTTAAACATTATGTTTAATGACTTATACTTAAATCTTATTCATGATTAACTTTATATGTTTGTTGTCATATAAAATGTAACCCATTAAAGAAAATGTTATTGGTGTTTGATTTAGTCAAATATGCAAATAGTCAAATATGCAATATATTTTCTTTAAAGCTGACGTTACAAAACAGGTCTAAGGAATGAATTTTATTTATGGCATTTTGACATGGGTAACTCCTCCAGTTATGACTAATTATGGAAGTCTTGTGCTGATTATAAAAGTGAGCTAAAGTTATATTCTCAAGTAGAGGTTCATACGAACAAGTATAGTAAAAAGAATTAATCCACTTAGAATATTTGATTCTTTATTTTTGCGTCTTCTCTTCTTTTCTTTTTTCGAGTCTGGGCGTATACACAAAACTAGTTTCGGTAGGTTTCTGATAGAGTGACGCAAATCAAAAGATTGTTTGCAGTTGTATTTTAGGACTCATTACATTATCGAACCGTCGAACTAAGTGACGTATTTTGAGTTAATGAAAGAGATAATATTCCGACTTTGCAGTTGTATCATTCTTTTTCTCAATCGTTGGTATAATCTTATCAATTTTATTCTTTACAATATTCAGTTCTCCGTAGTTTATATAATACGGTTCTATCAGTCTCCTCGAGAATGAGTTGTCACCAATTGACTTCCAGTTTTCATTAAGTTTGGGAGAAGTCTGCCACATATAAATCATTTGCCAAAGGAAATACAATGTTTGTTGATATTGATCAAAACATTTATATATCGTCAATGCTTAAATGCAAGTTGTAAAAATATTTATCATCTTTTACTGACTTTAGCCTTTTCAAACCAAACAAAAACCCAAAGATTTCTTCGTACCGCTGAAACTGCTCAAATCTAACCCCAAGTGACACTATAGCTTGATCCAAAATGTTGATAAAATAATCAATCCTAAAACTCTCTTCCGTGTTTAGCTGGTAACTATCTTCAACTTTTTCAGCATCTTCACCAAAATGCTTTTTCTTTTTTATTAACCGCTTTGGCTTTGAAGAAAATGTTGGTTCGATCTCCATGTCAATGGCAATTTGCATAGCTTCAGCTTTTGCTTTCTCAAAACCAGTTTCTCTGTAGCCTTTCAAGTAACCAACAAGCCCTCCTAACTGGATAATAGCAGCCTCAAGATCCATATCCTCTGATTGTAATGATTTGCTCACTGTATTGACAACATAAAGCAAATCATACCAAATTACCATGCCAAAAAAGAACTCAAATCTTCCAATTCCATGTGTTTCACTTTCTGCAAGACACTCAGCTTCACTACGATGTCCATGATTACCAATGTTCTCTGCTAAGTAAAACAAAGCCTCTCGTATCTTTACAGCTTGAAACCTTATTGGTTTTACACTAGCAATACGACTGTTTAAGTGTAGTACCTTTGACCATCTCTCTGTAAACTTACCAGTTGTTGGTTGATGAAAACAGATTGTATAAATGTTGCACAGTGCCAAAAATGAAACTGCTTTCTCAGTTGAAGAAGCCATGTCACAAAGAGCAAGATTGAGACTGTGACACCCACATGGAGTGTAAAATGCCCTTGGATTAATATCCAGCAGTCTTTTCTGAACACCCTTATGCTTTCCTTTCATATTAGACCCTTCGTCGTAACCTTGTCCTCTTACTTCACCAATATTTAACTTAAGATCAGCCAATGCATTTTGAAGAGTGGTAAAAATTCCTTCTCCTGTTGTGTCTTTGATTTCCAAGAATGACAAAAAGAACTCCACAACCTTAGGTGAATCCGTAGAAACATCTACACATCGAATTAAAAAAGTCATCTGCTCTTTGTGACTAATATCAGGAGTAGTATCCCAAATGATTGAAAAATACTTTGCCTCTTGAATTTTTTTTTAAGATTACCATCCTAATCTCATTAGCAAGTAATTCTATCAACTCATTCTGAATCTTATGACTAAGATAATGGTACTGAGTTTCACCTTTGTCAATCCGTCGAATGTGCTCCTTCATTACTTCATCAAAGCCTCCAATCATCTTAATAAAAGCCAAGAAGTTTCCACTGTGTGGATCACTGACCTTTTTGTCGTCTCCACGAAAGGCTAAATTTCTTTCTGCTAGAGTCTTTACCACTGCAATTATCCTCAACATAACATCTCTCCAATGTTTCTTCTCCTTGTTAATTGCCTCCTCCAAATGTTTATCAATAGTTTCACTCTTTTTCAGCCTCATTTCCAGCTCAATCCAGCGGCTCATGCAAACAATATGGTTGTAAGTAGTTTCATGTTTTTTCAGCCTATGTGAAGCACTTCTCCAATCATCATATCCAGTAGTTACCAATAGAGGAGGAAATGTTTCATGAGTGAATAATTTACAGCAAAACAAAAGATTTTATCTTTAGATTTTGAGTAAACTAACCATCTCCTGTCTTGTTTCTCTGCATTGCTCATCCTTCTTGTAAAACATTAAGTGAAACATCTTTCAATACGATCTCTTGGAAAAAGATAATCAACTAGAGGTCTTGTAGGTGGACCTCTCTCAACCAATTAATCTCTCATTCTCTGTTCAATGTTCTTCCAATTTCCAAGATCATCCATATCAACATCTTCATGGAAGCTTCTAATATCATCAACTTTCTCTTGGGATTCTATGTTTTCATTCTCAGATTGTTCTTTGTCCACATTCATACAATCTGCATCATCTCTAGCAGTTTCTTCTTCACTCTTATCATGAACATCTTCTTCAATAACAAACTCTTCATCTTCTTTTTCCTCTTCAGCTTCAGAGATTTCATCAGGTTTAGAACTTTTAGTTATTGTGACATACTTAAGCATAGCATTGGTTTGAGAGTTGATCACTTCATCTTGTCTGGCTTTTTTGTTCCTATTTTTAGCTCCACTTGATTGAATTCTTATTCTATTTCCTGGAAGCATTCTTTACAGATTACAATTCAAAAACATTTAAAAGAAAAACATAATTTAGATAATAGACACCAATAGATTACATATGCTAGAACATAAAACAAGTAAATCACAATCAAAAGTTAACGAAAACAAAAGAACAAAGAAAAAAAACTTGCATAGATTCAGAGAAGATGGAATATGGTTGATAGGCAGAGAAAAATAAAAAAGAAGGTTGAAGAAGAGAAGATGGAACGTCAATTGTTAGGGTAAACAAAATAGGTATTATTGTAATTTATTTTTTTAATCATTTAATATAATCAGTTAGAAAAGGTAAATCAATCTTCACGATTATCTTTTGGCTATTGGCAAAAGTTAAACAAAAAAAAAAATTGGCAATTTGCCTTTATTGTAGACGAACAGAGAAAATGGTAGGAGGAAGATTCGAACCCCGGGCGCAGAGGAGAAATAAGATATATAATATCCACTGCACTAAAGAAACTCGTTGTGCAAGCTGCCCATAAAATATTTATAAACCTTGGCATCCAAGCCCTTGCTGTATGGGCTTTAGCCCAGGGCCGGGCCTGGTTCTAAGTAGCTCAAGTATTGCGTTTACTTTTAAATTTAATTAGTTAAACAAATATAATTAAAATATTAATATTTTGCTATTAAAAACCATATTCTGATAACCTAACCTATGGAACTGTTCTCATATCTTTTGTAAGATCACCTCCAACATGAAATTCAACAATAGATAATTTGGTAATAAAATAAGAAACATAATAAAAAGTACAGAAAGAAAAAGTGATGGAGTTCTAAAAATAGAGCTCTTTAGATACCAATAATTTTTTAGGACTTGTCTTTCTATGAATCACAGACTTTTTTTTTGTTTTAACTTGATTTTTTTTAAAATAAATATTTACTATGGAACACGTGAATCATAATTTGTTATGTTCTGTTCTGTTCTTTTATCTGGTGGAACTATATGCCTTGCACGAGATGAAATCAGCCGATCTCTAAATTACCAAGAGAGGGGACTTCTTGTAATAGTTGGATTTAACAGTTGCGACCTTTTTGAGCCTATACCTGTATGTGGACTGCTGAATTTTGAACTTAGACATTTCCAAAGTTTGTTTTGCCACAAGAACTAGAATATCCTTTTTCAAACTCTAATTTGGATGTTCATGAGGGAACGAAGTGTTGGGTTCATTTATCCAGCTCCGTCTGATTAATTTCTCAATATATTGTTCTCTACCAGAATTGTATAATTGCAAATGTTGCCAGTTACTAAGTTGCCATGGACCTTATATTCCTAACCATAGGATTTTAATTAGCATCGAATTTGGAGAGATTAATTAGCAGATGGACTTTGACTTTGCATATCTGGAAAGCTAAATACGTTTGGAACATGATGATGTGTGGTGGTGATATATATAATGAACATGATGAACATGATGACTTTGCATCCCGATAAATGGACATTCAAGTCTCGATTACAAGTTTGATTCGAACAAAATTTTCTAAATCATACATAACGACACTAGCTTCGTGCGCCCACCACACCGACACGTTCCGCTAGAACGCTCCGCAATCCTTAGAACATCATTGACCATTCTCATCCGACGATGATGACCACTTGAAGGGTGAGGTTTACCTCGTTGCCGGTTCTTCTCGTGTTATCACCGGAGTAGCTAATCTCTGATGATCTCTTCAAACATGCATGCTCGACTGACATTAAGCTCTTGAAAGAAATGATATATTCTCCTAGTTCACTCATGATTACCAGGAATGTTCACGGAGAATACAATAGAGAAATTAATTTTGTGAGAGAATGAAGCTGTATTATAGCTATTGTCTCGATTTACACCAAAGTCCGGGGGGTTCAAGACATCATGGTCACCTCTTGTTCGAGTAAATCCGATAGCTATTAACAATGACGGGTTCAAGGCTGAAAAATTGCTACCAACTCATCATGCAATGGATTTTTCGCTCATACTCTCAAAAGTATTTTTTTTTTCTTGAGTCATGTGATTAGAGTCATTTCTATTTATGTGGGGGATTGTTGGAACTCGTTTTTGACAAAGTGGTGTGGATCATTTTTCTGATGGGTGTTTCGACGGAGACGTCTATCGGAAAGACCGGAATTTGGGCATGATGTAATCATCACCGTGAAGACTATGAGTTAGTGTATTTGTTGTTCAAAATCGGAGTTGTGTTGAATGAGAAATGGAGGTCCAAAGTGAATGATATACAAAGCTTGCAAAGCTTTTAGCTTGGCTAAATATAAAAATTTAGCAAATGAGTCACTTTGGATATTTGGGTTTGAATTTAGATTTATATAGTTAGTTAAACATTATGTTTAATAACGTATACTTAAATCTTATTCATGATTAACTTTATATGTTTGTTTTCATATAAAATGTAACCCATTAAAGAAAATGTTATTGGTGTTTGACTTAGTCAAATATGCAATATATTTTCTTTAAAGCTGACATTACAAAACAGGTCTAAGAAATGAATTTTCTTTATGGCATTTTGACGTGAGTAACTCCTCCAGTTATGACTAATTATGGCAGTGAAATGAATTTTTTTTATGACATTTTGACGCGAGTAACTCCTCCAGTTATGACTAATTATATCAGTCTTGTGTTGATTATAAAAGTGAGCTAAAGTCATATTCTCAAGTAGAGGTTCATAGGAAAAAGTATAGTAAAAAACATTTTCCCACTTAGAATATATGATTCTTTATTTTTGTTTCGTCTCTTCTTTTCATTTTTCGAGTCTGAGAGTATACACAAAACTAGTTTTCCCCAAGCTTCTGATAGAGTGACGCAAATCAGAAGATTGTTTGCAATTGTATCCTGGAACACATTACGTTATTGAACCGTCGCACTACGAGACGTATTTTGAGTTAAGGACTCATTACGTTAGAGATAATATATTGACTCTGCAGTTGTATCATCATTTTTTTAATCTTGGTATAATCTTATCAATTTTATTTTTTACAATATTCAGTTCTCCGTAATTTATATAATACGGTTCTATCAATATACATATCATTACAAGAAATTATTCGTGCAATCAAAACCACCATTTTATATGGTTTTTCTAAACCATGTTGACTTTAGAAACTACAATATACATGTCAGTTTCTGTCATATTGGTCTGAAAATTATCAGTGGTTTTGCATTGTAAATTTTTTTACAACTTGCATTTAAGCATTGACGATATATAAATGTTTTGATCAATATCAACAAACATTGTATTTCCTTTGGCAAATGATTTATATGTGGCAGACTTCTCCCAAACTTAATGAAAACTTGAAGTCAATTGGTGACAACTCATTCTCGAGGAGACTGATAGAACCGTATTATATAAACTACGGAGAACTGAATATTGTAAAGAATAAAATTGATAAGATTATACCAACGATTGAGAAAAAGAATGATACAACTGCAAAGTCGGAATATTATCTCTTTCATTAACTCAAAATACGTCACTTAGTACGACGGTTCGATAATGTAATGAGTCCTAAAATACAACTGCAAACAATCTTTTGATTTGCGTCACTCTACCAGAAACCTACCGAAACTAGTTTTGTGTACACGCCCAGACTCGAAAAAAGAAAAGAAGAGAAGACACAAAAATAAAGAATCAAATATTCTAAGTGGATTAATTCTTTTTACTATACTTGTTCGTATGAACCTCTACTTGAGAATATAACTTTAGCTCACTTTTATAATCAGCACAAGACTTCCATAATTAGTCATAACTGGAGGAGTTACCCATGTCAAAATGCCATAAATAAAATTCATTCCTTAGACCTGTTTTGTAACGTCAGCTTTAAAGAAAATATATTGCATATTTGACTATTTGCATATTTTGTTGGGGTCAAAATCGGTCACGACGGAATCAATGTCTGAAAGTCCGTAAAAATCAGCATAACCGTTTTTACGAAGAGTAATCTTCGTAAAGATATCTTTACGAACAGCCTTGCAGTAAAATATCGTCCAAATCTCAATCAAACCACTAAATACCGATTGTCCGAAGGCAACGGACATGTATCCAAATCGGCCGCGGACAAGCTCGAGTATGGAAATCGGACAGCGGACAAGCCAAGCTCGATCGATACGCGGCGACCAAGCATGCACACAGCTCGGTCGCTACGTAGCGACCGAGCGATCGTCCCGCTCGGTCGCTACGTAGCGACCGAGCTCGAGCCAAAGCTCGGTCGCTACGTAGCGACCGAGCGATCGTCCCGCTCGGTCGCTATGTAGCGACCGAGCTCGAGCCAAAGCTTGGTCGCTACGTAGCGACCGAGCGATCGTCCCGCTTGGTCGCTACGTAGCGACCGAGCTCAGCCAAGCTCAGTCGCTACGTAGCGACCGAGCGCTCGTCCCGCTCGGTCGCTACGAAGCGACCGGGCTCGAGCCAAAGTTCGGTCGCTGTGTAGCGATTGAACCTTTCCGAACGTCAATACGACACCAGTTCTTGCATTCTCGTCAAAACCTTCGAATGCTATCTCCCGAAGACCGTAGCAAGCTCAGTCCATGTTTCCCGCCATTCTAATTCATCGATCAAACTTCGCGGATTAGAAACCGCGGAAAACTCGTAGTAAACGTGTCGAGTCGGAAGACGGCCCAAAGGGACCTAAAACACGACTCGAGGCCCATCCTACGATTTTCTTAATCAAAAGCCCGTAAACCACAGCCTGGTTTACGCTTGGTCCACAAGGAAGGATAAATGTCAAGTTTCCGCGGATAAATACGGAAGTTTTGAAGATAATTGTGAAGATCGGGAAAAATGGAATATCTCCATTTTTATGCTATGACGGCTTAAGGGCAGAAGAGTAAAAGCGTAAACCGACCTTGGAGCTAGTATATAAGGAGTCCTAGGCGAGGAGCAAGGAGGAGAACTTTTTAGATTCGGAATTCTCTGCACTTAGAAACTTTAGGCTTATTCTCGACAAGTTCGGTTTCTATGACTGGCACTCAATTACTAGACGAACTCGCCCAGGCAGTTCGATCTCTTGTCTAGCTCTATCAATTGAACTACGTTCGGCTTGATCCTCGAAAGGGGTACGTAGGCAGCCTTTAACAAGGTTCAGTCCGAAATCAATCTAAGCCTTTTAGATATCTTTTTCGTCCTTCGTTATCGAGCTGCGACTCAACTAGGATTAGGGTTTTATGTTGCTAGAACTAGGTAACTCGCTGACGGCCCCTGCGGCCAAAGCCTTTGTATTCTCTTGTAATGATCGCAACGCTCTTACGCGAACTCGAAATAAGATCTACTGTTTTCTCTAAACTCGTTTGTTATCTTTTCATGATTTCCGCATATATTCGATCACTTGTCGTTGGCTCTCGCAGAGATCCGGGACCTCTGGGAAATTAGGGTTTTCCTAGTTTCCTTATTTAAACGGAAATCGACAGTGCGAATTTCGGTTCCCACAGTGCGAATTTTCGGTTCCCACTTGTCGTTGGCTCTCGCAGAGATCAGAATAAATTAATATATGTTTATAATGTTATATCGTTTCTTTCTCTCACATAATATTTCTGCAAAAATATATCAATATTTATATGCTTTCTGATGTGATCTTGACAAGCAAAGGAACTGATGCAACTAAAGAGATATAACAGCTTATACCATAACTTAAGGAAGTCAAAGAATGCGACTCGGTGGATGCTATAGAAGGTATGCATTCCAGTGGATACGATTATGTGGATACAACTGAGTGGATGCAACCCCGTGGATGCCATTCTGACGATTTACACGTACCACTTGGTCCGATGACTCGGCTAAGCAAGCAAGGTTGCAGGAAGCTCTTCACCATCTCCTACATACTATCCAGGACAGTCTAGAATGTGCTGATCCAACCACACAGGTTGTGATTCAAGCTGCCTAGCTCATTCATCAAGAAAGGTGTTGTGACTTGCACTCTTTTCCTTGGTTTGGTTTTGTCCCACTGGGTTTTCCAAACAAGGTTTTTAATGAGGCTTGGACATAACACTACACATGAACCTCTTGATGAAACCATGCTCATTTCTTGTCCCACTTTCGTCCATGAAGAAGTATCCATAAGTCTATCTTTTAAATTTGAACTTTAGTCTTTATTTTCATTAATTATGTTGTGTTTCCAAGAAGCTGTGCATGTACAGTCTTCTTCTCTATATATTATGAACGAAATTCCTCAATAAAATCATCAAACTCTTTTCTAATGAAAATTATCTCTGAATCTTGTTTGATCAAAGCTTGTTTAGTGTATTCGGATTTCTCCTTACATTACAAGCAAATCTGATAGTCTGAGAGCCATTTTCGCATCTCTTAGAAGTATCAACTCAATCCACTGCTTATTTCACCATCACAATCATTGGAGAACATTCAGGGACGTGATCAATCCATCCAGGATCACTTCATCTTCTCTCTTCCAAGCGAACAAAACAGAAAAATAAAAAACTTCAGACAACCTCTCTTATTCACCTAATCATCATCTGAAAATTCCGTACAGAAAAAATCCTATTTGTTTTGTAGAAAAAATACTTAAAGACTTTTGATTTTGGTCTTGTTTTCTTTTGTAGAAAAAATACTAGACTTTTGATTTTGCTCTTGTTTTCTTTTTCATTTTCTTTCAAAAAAAACTCCCAAATACCAGCACTACAAGAAAACATCGGGATACTGAGGGAAAAAATCGTCGGTATGTCGTCGGAATAACGCTATTCCGAGGACATACCGACGAAAAAAGTCCTCGGAAATAACTCCTCGGAAATTCATAATTCCTCGGAATTCCGTCGGAATTTTCCGACGGAATTCCGAGGAAACAAAATTCCGAGGATACTCCGAGGACACGAAGTTCGTCGGAAGGTTCCTCGGAAAATACCGAGGGAATTCCGATGGTCCAATCCTCGGAAGTTTCGACGAAATATTCCTCGGAATGTTTATCGGAAAATACCGAGGAACAAATGTTCCTCGGACTTTTCCGAGAAACTCCACTCCCTCGGAAAATTCCGAGGGAGTGGAGTTTCTCGGAAAATTCCGAGGAACTTTTTCCCTCAGAAAATTCCGAGGAACTTAAAGTTCGTCGGAATTTGCCGAGGGGAGAAAGTTCCTCGGAATTTTCCGAGGAACTCCATTCCCTCGGAATTTTGAAAAAATTTATTTTTTTAAAAAATTTATTTTTTTTTTAAATTAATTTTATTTTTAAAAATTAAAATTTTTAAAATTTAAAATTAAAATTGAATAAAACATAAAATAAAACATAGTAGATAATATTCAAATTTAAATAAAACATTCAGAGTTTTTGGAAAAAAAAAAACTACGGGTCTTGAATGTTCGGGAACGTCTCGTTCGGGTACATCCTCTTCATCATCTCCATCATCTGCTCGTTCAGCCTCTTCTGGGTCTCATAGCCCGCCTGTTGAGCTGCCATCTGAGTCTCCAACGCAGATATCCGATCATCCTTGTCCTTCAGCTGAGCCGTAAGAACTTCTGGATCAACATACGCATGTGGTGCAGAAGAAGGAGCAGCCGACCGGGAGCGACGACCCAAACTGACCAAACGTCCCTTTTTCTTTCGAACCGACTGAAATATAAATAACCAAGTTTAGATAATTTAAATTGATGATAAAATAAAAATCAAGAAATAATTAAATTGAACTTTAAAAAAAAAAAAACTTACCGATTCAACGATTTCGTTGATTCGAACCCGAGACAAGTTGGTCGAGGCCGTCGAATCGTCATCATCGGTTTGAAGCTGAGACACTTCGTCATACACCTGAGTTTGGACCAGGTCGACCACGTCCCTCACAAGACCATCATCAATCTGGCCGGTCTTCTTGTTGGTATACGCCCTTTTCATAAGGGCGAGATCATCAACTGGGTGGCCTTCATTTTCTTCCGCCTTGAAAAAAAATAAATTAGACAAACATTAGAAATTTGAAAATGCAAAAAAATAAAATTCTGAAACTTAAATAATTGAAGAAAAAGCGGTTGAGCTTACCATGCGATCCGCCAGAGTGGCAATAGATTGAGCACCCAAGTTATGCTTGTAGATGCCCTTTCCTTTACGGTCGCTCCTGCGGTTGTTGGAGTTGGTGGAAGAAGTTTCTTTCGTCTCTTCTTTATCCCAATGCGCACACAACTCCTTCCAGACCGTGTCGTTCATCGACTTTGGGACCTTTTAATTTAAAAAAAAAAGTTTAATAATTTTAAAAATAGTGTAATAAATTAAAAATTATTAATAAATTAAAAACTACCTTGTTTACTTCCCACTTCTTCTTCCACTCGTACATCTGCTTCCCATAGTTGTCCATAACTTTATGGACAAAATGGTGATAGATAGAGAGCGTATCATCGGCATTCCAGTTGAATTCTTGCTGAAATAGTTTAAAAATAGTTTTTAAGCACAAAAATATAATAGTTTAATAATTACAAAAATCGTCGTTTTAATAAATAAAAAATAGTTTAATAATTAAAAAAATAATTTAATAATTACCAAAATAAGTTTTAATAATATTTAAAATGTCTAATAAATATAGAAATTAGTTTAATAATTACAAAAATAAGTTTTAATAATATTTAAAATGTCTAATAAATATAGAAAATAGTTTAATAATTACAAAAAATAGTTTTAATAATATAAAAAATATAATTTAAAAATTAGAATACTTACCGCAAACTGCTGAAACCACAGATGCTGCTTCTCGACAGGGAAGTGAGTGAAAGTCGGATGTCCGCTGTCGAGGGCCGAGTACATCATACGGTTGATCCATGCGCTGATCCCATTCCCGGATCGGTTGAACCTAATAAAAAAAAATTATTAATAAAAAAATAGTTTAAATAAAAAATAGTTTAAAAAATAAAAGTTTAAATTACCATGTTTGACCATGTCCATGTGGATACTCAGTGAGATAGGGAAGATGGTCACGACCGGGCTGTCGAACCAACTCCGCAACCCTCATCACTCCCAGAGGACCGGGTGCAGCAGCGGGACCAGGAGCGGGTGCAGCAGCGGGAGCGGGAGCAGCATGAGCGAGTAATGGAGAGGGAGATGTATGGTATGAGCTGTGGGGCGAAACGGAATCCTGAACATGGCTGGAAGAACCCCGAGACTGGCTCCCCATACCACCCCGGCTACGACGCTGGCGAGGCCGGATCTGATCATCATTAGACCTGTAAATTAAAAAAAAACATATTTAAAAATTAGTTCTAATAATTTTAATTAAAAAAAACAGTTTAAATAAAAAAAGTTTTAATAAATAAAAAATAGTTTAAAAATTTTAAAAATAGTTTAAATAAATCCCAAAAACATAATAATTACAAAAAATAGTTTTAAAAATGTTTAAAATGTTAAATAATTACAAAAATAGTTTTCATAATGTTCGTCAGCATTTCCTCGGAATATACCGAGGACATTCCGAGGAAAAAGAATCTATAATCAAATCCCCATCTCCTCGGAATTTCCTCGGAATTTTCCGAGGAAATGCCGACGAACATAAAGAGTTCCTCGGAATTTCCTCGGAATTTTCCGAGGGAATTCCGAGGAACTTGGGGTTTTCAATCGAGAAGATCTATTCCGAGGAAATTCCGAGGAAAACCTATCTGTCCTCGGAATTTCCTCGGAATTTTCCTTAAAAAAAAAAAAAAAAAGGTCGACGCTAGTCTGTTTCCGAGTCGTCATCACCAGATGAATCTGAATCTGGATCTTGGTGAAACTCTCCAATCACTGGTTCATCATCTACGTGAACGGCGGCTTCTTCTCCGAAGTCAGTTAAATCGACTACAAGGCCAACTCCACCTAAATCTTCTGCTGCACTTAAGTTGCCGGATGTGCTTGGTTGTAGTGGGTCTTCCAGCTCAGAACTTCCCTGAACTCGGCCTCTCGGGTTGAGTCTTGTAACAGTAACCCATGGATCATCTCTGTTCCTTACCCGGGGGTACTTGATATAACAAACCTGATCGGCCTGAGAAGCAAGAATGAAAGGATCATAATATTGCAGCTTCCGTCTTGAATTTACTGATGTAACACCAAATGCATCTGTTCTCACACCTCGATCTGGAGTGTTGTCGTGCCAGTCACAATAGAAAACAGTACAGCGCAATCCAACCATGCCCAAATACTTGATTTCTAAAATCTCATTTATGTGTCCGTAGTATACATCATCTCCTGATGCAGAACAAACACCAGCATCGTAAGTCGTACTCGAACGTCTCCTCTTCTGAGTTGTGAATGCATATCCTCGAGTACAAAATCTCGGATATGACTTCACAACAAAGTTTGGTCCAACGACCATCTCGCGTATCCAATCGTCAAATGTTTCGCCTCTGGCCAAACCATCACTCACATAAGTAAACATCCATCCACCAAATTCTCTCTGCTTCATTTCTTCTAGTTCGTCCTCTGTGGCGTATCTATATTCTAACCGCTTTTCTGCCATGAAAATCCTTTCATATTGAAGAACATCTTCGCAGTTGGTGAGTAAATATGTTTGCAAATGACTGCGCTCCTGATCCGTAAGTCGACGGTCCTTTGGTTTTCCGCTAAGTCGTCCAACGTCTGTGAAAATGTCTGGAACCTTCCAATGATATGTTGCCCGTTCGCCTCTATCATCATGCCGAGCAGGTCTTCTGTTTTTGGTCTGAACTTCTGCTGGAAAGTAGTACTCGGCAAAGTTTGAAGTTTCTTCATTGATCATCTGTGCGACTATAGACCCTTCCACCCTACTTAAATTTTTCACCATCTTCTTCAAATGGAACATATACCGCTCATACAGATACATCCATCTATACTGCACAGGACCACCAAGTTCCAATTCTCTTACCAGGTGAATAACAAGATGCTCCATAACATCAAAAAATGAGGGAGGAAATATCTTCTCAAGGTTGCACTGAATCACAGCTATGTTAGTCTTCAAATTTTCAATACCTTCAAGAGTCACTGATCTTGTGCATAAATCGCGGAAGAAACCACTTATCCCTGCAATTGCTTCATGAACATTTCGTGGTAATAGTTCCTTGAAGGCAAACGGAAGGAGACGCTGCATCATTACATGGCAATCATGGCTTTTCAAGCCAGTAAACTTTCCTTCCTTTCTGTCGATACAGTTACGCAAATTAGATGCGTAACCGTCTGGAAATTCCACATCGTTTGAAATCCAATCAAAGAACGCATCCTTTCCCGCTGCATCAAGTCGGTATATGGGAAAAGGAGCCCTACCACTCTCATCAACATGAAGTTCTGAACGAGCACATATATCGACTAAATCCAGTCTTGACTTCAAATTATCCTTTGTTTTACCTTGAACATTAAGGATCGTGTTCATGAGATTGTCAAAAAAGTTCTTCTCGATATGCATGACATCTAAATTATGCCTTAGTAGATGATCCTCCCAGTATGGCAGATCCCAAAAAATACTTTTTTTGTGCCAGTTATGTAGGTTTCCAACACCATCTACCGGAAAATGCTCATGTCCACCGACGTCTGGCGTCCTTTCTGCACCAAAATCTCTAAGTTGTGTCTTCAAATCTTTCCCACGAATTTCTGGAGGTGGACTGTCAAACACCCTCTTGTTCTTCGTAAACAAATTCCTACTTCTACGATATGGATGATCTGGTGGTAGAAATCTCATGTGACAGTCAAACCAACACGTTTTCCTTCCGTGTTTTAGTTGGAAAGCATCAGTGTTATCTTGACAATATGGACATGATAGCCTTCCATGCGTTGTCCATCCAGATAACATACCATATGCTGGAAAATCACTTATTGTCCACATTAGTACTGCCCGCATTTGAAAGTTTTCTTTATACGAAACATCGTATGTTTCAGCACCTTGAGTCCATAGTTGTTGCAACTCATATATTAGTGGCTGAAGAAACACATCAAGTGATCTCTTAGGATGCTCTGGTCCGGGAACGAGAATCGAGAGAAACAAAAACTCTCGTCGCAAGCACAAGTTTGGGGGTAGGTTGTATGGTGTAAGAATGACTGGCCATAGAGAATACTGTCTTCCACTCTTGCCAAACGGGCTGAAACCATCAGTACATAATCCAAGGTAGACATTTCTTCTCTCATACGCAAAGTCGGGATACTTTGATTGGAAATGCTTCCACGCTTTTGCATCTGAAGGATGTCTGATCTCACCATCTGTTGAGTGCTCCGCATGCCATCTCATTGGTTGCGCTGTGCGTTCAGACAGATACAGCCTCTGCAACCTTTCCGTCAAAGGCAAATACCACATCCTTTTATATGGTACTGGAACTCTTCCACTCGTATCTTTATAACGAGGCTTCCCACAAAATTTGCATGAAACCCGCTGTTCATCCGCCCTCCAATAAATCATGCAGTTGTCTCTGCATACATCTATTACCTGATACGATAAACCAAGACCAGCTACGAGTTTCTGAACCTCGTAGTATGAGCCAGGAGCTACATTATCTTCGGGTAGAATACCTTTTACATAATCAGCAATCGCATCCACACAGTCTTCAGCCAAATTATAATCCGTCTTAATGCCCATCAATCTTGTAGCAGATGATAAAGCTGAATGACCATCTCTGCAACCTTCGTACAATGGTTGCTTTCCAGCATCCAACATATCATAAAATCTCTTAGCTTCGGCATTGGGTAAATCTTCCCCTCTAAAATGATCATTTACCATCTGCTCAGTACCTACACCGTAATCTACATCCGTTCTAATTGGATCTTCTAATCTAACCGCTGGCTGAGGTTCGCTAGTACTACCAAGTTCATAATCAGTTTCTCCATGATGATACCAAATTTTGTAACTTCGTGTAAACCCACTCAAATATAAATGAGTCCAAACATCCCATTCTTTAATAACTTTTTTATTTTTACAATTAGAGCAAGGACATCTTAACATACCTGTTTTTGCTTCCGGTTGTCGGTGAACTAACCCCATGAATTCGGTTATACCTTGTTGGTATTCTTCCGTAAGCAATCTCGTGTTCGGATCCAAATGAGGTCGATCGATCCAAGAACGAAAATAATTTGAAGAAGACATGTTTTTTATGAATCAAATTCGTGTGTAAAGAAAGTGAGAGGGAGGATGAAGATATGGTGTGAATGAAGAGGAAGAGGGGTGCTTGTATTTATAGTTGAAATCCTGCCGACGGTCCGAGGAAATTCCGACGGAATTCCGATGCAAACGGCTAGTTCGTCGGAATTTCCTCGGAATTTTTAAAATCCCCCAACGGCTCTCCAACGGCTCTCTAACGTCTATAATATTTCCTCGGAATTCATCGGTTTTTTCCGAGGAATACTAGTTTCCTCGGTATTCCGTCGGAATATTCCGACGAAATGAATTTTCTTCGGAATTCCGTCGGAATATTCCGACGGAATTCCGAGGAAGCAAAATTTTGTGTTTCCTCGGAATTGCCTCGGAAATGCCTCGGTATATTCCGAGGAATTCATTTTCCGTCGGAACGTCCGTCAGAATACCGCTGTTTTCTTGTAGTGCAGTATGTGTACATGGCGAAGCTCGCCATGCAGGCGGAGCGGAGGAGATGGTCTAGTTAATGGAGCAGCTCGTGACAGGCGCTACTCCGGCGGATGAGCTCAGCGTGGAGTAGCTCTCAGTTTCCTACAAAAGCTTGATCGGATCTCTACAGTCGCGCCTAGGGGATAGTGATTGACCAGAAAAATAAAGGAAGAAGAACGAAGAACACACTCATTTAAAATTACAGATCCAAGGTGGAGACATAGCTTTCCTCCGTATGCTCTGGGATCTTCAAGCTCCATAACTCGCATCTGATCCCGTCGGTGGCAGCGAGCGCGTCAAAAGTACTTTCACATATAGATATACGAAGGATTAAGTGATAACCGACTACTGATGAAAAATCCAGATAACAATAATCATATCCAGATAATTGGTTTACACTACTTAATTTATTAAATTTGTGAATAATCTTAAGATTTGAGTATTATAGTGATAACCGACTACTGATCGAAAAAATCAGCTAACAACAATAATGTAAGGATAATTATTTAAGTCATCCGACCAATAACTTAAATAACTAACAACCATTAAAGATAACGGAATAATTCGTATACATTACATACATTTATTTTTAAAATATTCTTATTCGCCTAATATATATAACTATCCGGATAACTAATATGTTAAATGTTTTTATTTTATATTTACTGACTTTTTGATCAGTTGATGATTATTTTGTTTTACTATGTGTAGTTGGAGGTTTGTTGTTGTGAATTATTGGAAAACTAATATTATGTTTAGCCAATAAAATATAATTTTAACCGGTTACAAATAGATGGTTAATTGTTTTATGAAATATAACAACCTAAAATATACAAACTTTAAAAATTCTAACAAATTGAGTCAACTCATCATGAGTTTACTAAACACCAACTCACTTAACCAACACAATAAAACAATTTATCATACCATTACTATAGAATCACAACTTCAAGAACCAAAGATTAAACTTCAAATAAGAATACTCTCTTATTAATGCTTCCGAAACTCCACAAAACTTAAGCTATCAAATCACACACAACTCACACATAATGTCTATCATTGACACTGATATATATAGGAATCATAAAGTCCTAACCACACTTAACATAAGATAATTAGATACTCCTAATTATTAAAGGACTTTCCTATTTCCAAAATAGATAGCTTGATCCTTAAGCTACTCCAAGCTTATCAACATTCTCCCCCTTAAGTTTGATCTCATCTTCACACACATTTTGGACTCCAATAAGATCTCTCATCTCTTTGAACTTAATTCTTCCAAGTAACTTAGTAAGAATATCCGCCTTCTGTTCGTTACCTGGAACATGTGCAACTTCAACTTGCTCATTTTCAACGCATTCTCTTACGAAGTGAAACCTTCGATGTATGTGTTTACTAAGGCCATGAAACACATGGTTCTTTGTAAATGAAATTGCAGACTTGTTGTCAACTTTAATAACCACACGTTTGCTTTCTTCTCCAACTGCTTCACTTAAGAGTTCTTGAAGCCAATAGGCTGTTTTGCTGCCTCAGTAGCTGCCGTAAACTCAGCTTCACAGGATGACAATGCGACGATCTCTTGTTTCGTTGAACTCCAAGTGATAGGACTCAGACCAAGATAAAATATATGTCCCGAAGTACTTTTACCATCGTCTAAATCCACATTATGAGAACTATCACTGTATCCTGTTAACTTCACATCGTTTCCCCGAGGGTAGCACAAACCAAGAGAGCAAGTTCCACGAAGATACCTAAGGACCGTCTTTAAAGTTGCACCATGAGACTCTTTAGGTTCCTGCATATATCTACTAAGAACTCCAACCCTAAAGGATAGGTCAGGACGGGTGTGGAGTAAGTATCGGAGACAACCAATACGTCGACGGTACTCTGTTTCATCAGTCCTACCTTCGTCTTGAGATTTTGAGAACTGTGCGTTTAGCTCCATCGGCACATGAACTAAGTTACATTCCGGCTTCCTCTTAAGATTTTTTCGTGCATACCTGTCTTGCTTGAGTATAATACCGCAATTGTATTGCACAACTTCTATTCCCAAGTAATATGTTAGCTTGCAAGGTCAATCATCTCAAATTTTGTGGCCATCTCTTGTTTGAACTCAAAAATAGCGTTAAGAGAGGATCATGTAACAAGCAAGTCGTCCACATATACCACCACAATGAGGAGCTCCTGCTTTGCTTCCTTTCGATAAAGAGATGGCTCCTTTGAGCATCTCTTAAAGCCTAGTCCACGCAGAATCTGATTAAGCTTTATGTTCCAGGCCCTAGGTGCTTGACGTAAACCATAAAGAGCCTTTTTGAGCTTGTACACCTTATGCTTTTCTCCTGGAACAATGAACCCCTCTGGTTGCTTAACGAATACTTCTTCCTTTAGCTCTCCGTGAAG
This sequence comes from Brassica rapa, assembly GCF_000309985.2. Lineage (NCBI taxonomy): Eukaryota > Viridiplantae > Streptophyta > Magnoliopsida > Brassicales > Brassicaceae > Brassica > Brassica rapa. Next base: position 18,123,345 of record NC_024799.2, on the reverse strand, counting down.
GAACGCGGTTTTAACGTCAAGATGATGTATCTCCCAGCCGTGAGATCCTTCCAATGCGATGATTAACCTAATGGTCTCAATACAAGCTACTGGAGCGAATACTTCATCGTAGTCTACTCCATGACGCTGAACATACCCTTTGGCTACCAACCGAGCTTTGTATTTACTAATAGTTCCATCAGCAGTACGTTTGATCTTGAAAACCCACTTTACTTCTATAGGTTTCACGCCTGCAGGGAGTTCTACAAGATCCCACGTGTTGTCCTTCTCTATTGAGAGGATCTCATCTTTGCATGCTTCTATCCAGCCCTCTAACTCCTTAGCCTCATTAAAATCCCATGGTTCGTCGTTAATTACCATTAACAATCGCTCGCTCTCCACTTCGGCAAGAAGAACGTAATCATTGAGATAAGAAGGTTGGTTTGATGTCCTCGTTGATCTTCTAGGTCTTGGCTGCGAGTTGTCTTCTTCATCTTCGACTTGGTCCTCAAGTTCTTTATCGACCTCAAGTATACTCTCGTCCTCACTTTCTATAGCTGGATCTTCTTCTTCTACGTCGGTTAAACGTTTTGTACTTATCTCAAATTCTCCATGATCATTGTCGCTCACGTGTTCTTCGGAGTTCCAAATCCATTTCTTCTCTTTGAAAAACAAAACATCATGGCTCACTACTATTTGTCTACTCTTTGGATCATAAAGGCGATATGCCTTTGATCCCGGCTCAACTCCAAGATGCACCAGGACTAGGGCTGGACAAATAAACCGAACCCGAAAATCCGAACCAAATCCGATAAAAATGAATCCGAACCGATCCGAACCCGACGTAAATACCGAATGGGTGTTGTTTTGTGGTATTTTGGATTATGGGTATTATCCGAACCGAACCCGAATCTAAATGGATATCCGATAGAACCCGAAACATTCAAAACCTCGAAAAGATCTTGTACCAAACATGATCTCAATTCCTAATATGTATCCAAAATACACTAAAAAATATTGAACATCTAAAATACTTATCTATTACATGAAGGTTGGTGGTTCTATTACATGAAGGTTGATGGTCAAAGATGGCCATTGAATCTTAAAGTATTTAGATTTTGATTTTGTTTTCGTTAAACAATGTTTTTCATTTCATGAGAACTTGGTTTTCGTTTTATGCTTTTATTTATTTGGTTTTTTTTTATCAGTAAATATGTTTACTTTTCGTTTGATTTTGAATGATCACAGTTGATGTTCCTTATTTTTGAATCGATTTTACTTAAGTTTTGGTTACAAAATAGGTACAAATCAGGTATTTTAAAACTGAAGAACCGATTTTACTCATGTTTGGTTATAAAATAGGTAAAAATCAGGTACTTTTAAACCGAAAACCCGATTGGGACCCGAACCCGAAAGTATATTGGGTTGTACCGGTTCTTTGAAGATTTATTAACCCCGACCCGAACCCGATAGAACCCGAACCGGTCCCGAACCGAACTTTCATATAATCCGAATGGGGCTGATTTTGATAAACCCGAAAAACCGAAACCCGATTGGATAAAACCGAAATCCGATTGGGACCCCGAATGCCCAGGCCTAACCAGGACACGCAATCTATCATCTAGTTTCTTTCTTCTAGCCGTATTAATCGCAGCGTAGCAAACACATCTGAACACTTTCAGGTGAGAAAGATTTGGTTTTCTCTTTCTTAGTGCTTCATACGGAGTGCTTCCCTCCAATGATCTTGTTGCCACTCTGTTTATCAAGTAGGTTGGGTGCCTTATTGCTTCGCCCCAAAGTCGATTCGGCATATTCATGTGCTTTAAGATGCTCCTTTTCATCTCTAGCAACGTCTGATTGTGTCGTTCTACCACTCCGTTCTGCTGCGGCGAATAAAGTGCGATTAGATGTCGCTTTATGCCGTTCTTATCGCAGTAGGTCTGGAATTCATTAGAACAAACTCACATCCTCTATCGGTTCAGAGCGTTTTTATCTCGGCTTGTGTTTCTTGTTCAGCAAGTTGCTTAAAACTTCTGAACTTTTCAAATGCTTCACTCTTTTCTTTCACCAGTACTGTCCACATATATCATGAGTGATCATCAATAAGCAGGAAAACATATCTCTTGCGTGCTGGTGTTGCTGGAGTTATAGGACCGCAAAGGTCAGCATGAACAAGCTCGAGAGGTTTAGATGCTCTGTATGGCGTTGCTTGTGGAAAGGGCTTCCGGGTCTGTTTTCCTCTTAAGCGTGAGGCACACATCTGTGATCAATATCAGGAACTCCGATCACAAAGTCTTTGTTAACCATCAGTCTTATTGTATCTCTATTAATATGGCCCAAACGTGTGTGCCACATCGACGAGTTCGTTGAGGAATTTATTTGTAAACATTGAACGGCATCGACATGGAGGGTGACCTTGTATAAGCGGTTATTTGCTCTTGTTGTCTTGACCATCAGCGGCCCTGTCCGATCTAGTAACGTCAATGTGTTGCCCTTCATGTTCACTTCGCATCCCACCTCGGTGGCTTGTCCCAAACTCGATGTTGCTTCGCAACGCCGGTATGTAATAGACATTGTTTAAAACTTTCTTGTCTCCTCCTTTTATTATGAAACGAACTGAACCTTTGCCTACTATGTCAACTCGTGAATCATCTCCAAACCTCACTTTCCCGGTAATAGTTTCATCAAGCTCATAAAATAATCGACGATTACCACTCATGTGGTTGCTGGCACCATTGTCGAGATACCACACATCCTTCGTATCACCTTCGGTTTCAAAGGTGCTAGGGTTTACTTTTCTTTCATTTAGGAAGACTACTTCTTCATCATTAATGTGTCTGCTTCTTGAGTATCTTCATCCTTTTTTTAAATGGTCTCTTGAAGCTTTAGCTTTAGGTCTGGGCAGTCTTGAACGTAATGTCCAAGTTTGTCACACCTTAAACACGTGATGTGTGAAGCGTCTCCTCCTCTTCCTTGTCCATAAGCTTCCCTTTGCTGTTGAAAATACACAGTAGCGCCTGCGGCCTATTTCTCTCCAGTTAGACCATCCACGTCCTCGACCTCGATTGCTATAGTTGTTACCATAGTTTTCTTGGTTCGAAGAGTCTGTATACATCAACTTTCCAGAATCATCATGTGTATCTTCTTCTTCTTCAGTGATTCTTTCTTCATACGCTTTAAGTCGACCTACAATATCTTCAAAGCTTGTTATATTAAGGTCGAGAACTTGTTTAAGAGGAGCAACTATGTGATAGACCATGGATTTGACCCACTTTTGTATTTTTACTACTAATTTATAAAGTCTATTTACTATATTTATAAGATCAGGAGTGATTTGGAGATAAGTGATGATTTTGGAGCATTTTGGAGATATTTGGAGCAAGCACCTGAGATGACCATCGAGCTCGGCCATCGGTCGATATTAAGAAACTAATATCGATCGATGTTCACATCAGAACATCGATCGACAACGAAGCGCGCAGAAGCCCGTTTGGTCACAGCCGACTTGAAGCCCAAGTCTTTATCAATTTACAAGATTACCCCTGACGGGTTTTAACCTAATTATATAAGCTTTGCCACCATGTAAGAGGCAAAATGTGCTTTCTTGTGTTTCTTGTTTTATTATTATCAGCAAAAGGTTTTTAGGATTTTGATAAATTGGAGAAAAGATCCAAAGTTATATTTGTGATTGGAACTCCATTGATATCTATTTACTATTCTAATGAAGTTTTCTTACCTAATTGATGTTATGAATTATTTGGCCATGTCTGAGTAGTTCCATTGTTAGATTTTAGGGTTTAAATAGGTTATCAGAGATTAGCCTCAACTATAGATTGTTGAATTGTGATAATAATCATTAGGATTGTCATTAATGCATGATTCTAGATTAGCTACCTAGAACTTGCCCTAGGATTGTTAGATAAAAGCGATAGCTTCATTCTCATCCTGAAACCATTCTAATTGAGCTAAGTTTCTTGCTAAGAGTAAGGCGAGATCTAGTGAGCTTAGTGAGCATCATTCATACCACGCATAAAGCTTAACTAGAAGTGTGTCGATCGATATCTATACTGGATAATCGATCGACGGAGTAAAAGGTGTATCGATCGATATCTTTATAGGATAATCGATCGAAACTTGCTATTGATCGAACACATTTGTTTGGGTCATTAAATCTAGTTAATAGACAAGTCCAGAAACGCGAGAGCTGATTGACTTGTTGTTTAGTAGTTGAGCTCTACATTATCATGCATGCAACTCATTAGGCATCTCTATGATTATAATTCCAAGTTTCCTGAATAAAAACCCTAAATCTAGTTATTTCCTTTGAAGCACCAAAGCCTCAACCAATCAATCGAGCAATTACTTGCTCAACAAAACTGCAAATTTACATTTTAATCATTAAACCATCCAACTTAACAAATCCCATTAGATTTATTAGGTTCCCTAGCTCCTTGTGGATTCGATCCCTAAGTGCCGTTGTAATTGAACATCTTATTTGAGAGAGTAAAATCACTCTTTAGGTAATTTGAGTAATATCACTAAGTGAATATACTTCTTTTTGGCAAGCTCTTCAAGAATTTCTTGACAAGCTTTGGCTCTTCAATTATTTCTCCTTACGAGGCGAATTTTGAAGATATTTCGGATAATTTGCCGACAAACATATCAATAGTATCTCCATCTTTCATCTTGAGCCTGTCGAACTCTGCCATCAAAGTTTGTAGTCTAGCCTCATGCACTCTCTCAGCTCCAACATGACGTGCCTTTATGGCATCCCAAACCGATTTTGTTGTGTCTAAGTCTCCAACTTGCAAGGTTAACGCCTCAGGTATTGATTGGAACAAGAGGGCAATAGCCATATTGTTCTTGTCTTCTGCTTCGCTCACGGGGTCGATTGCCTCCCAAAATTTGTTGACTTTAATTGCTATCTTCATCCTCATTTCCCAGACTGTATAATTTGTAGAGTTCAACACGGGAAACTTGATGGTGGTAGAACCGGCATCTTTATTACTCAACTCGATTACCTCTTTGACTTCTCCCATGGTAACGATCGTATGCTATCTCTTTGCCAAGGATTCTTGTTTGCGCTGATACCAAATTAGAATCACAACTTCAAAAACCAAAGATCAAACTTCAAATAAGAATACTCTCTTATTAATGCTTAAGAAACTCCACAAAACTTAAGCTATCAAATCACACACAATTCACACATAATGTCTATCATCGACATTGATATATATAGGAATCATAAAGTCCTAAGATAATTAGATAACTCTAACCACACTTAACATAAGATAATTAGATACTCCTAATTATTAAAGGACTTTCCTATTTCCCAAATAGATAGCATGATCCTTAAGCTACTTCAAGCTTATCAACAATTACTATCATCAAACTTTTTGGTTTTCCAGCTCCTCTATCTCTTTACTTCCTTGTTTCTCGTTTTCATCGAATCAAATATGGTTTCAGTTTTAAATCACATAAAAACGAAAGAAAGTTAACCAGATAAAAAAATAATGAAATGACTTGGGAAAATAAAGAATGAGTACATGCAGAGCAAAAATGAAAATTTTTTTTTATCGCTGGTGACGGCGATTTCTGTAGTTCTGATGAACATAATCATCTGAGAAAGAAAGATAAAAGATATAAATAAATAAATTTAAGGTTTTTTTTGTGCAAATAGCAATAGAGTTAAGTGTGTCTTTTTACTCCTTTACGATTTGGGCCTCAACATGACTTTTCATCATTTCCATATATGCAAACTTCATAGTTATTGACTAATTTTCATGCAATTTGCTCTTTTTATTACTATATTACTATTTTTAATGAAAAAATAGTAATTAAGAAATGTATTGATTACACTAGGCATGGGCATCCATGCCCAGGGCCCCAATCGGGTTTTGCTTTGGTCTAGTCGGGTTTTTGTTTCTCGGGTTTATCAAAATCAGTTCCATTCGGGTTACATGAAAGTTTGGTTCGAAACCGGTTCGGGTTCTATCGGATTCCGGTCGGAGTCAGTAAATCTGCAAAAAACCGGGTACAACCGAATGTACCTTCGGGTAGGTCTCAGTCAGTTCTTCGGTTTAAAAGTACTTGATTTGTACAAACATAAGTAAAATCGGTTCTTCAGTTTTATAGAACCTGATTTGTATCTATTGTGTAACCAAAACATAACTAAAATCAATTAAAAAATAAGATAGGAACATCAAACATGTTCATTCACAATCAAACGTGTTCATTCAAAATTAAACAAGGTAAAATGAAAACAAAGTTCTTATGAAATGAGAAACATTATTCAATGAAAACAAACAAAAGTTAAAAAATTTAAGCTTCAACCGCCACTTTCAACCATCAAACTTCATGTAATAGAACCATCAACCTTTGTGTAATAGATAATTATTTTAAATATTCAATAATATATGTATTTTGGTTACATATTAGGAATTGAGATCATGTTTGTTACAAGTTCTTTTTTAGGATTTTGAATGTTTCAGATTCTCTCGGATATCCATTTAGGTCCGGTTCGATTAATATTCATAATCAAAAATACCATAAAACAAGATCTATTCAGTATTTATGTCTGGTTCGGTTCAATTTCATTTTTATCAGATTGGATTCGGTTCGGAGTTTCAGATTCGGTTTATTTGCTCAGCCATATATTACACATATTTAATTAATAATATTTAAGATAAATAAAATTATTTATAAGATTCATACATTTTATAGTTAATATTAAGTCGAAAATAAATATAAGTTGTATTGATATTTAAAATGATCATATATTTGTGTGATGAGAAAAATGCGTCAAAACAAAATATTTTTCGTGAAACAGAAAGAGAATGAGTATTTAATCAGGGGTTGATAATTGTGAGAGAAAAACAGGTAGGTCGATCATGAATGTTTTATTTAACACATGTTGAATGTGGGGATCCCAGCCACCAAGAAACTGATCAACCGTTACATTATCCAACTCTTTAGCTACCTTTAGTTTTACAAATAAATCAATTAGTCAAATGCATCCACGTGCGCCTCATTGTCTATAAGAAAGTTGACATATGAAGAAAATTAGACAATTTCGTGGCAGCTTCGATTCAAAGATTAGTCTGGTCAAAACTGATGAGCTTTATAATCAGTAATCAATCAGTCGGCCAAATTTTAAATCTTTTTTATAAGATGAACGCGATGAACATGTACTCCGCCTATTATATTCCCTGTGACCCAGTTATTCAATATTGATCCAATCTGTTGCCTACACAATTTTTCTAACGACTAGACTTTATTCTGTGGTCCTATATTTCTTAGGATGAGGTTCAAAATATGTTAAATTATTTTCTTATTGAAATAAATCCTTCTCAACAGGATTTGCACTTGTAAATTTTGAATCCTTATTGATAATGTTAGAGTTTTAGTCACTAAACCAAATTTACCCGCAGTGTCATTAAACTTTTTGAAATTAAGGAAACAAAAAAATAAAATAAACGTTTACAGTGATGTAGTAGTATGAAAATCAGTTTAGTGGAACACGTTTTATTTTGTTGTCAATGTACACAAGGATGAAGCGATGGAGAAACACAGGTTTTTGAAGAAAGCTGTACTGTAGTGATTTTCTCATTCATTGCATGTTGTAACTTACAAACATGTCATCATCACTGTACATAATGTGGTTTACGGATAGAAACACAATTCTGAAACTGAAGAACTGTTTTAATGTCGAATAGATTATAAAAGTTCTTGAAGTATGTAGTTTCATAATCAATACAGTGAAAGTGATGACATGATTGTGAGTTTATAAACTACATATATAAGGTTCCATATTCCATAAATCGTCAATCATTCATGAACAATCAAACCTCAAGAAATAAAATTCATCAACGTGAACAAATGGACCATGCATAGTTTAATTCTGCGGTCGATATATTTTATTTCATGATTTCCATTCATTCGATTTTTAAAAATGAAAAAAGTTTTACAAAGGGAAACAAATATTCGTGATGTGAGGTGGCAGTCCGAGTGGTGTAAATATTCTATTAGCAAGTGGTTTTTATCATAAGCAAATTGATGGTCGAACCTGACCGTATTCTTGGATATATTCAACAGTAGCATCGGTCCACACACTGACCTCACCTTTCCTAACCTTTAATTAAATTTTATTTATTTCATAAACAACAAAAAGTATTAATACTGTAATTAGCCTTAAAATACCACTACTGTTTCAGTTATGTGGATGTTTTTTTGGACTTTCCCTTGGAATAGGAATATGAATGAATCGCATTATCTACCATGTGGACACACTTGGAAATTACGGAACAAATGTGTTTTTCTTTCCTCATGTTATGTTTGGTTTACTAAAAATGAATACTGATAAAAAAAAATTTGAAAACCCTTTCTACAAAAAAAAAAGATAATTATTTTTTAGTATTGATTTACTATTTTTTCAATTATAAAACTTATTATTTAGAGATTTTATGGATTCACGGTTGCTGACTTCAGATGTACTTATACTTAACATGTATGAAATTTGGTGTCAGTGGTTCTATTTAGTATCTACATTATATCAAATATTTTTTTGTAATATTTTCTGTTAATATGTATAAATTTTTATATAACGAAGTTATATGTTCGAAATCTGAATCACAATTTTTGATATAGAACACATTAATGAATATGTAATAAAAATTTTAAGTTTTTATTGTGACAATCAATTAATGAGCAAAACCAAAAATTTTGGAGTCTTGCAAGATATTGGCAATTTTTCCAAGTAGATTTTAAAAAAAACTGTATAGGGCGTTTATCTAATATTTTGAATTTTAATATTGGCAATTCTTCCAAGTATATATATTTTTTAAAAAAAATCTTACAAAAAGAAAATTAAAAAAATCACTAAAATAAATTTCATTAAAGAGCCAAAAGATTTTTCTATCTCTTGCTTTATATATATAAATAGTAATAAAAAATATAATTTTGAAATTATATGTTTTCAAATTCTAATTTTTTATTAAAAAACATTTTGAATTTTTTTGTCAAATTTGTTTTTATTTTTTTCAAAAAATTTTTAGAAATTGGAAAATGCTTTTTGAAACTACTTTGGAAAATATTTTTTGAAACTACTTTTTAAAATTTAATATTTAAAATTTTAAACTCCACCCCAAACCTCAACTTTTAACTCTAAACCCTAAAGTTAATTAATTAACTTTCAGGATATAAATGTATATTTACTTATTTAATAAAACATTTTTGGCCATATTTATGAGAAAAAAAAATAATTGGGGTATCTAAAGTAGTATATCTCATTTAATATTGATTATAATACTAATTAATATAATTACAGTCCAGGTGTACATAAACGGTCCTTGTTTACTCTCAAGTCTATAAAAAGCTCCACAAGAAGCAAATTTCATTTCCAATTGAATTTGGTAACAAACATTTTCTCTCAAATCTCAACTCGGAAGCCTGAGAGAGAGAGAACCTTCGATGGCTTCCATGTCTGCCGTCCTCAGCAAATCCCCTTTCCTCTCTCAGCCTCTCTCCAAATCTCCATCCTCCGATCTCCCCTTCTCCGCCGCAACCGTCTCTTTCCCCTCGAAATCGCACCGTCGCGGCGGAGTAATCCGCGCCGGACTCATCTCCCCCGACGGCGGGAAGCTCGTGGAGCTCGTAGTGGCGGAGCCGCGACGGCGGGAGAAGAAGCACGAGGCGGGGGAGCTGCCACGCGTGGAGCTCACGGCGATCGACGTGCAGTGGATGCACGTGCTGAGCGAAGGCTGGGCAAGTCCGCTCGGAGGCTTCATGAGAGAATCCGAGTTCCTCCAAACTCTTCATTTCAACTCGCTTCGTCTTGACGACGGATCCGTCGTCAACATGTCCGTGCCTATCGTCCTCGCTATTGACGACGAGCAGAAGGCTAGTATCGGCGAGTCCAAACGCGTCGCGCTTGTTGGTTCCGACGGTAACCCCGTCGCTATCCTCAGCGAGTAAGCCTCCTCATTCATAACTTATCTATCAAGCAAGTTGTTTAGTAAAGTAAAGTTCCAAACAATATACCTCTGCATAGGTTTGACGAATCAAACTTAGGTTATACTGTTCTTTTGTCAGTAGATACGTTTTGGATCTTATGTCTCTACTGAGTTGATGTAGGCTTTACAGATTCATGATTGAACTATATGCTATATAGATCTGATACGTCCCTTTAGCTGTCACTCATTTGATACAGACACTACTGTAAGCTCATATGATTGATTAACCTTAGGTTATACTGTTCTTTTGTCAGTACATACATTTTGGATCTCATGTCTCTTCAAATCCTATTTTTGTTGTACTTAGTTTTGTCGATTTTATAGATTTAATGATTGAAGTTATATTATTCGTTCCTGAATCTTGCTTTTTTTGTTTGTTTGATCAGCATTGAGATTTACAAACATCCCAAGGAAGAGAGAATAGCAAGAACTTGGGGTACGACGGCTCCAGGCTTGCCTTACGTAGAAGAAGCCATTACCAACGCTGGAAACTGGCTGATTGGGGGTGATCTCGAGGTTCTTGAGCCAGTCAAGTACAATGATGGGCTTGATCGTTTTAGGCTTTCCCCTGCTGAGCTTCGCAAGGAGCTGGAGAAGCGTGGCGCGGATGCTGTCTTTGCTTTCCAGCTTAGGAACCCGGTTCACAACGGTCATGCACTTCTTATGACTGATACTCGGAGGAGACTTCTTGAGATGGGATACAAAAACCCTATTCTTTTGCTTCATCCGTTAGGAGGGTACACAAAGGCTGATGATGTTCCTCTAAGTTGGAGGATGAAGCAGCACGAGAAGGTATTATTGATTGTGTCTTTGAGTGAGAGAAACAACATTTGCTGTTTTGTTGAGATGCTAAATGTGTTATAATTCTAAATACAGGTGCTAGAGGACGGTGTTCTTGATCCAGAGACTACAGTAGTTTCGATATTCCCGTCTCCTATGCATTATGCTGGTCCAACCGAAGTGCAGTGGCACGCAAAGGCGAGAATCAATGCCGGTGCAAACTTTTACATTGTGGGTCGTGATCCAGCCGGGATGGGTCACCCAGTTGAAAAACGTGATCTCTACGATGCCGATCATGGAAAGAAAGTACTAAGCATGGCCCCTGGACTTGAAAGACTCAATATCCTTCCTTTCAGGGTATATGAAAACCCAATTCAAAAGTTTCATCACACTTTTTTGGTTTTTTCTGGGAGTGTTGGAGATCTGATTTATTGGTTTCTATGTCAGGTTGCTGCATATGACAAGACACAAGGCAAAATGGCTTTCTTTGATCCCTCGAGGCCTCAAGATTTCTTGTTCATCTCCGGCACTAAGGTAATTTCACTACTTCCCAACACCAACCTTACATTGTTACATTTTTCATGGTTTACTGATAAAATCATTCTCTCAGATGCGCACATTGGCCAAGAACAAAGAAAACCCTCCGGATGGATTCATGTGCCCAGGTGGATGGCAAGTTCTTGTTGATTACTATGACAGCTTGACTCCAGCAGGTAAACTACCGGTTCCGGCCTAAGACAAAGACAGAGACAAAGAAACTGTCTATGATTCGTTTCAAACTGTATCTGCTTTGTGTTGTGGACCTTGAGGCAACAGTAGTTTTTGTATAGGAGAAGCCTATATATAAACAATCTGCCCGGACCTTTTTTTTCAAAATAAATTACATAAAAGACTGTTTTTCCTTTAGGAAAGCTGTAATATTTGATCAAACCACCGTCTGGTGAAAACTTGTACCATATGAAACGATTGTGTTTATATGAAACAACAACAAGCAGTTTTGCTATTTCTATGCAACTTTTCAAAGTTGTGGACTAGCACTTGCATGTTTACATGAATGCAAACTCTTTGCTGAAATGTCTGAAAGAAAACCTGAAGTTGATCATTTTGGTAAATATTTTATGTAAAGAGGTACAATTGGTAACTTGCTACTGTAGAATGCACAATCTTGAATCAAAATGTGATTACGACATCTGACTCAGATTCTCTTAGAAATAAACCACCTTTGAGATGCTAATTTGCCCTTTTATTTTCCCAATGATCTCTTTTTTTTCCCTTCCTAGTCATCTGAGAAGAGTAGTGCAACAACTCTCGTGATTTGTAACTGAATCTTTCCCAGTTAGAAGCTGAAAAATATTCATCAAAGTCAAATCTTGATTCCAGCTGATGAGGTGAATCCAAACGGGCTCATGATGATCCATAAGGCTATTCTCATCCGCCTAGTAGATGCCTTTACCAAGGTTTGTGACACTCAAAAGTCTAGAGGAAATCGGTGAGTGCAGAATCAAGGAAAACACTGGCGAAAAAAAATGTCTTCCCCATTGTTTTCACTTTTCACCTTCAAGATCTTCAAAGGTAAGATGGTTCATGGTGTGATGCAAAAGTCTGTGTCTTCTTGTGCAAACTTTTACCTATCCAACTTGAATATGCCCGGTTAACTACATTCCAGAAGAGAGTCCATGTTCATGTATCAGAACATGCCACAGATTCAAATGTTAACCCCTTCTAGAAAGATTGTAATCTAAATTTATCACTCTACATATGACAATATGTAAAGAATTCAATGTTATTCAAATAATACTAGGAGAAAAGAAACAAATAGTTACTTCAAATCCCATGCACAAATCAAATCCATTTCTACATAAAAGAGCTTCTCATGATCTCTTCTTCCATTTCAAGTAGCTAAAGAAGTGCTTCTCCGGTACCGGAACACACTTCACCAACCATCCAATTGGCCACGACGCAGCCCCTATCGCCACGCAAACTCCCCACTGACCCCAATTCAACCTCTCAGTATCAGCAAATCTCTTCAGGAACTCAACCATCACAACTTGCAAAGCCACAGTCACCACAATAATCCCAACGAAGAGCCTGTTCTTATGCAACCCTTCAAACACATTCTTCTTCTCAAGACTCCTCGCGTTAAACTCATTAAACACTTGACACAACACAAACGTATTGAATATCAAAGTATTCTTCACTCTCTCCGTCACATCAAAAACCTCCCTCCCTCGAAACTGAAACACCAACAACACAGCGATCTGGTAAACCGCTTGAGCCAATAGATTCCTCCACATAACGTTTGTAATCAACGGACCGGTTCGACCGACCGGTTTATTCTTCATAAGATCGTTACTCGGTTTCTCTGTAGCTAAAGCCAACGCGCCGAGCGTGTCCATGATCAGATTCACCCAAAGCAACTGAACCGCCGTCAACGGAACTTCACCGGCGGATACCGCCGCGACGAAATTGATCACGAGAGCAGCCACGTTGACGGTGAGCTGAAACTGGATGAACTTCTGGATGTTGTTGTAAACGCACCTCCCCCATTTCAAAACCGTCGCGACGGAGGCGAAGTTATCGTCGAGGATCACGATATCGGAGCTCTCCTTCGCCACCTCCGTGCCTTGTATCCCCATCGAGAGTCCGATGTCCGCTTCTTTCAACGCCGGTGCGTCGTTTGTTCCGTCGCCTGTAACCGCCACGACGTGACCTAGCTCTTTGAGGCATTTCACCATCAAGAGCTTATCGAACGGCGAAGATCTCGCCATCACTTTGATCCTTTCGACTTTCTCTAATCGTTGTTGTTGCGTGTAGGTACGAAACGCTTCTCCTTCTAACACGGCGTCTTCGTTCGTTTCGTCTTCGGGTGTTAAGATCCCGCACTCTACAGCGATTGCTCTCGCCGTGAAAATATTGTCTCCGGTGATCATTTTGATGCTTACTCCGGCGAGTTTACAATCCTCGACGGCTTTTTTGACTCCTGGTCGACACGGATCTTTGATTCCGATGATTCCAAGTAAGGTGAGATTCTCTTCTTTTAGCTTATTCGTCCCGTTGTTATCGTTACGTTCTGAATACGCAAAGGCGATGCAGCGGAGGGACTTAGCTGCCATTGATTGAATGATCTTCTCGAACTTAACCTTATCGTCTTCTTGAATCTCTTTCGCGACTCCATAGCCATCGTAGAACGTAGAACACATAGCTAGAATCTTCTCAGCAGCTCCTTTCCAGTGAACTGTGATCTCTCCTCTCTTCTTGATCAGTACACCACTTCTCTTCTTCTCTGAGTTAAAAGCTTCAACGTGTAGGACATCGTGTTCTCTCATCACTTCCTCCATATCCATCTTCAGCTCCTCAACCGCCCAGCTTAAGATCGCTTTCTCCGTCGGAGAACCGGAGAATTCGTACTCCGATGAAATAGAATCACCCTTAAACACACTTCCTGTAGTGTTCATTGCAACTCCTTGGTGAAACAATTCAAGAACTGTACGAGACAGAGAAGAAGAAGCGTTTCTTGATTCTAAACCGGACCAGAACTCGGTTACCTTCATTTGGTTAAGCGTCAAAGTACCGGTTTTATCGGTACAGATAGTGGTAGCAGACCCCATTGTCTCACAAGCAGAGAGCTTCCTCACCATAGCTTGATCTTTCATCATTCTCTTCATCGAGTACGCTAATGTTAATGTCACAGCTAATGGTAACCCTTCCGGTATCGCAACAACTATGATCGTAACCGCAGCCGCAACCATTTCAACAACCGCGTTCACGATTTCATCGCTTTTCGTCTTCTTACCATTATACTCGCGGTTGCCGCTGTCGTCTTTCGTGCTTCCCGTGAAATAACGGACTAACAGAACAAGAAGAACCAAGAACGCTACGAGTAAACCGACCTTACCTATAGACGAAGTGAGCTTGTTGAGACGAGTTTGCAATGGGGTTTGCTCGTTTGTGTCGCGGGAGATGTGACTCATCATTTGTCCCCAAGCTGTGTTCATCCCAACGGAAGTAACCACCATTTTACCAAACCCATCAGCGATTTTAGTACCGGAGAACAAGAATATGTTTCCGTTTAGGTTTACCTCGACGTGGTCGCTCTCTCCGGTCATGCTTGATTCGTCTACATGCAGCGAATGTCCTTCAACGAACACTCCATCCGCTGGAACTTGGTCTCCGATGTTTAAACAAACGATATCTCCAACGACAATGTCAAAGATGGATACTTCTTGACGACGTCCGTTTCTAACGACATCTATCTTGATGTTGCTACTTACTTTGGAGAGTTTATCGAACTGTCTGTTCTGTCTGAAGTTGCTGACCGCAGAGACAGCTACCACCAAGAAAACCGCTACGTATATGCTTCCTCCATCGTACCATCCTTCTTTCAGTCCGTGCTCTTTGATCCCAAACCCGAGTGAGAGCGTTGCGCAGCCGAGAAGGATGAGAATCGTGACGTCGTTGAAAGCTTCCACCACAAAATGAAGGAGACTCTTCGATGGTGGTCTGGTGTAAGTGTTGAACCCGAACGTTGAACGCCTAAGTTGAATCTCATCGGCTTCTTCGTTGATCCCTAGACGCGTGTTAGTCTGGAGAGCTGAGACTAAGCCATTAGGTCCACCAAGAGACTCGAGTTTCTCTTGGTTCTTGTTCTTCACTAGATTGTTTAAGGTTTCTTGATCGATCGTGAAGTCCCCTTGATAATGGTCAAGATCAATGGCGGTGTAGGAAATGGAGCGTGGAAACAAACCTGGTTTTCGGATGGTGTGTTTGGCGCAGTTGAGGATAGTTCTTAAGCTGTAAATCTTGATGAATGCTTGATGCCATTTCTTGCTTGATGTGCTTAGGGTTTTGGGGAGTTCCAGGAGAAACTTGACTCCCACACTATTGCCCTTCTTTGCATGGTCAGAAACTTGTGTTGCCATTGACTCTGATATTGTTAAAACTGGAGTTGCTAAACCGAAAACAAGAAAAATAACCAGAGGCTATAAATTTCTCGGTGGCAGCGATTGATTGAATATCAAGGCAAAATGAAAGCTGATGTAACGATGTCAATGCAATCTGCATTGCATTTATAAAGAGTTAAAGAGTCGGTTTTTCATCATCCACGAAGTTTCCTAGTAATACCAACGAAAATCACCTTCACAAAAACTGTTTCCTTAAGTCAAAAACTGTACATTAAATCCCTTATATATTAAAACAGAACCATTACAATATTAGAAAGCATGACACGTATCATCACGAGAATGATTTTTGAAAATCCTTAGAAAAGTAAGTTGGTCTATCTAAATATAAACTATAGTTTTCATTAAACTGATCATAAAATCATTTATTAGTATGAAAAGTTATTCTTCATTCTTTCCTTAAATAAAAACTACAGAATTACCTAATGTTATTAAAATATATATATAACAATTAATGATTTCCAATAACAAAGATTTGCTAACAATTTGTATACACTCAATCATTTTTGTTTAAATATTTGTTATTAAAATAAATTACACAATTGCATTAACCTTATAATAAAAAAATAGATTTTTTCGTATATGTTGTATTTTGAAATTTTCAAAACGAGTATAAATTACTAAACTGTTAAAATTCTCAAACAAAATTTTGTTACCAATGGTTTAAATTTTTTGTTATAATAAGATATAAATAGTTATAAACCACATGAGTAAGAAGTTATATTTAATAAGTGCTTATATTAATATTAATATATATATATATATGTATTATATATATATATATCATTTAATTAAACTACATATCATATAAAATACAAACTATATATTGATATTTGCAGACGACAAAAAAAAATATTGATATTAGCATTGAAAAAACTATTGTGAACTTAACTAATATTAAATTTGCACTCAATTTAAAAATGATTATAAATTACTAAAACTATTAGACATCTCAAATTAAAAAGTGTTTGTATTAATATATATATATATATCATTTAATTAAGCTACATATCATATAAAATACAAACTATATATTGATATTTGCATTGAAAAAATATATGAACTTAACTAATATTTTAATTTTAAAATTTTGCATTCAATTAAAAATGATTATAAATTACTAAAACTATTAGACATCTCAAATTAATTTTTTATTAATGGTTTAATTTTTTGTTATAAGATGACAATAATCATAAATCCATATGATTAAAAACTTCATTTAATAAACAGCTTTGCTAAAAAAATATTTTATATCTATGTTAATATCATTTAAATTTTATTATATAAAATAGAATGGATAAAATTGATTTTTTTTTTATTTATTTACCATAAAATGATCGTTAATAAACAAGAGTGATGGTTTGATTTATATGCGCAAGCCAATTTAATTATATACGTAATATTACCGATTTCTCAATATTTCAATATATATTTATTATTTTATTATTTCATAATATGTAGAATACATAAAATAAATAATGATATATAAATATAGTTTGCATATAAAATATTTATTCCGCGCAAGGCGCGGATCTTAACCTAGTGGAACAGTAAAAGTGAATTCAAATCATTATTATAGTATATAAATTAAAACAAAATAAATAAGATAAAATTTAAATTAAATTAATTTAAATTAAATTAATTTAAATTAATGGTCAACATTATGAAGCAGTAAACCAAACCATATAAAATTAAATTATTTACTAATAGAACAAATATGATTTGATCCAAGTGTACATCATGAAGTTTCTGAGAAATAGGGTGGGCAAATAAACCGAATCTAATCCGATAAAAATAAATCCGAACTGATTCGAATCTGACATAAATACCGAATGGATCTTGTTTTATGGTATTTCAGGTTATGGGTATTATCCGAACTGAACCCAAACCTAAATGGATACCCAATAAACCCTGAAACATTCAAAATCCAAAAAAATAACTTGTACCAAACATGATTTCAATTCCTAATATGTATCCAAAATACGCAAAGATATTATTGAACATCTAAAATAATTATCTAGTACATGAAGGTTGATAGTTGAAGGTGGCGGTTAAAGCTTGAAGTTTTTAGATTTTGGTTTTGTTTTCAATGAATAATGTTTCTCATTTCATGAGAACTTGGTTTTCTTTTTATGATTTCATTTATTGATTTTTCTTTTATCATTAACTATGTTTACCTTTCGTTTGATTTTGAATAATCACGTTTGATGTTTTTTTCTTATTTTTTGAATCAATTTTACTTATGTTTTGGTTACAAAATATGTACAAATCAGGTGTTTTAAAGCCGAAAACTCGATTTTACTTATATTTTGGTTGATGTCCAAAAAAAAAACTTATATTTTGGTTTAAAAAATAGATACAAATAATGTATTTTTAAATCGAAGAACCGATTGGGACCCGAGCCCAAAAATATATTGGGTTGTATCGGTTCTTTAAAGATTTACTAATCCTGATCCGAACCCGATAGAATCCGAAGAGATTCCGAACCGAACTTTCATATAATCCGAATGAACCTTGTTTTGATAAACCCGAAAAATTGAGATCCGATTGGACAAAACCAAAATCCGATTGGGATCCCGAATGTCCATGCCTACTGAGAAGCATGTCCACATTAACCGTTTCGAGTTTTTTCAGGAACAACACGTGTATCTACTACAAACGAGGCTTTATAAAGGATCCATTTTCATGACTAGTATGGACCTGACATGTTTTATTTAGCCGTACCAACTTGACAACATTTTGATTTAGTACTCAATATGCATGGTTTCACAATATAGGATATGCAGTTCAATATTGCGTAACTGCGTATGGTCTTTGTTTAGGTTTAGTATCTAACATTAGTTTCAGTAGAAAAGAATTGTGGGCAAGTCGGCGTATTGGTATATCGACATGCCTACTTGTACCGTACATGTACCCATTCACATTCTTTGATTAGTGATTAAGGAATTGATAATAATATAAATTAATTATCTTCCCATCCTGTTGGAGTGTTTGAACCGTGTGAACTTCGAATTCATCCCAAACTGTATTGACTGCGATCCTAGTTTGAGCTCTGATTGTCGACTTATGATATTACGTGTATATGCACACCAAATAACCTAATGTGCACACTACCACAATCGAATGGTATGTCGATGTAACACTTTAGGATCGAATCCACAGAGACCAACGGTTACACTTTATCTTTATGGGATCAATACTTAGCTAAAACAATATGGGGGTTTTAAGATTTGAGGGTTTCGTGAGAAACAAGTAACAAGATTAATTAAAGTATTCAGATAACTAAAATGCTAGCCTAGGGTGGTTTGATCGGGTGTTAAACAAGTGTGAGCCAAACAATTATTCAAGTTCGATTAAAGACCAGTCTAGAACTCGGATCACTCAAGTAGAACAGCCCACTGTCGTGGAACTGCCCCCTATGCTGATCGATCTTGATACCTAAACTCTCGTTTGGATCAAGATGCGACAGCAAGCAATAGAGATCAGTCCGATATGTTCACAAAACACCCTAATATCTACTTTCGCTGATTAGGGATGCAATGCTCATTCAAGTTATGTCTAGCAACCTATAACACTTTTGATGAATAGATTAAACCTAGAATCAGGCACTAAGTGGTTAACTTGATGCAAGCCTTAAGAACAACAGTGAATGAAGACAATCGATTTATAACTTATTTATGTCAAGCTCACAGATCTAACATCCTAACACCCTAGACTAAGCAAGTTGACTACTCAGCCATGAACAGAGAAAACACAGAGATAACAGATGAAGAAAACATGTTGAATCAATAAAATAAAAGAGATAGGGTTCAGGATTCTTCTCAAGAGTGTAGAGATCCTTCTCCCTTTACAATAAGCAAATCCAACAATGGAGTTTTTGGGTCTGGTTCCTCTCTGTAAACTAGCGTAGTATGATAAGGAAAAATAGAAAAAGAAGATATATCCAAACCACAGGCGGCTGGGAGAGAAAATAGAGAGATTAGGGCAAATCCCGAAATAGGTTGTTGTTTCCTTAAAAATCTCTGCCGCTGGAACACTCCCTCGGAACAGTCACTCGGGTTGCTCCGCTATCCAGAACAGTCATCAAGACTGTTCTGCGTGAAAATCACCAAATTGCACTGTTTTCTGCCTCTTTTGTTCCAGCTGGTTCATCTCCCATCCAATGCAACTCCAGACCTGTAATGACTCGAAAAGGACTAGGAAGACTCGATAAAGACTTGAAAACCAATTTAAAAGCATATATACAAGATGTATAAAACACCATATATCAATTCCCCCAGACTTAGATCCTTGTTTGTCCTCAAACAATGTCAAGTATCAAGAACAGGGAGAAAGGTTTGAAAGTGTGGGAACTCTCCTATTCTCAGCAACCATACTTTAACCACGAATCTCTGAACCATACAAGCAGTAAAACTAGGACAACACACCCTTACCGGAACCCCACTGACTGCTGTTCAAAAATCGGCTCCATACTCTTCATCTCAAACCTGAAAAAGCAACACTATCGAGACAGAACTCCCTACATTCATTTAAGAGTAGCGTGAGCTTCTCATCACAGGCATCATTCAGGGTAGACGGTCTAGGTGTGGAACAGGCTATTTAATGGTGGAGTTAAAAGTGTTTAGGGGCTACCATTTCATTGAAGAGGATGCAGGATATCACACAAAATGGCAAGAGAGGATAGATCTATTGATGTCCACAGCCTCTACTCGTTTTTGCTCTATCTGGTGCGACTGTTCTGATGACGGAACATGCAACTGATTGTTCTGCTTTCCACTTTCCTCTACACACTCTTCAATACTTGGTACCAACTTCTTGCTCGACCTTTCCAGTGGCTCCATGTTTCTTTTCTTTCTTCCCCTTCTCCATCACATTAATCTCGTTTTTTTTTTTTTTTTTTTTTTTTTTTTTTTTTTTTTTTTTTTTGATGACTGATATGGTGATGTGACGAAGAAGGAGGTAATACATGATCGTTCTGAGTGCCACTGGTGGTTCTGATTTCGCGACCATTCTGGTTCTCCACCCCTGCTCTTGCGCAGTTCATTGGTTATAGAGCGGTTGCTCCCATAATCTGCTTGTTCTCCGTTCTGACATAATTTCTGCAGCAGTAACGAGTAGGAGGCTGCGTTGATCTTTTCCTCTCCAACCTTTTTGCACATATCTGCACATATGACACTGAAAAACAAATGCATGAAGGTGAAATAAAGGCTAAGGTGCAGGGTGGGAACTAGCTAAAGATGAGCTAGCCACTCAGGATCAGCAAGATGGATAAAAAGGATAAGAAGTCCTGAGTGTGTTCTCGTTTCCCTGATCTAATGCCCATAACAAGAAGAATTTCAGTCAAGATTAGGTTCAAGTAAGGTGGAGTTAAGTCTACCCAGTGTAACCTGATCGGCTGAGAACTTCTGGAGAATCAAGTGAGATATGTCAGGGTGTTCCAGGTCCACATGTGTGTCTTTCGCCACTGCTAAGGTCACTGAATAAGATAACTAAAGCACTAGGTGGTTAGTGATCAACACAAAATAAGGTCCTAATTCCCACAAAGTTTTGACTGACTCAATAAAAACTGACTCAAATTGACCCAAAATAAAAACAAAAGAAAGAAACGAGTTAGTAAACGACGAAAACCCTCCCCCAGACTTACTTCACAACGTCCCTGGTGTGAAAATAAATCAGAGAGAAGGAGAAAACAAGATTTTTTTTTTTTTTTTTTTTTTTTTTGGGTCGAGATACTTACCTGGCGCGGAGCAGCCTGACAGAGCAAGACGCGGTTGCTCCGGTAAAGGATGCTCTGGAATAAGAGCAGCCAGCTGCTTGCTCCAGTCAAGGGTCTCGGATTTTCTGATTTATGTCCTGGGACTCAACAAACTAAAAACAAAAATAAGTAAAAAGAAATTCCTAATGTTAATGACACTTACCAGTGGGTTGCCTCCCACCAAGCGCTTGGTTTAAGTCTCTAGCTTGACTTGGTGACTGGGATCAGTCGGGTTGAGCAGGAGGGCTTGTTCCAAAACAAGCTCCACAATCAGACATGTTCAGCTTCAAAACTCTGCTCAACAACCCTTTCACAGCAGCTTCCCCTTTCTCCTTCAGCTCATGTGTGAGAATAGCTCTGACTTTAGAGAACGGTTTAGAGGTACCTTTGCACTTTACCTCATACTCAATGGAGTTCTCATCACACTTGAGAGGTATCAAAGTCATTGTAGGATCTCCCTTGATCCTTTTCTTCTGGACTTTCTGTTTCACCCTTGAATTCCCTCTGAATTTAGTAGGATCAGTGCTAGGATCTTCATCAGAGAACAGCCTGCTCTCACCCTTATCACCATGCTCCTTTCTGGAACAACTTTCAGCTTTTCTACATCAAACACTGAGATGCGAGAGGCGTGTGATGAGGAAGATCTGGTGGGTACAGCCTTGTAGAAAACTTTCTTGTTGATGTTGGAGAAGCAGACTCTCTTGTTGGGCATATCGATGGTTGCTCCAACAGTAGCCATGAATGTCCTTCCAAATATCAAAGGCATCTCATGATCCTTGTTCATCTCAACAACTTGAAACTCAGCAGGAACAATGCATTCCCCTACTTGAACATGAAGGCTGCGGATGGTTCCATATGGGACTGCTCTGGAAGAGTTTGCAAAGGTCAGGGTCAGCTGAGAACGCTCAACATCAGCAATACCCAAATCGTCTACAATAGCCTTTGAGACGAGATTCACACAAGAACCAGAGTCACAAAGAGCATCCTTGAAGGTTGTTCCTGCGATGGAACATGGGAAAACAAACTTTCCAGGATCATCAACCTTAGGCAATACCTTCAATGCTGGTGTAGACAGTGCTTTGATATAGAGGACCTTGATCTCCTCTTGAGTCTCTCTACAGTGTTTAAAGAACTGGAGCAATGGACGAATCTGCAGAGCATCTTCGAATGCAAGTTCTTTAGGAAGCCTTCTCACCATCTTGTTAAAACCTATCAGCTGCTCTTCACTAATGGGATCCATCAGATGTCTAGGTGGAATTGGATAGGGAACCTTGGGAACATAGACTCGAGATGGTGGAGTCTCAGCAGGTTCGCTAGGAGCAGTCACTCCAGAGCTAGCAGACTGCTCTGCTCTCTCTTCTGCGCCTGAAGCAGTCTCAGCAAACGGCTGCTCTATTGCATTACAGTGCTCAGTCCTAGGATTTTTATCAGTTCTTCCAGGAAGCGTCTCTTGTTGCCTCTTGACACTCTCAACTGTTTGAGCAAGCTGAACATCGATCTTTCTTATATGGATCGCAAGATTGTCATACTTGTTATTCAGCTCAGTGAACATGTTGCCCATCCTGGTGTCTATTTCCTTGGTTACCTGATTCAACGCCTTGGCCTGAACCTGCTGACCCTGCAACAGCTGTTGCATCATCATACCCAGACCCTTCAGCTCATCTGGTTGACTGTTCCCGTTAGCTGGAACAACATGCGGATTGCTCTGCGGTTGTCGCTGGTTCTGGTTCTGAATATGCCCGGCCGTAGCTTGCTCCATGTTGAAGACGTACCCTTGGTTATTTTTCAGTAGCTGATCAACCTTGGCAGTCAGCTCATCTATTTTCTGGGCGTCAGAACTGTTCCCTTTCATGGAGAAATCACTCTCCTCTTTCTTATTAGCTGAACTAGCAGCCATGTTCTCAATCAGCTTAAACGCTCCAGCAGTGGTTTGAGTCATGAAATCTCCATTACTCGCAGAGTTTAGAGCACCTTGGTATTTCCTGTCCACTCCATCATAGAAAATGTCCAGGAGATAATCATCATCAAATCCATGGTGAGGACATTCTCTGCGATAGTCATTGAAGCGCTCCCATGCGTCGCAGAAAGGCTCATCAGTGAGCTGTTTGAAGGAGGTGATCTTGTTCCTCAATGCAGCTGTTCTCGCCTTAGAGTAGAAATGGCTGAGGAACGCTGATCGGACCTGTTCCCATGAAGTGAGAGAGCCGGTAGGGAGAGAGTTCAACCACCGTGCAGCTTTTCCATCAAGAGAGAATGGGAATAACATGCACGTGATGTAGTCTGGTGGAACACCATTCACGCGAGTGAAACTGCAGACTTTTTCGAAGCTCTCAATATGCTCCATTGGAATTTCTGTAGAGAGACCAGAGAACACCTTTCTCTGTACTAGACCATCAAAGCAGGCTTGATCTCGAAGTCCTGCCTGGTGCAGAGTGGAGGAACAATGGCAGAGCGCGTAGTAGGGATGTTACGCGGAAGGTTTCTCTGCCCGATTGGAACAGTCTGGGCCTGTTGTTCTTGCTGCGCGAGAGCAGCCTGCTCAGCAGCATCCTGCTGAGCTTGGATGGTCTGCTGCATTTGTTGCATCTGCTGCTGCATGAGTGCCATAGCCGCAGCGAGATCATCCTGATTGGCGTGATCACCCATAGTGGTGTCAGTTTGCCTTGGCTGTTGACGATTTGTTCTTTCTAACCTTGCTAGCTCCTGGTTGGTAAATGTAACTAACTCTCCTTGTGCGTTTCTCCGAGTATGTCTACTGGTCATGCACCTGGAAGATTAGCTGCAACAAAAAGGATAAGGCAAGTTAGAGGTCTTAGACTAAATAAATAACCGAAAAATAAAGGTAAAAAGATGGTCCCCGGCAACGGCGCCAATTTGATATTACGTGTATACGCACACCAAATAACCTAATGTGCACACTACCACAATCGAATGGTATGTCGATGTAGCACTTTAGGATCGAATCCACAGAGACCAACGGTTACACTTTATCTTTATGGGATCAATACTTAGCTAAAACAATATGGGGGTTTTAAGATTTGAGGGTTTCGTGAGAAACAAGTAACAAGATTAATTAAAGTATTCAGATAACTAAAATGCTAGCCTAGGGTGGTTTGATCGGGTGTTAAACAAGTGTGAGCCAAACAATTATTCAAGTTCGATTAAAGACCAGTCTAGAACTCGGATCACTCAAGTAGAACAGCCCACTGTCGTGGAACTGCCCCTATGCTGATCGATCTTGATACCTAAACTCTCGTTTGGATCAAGATGCGACAGCAAGCAATAGAGATCAGTCCGATATGTTCACAAAACACCCTAATATCTACTTTCGCTGATTAGGGATGCAATGCTCATTCAAGTTATGTCTAGCAACCTATAACACTTTTGATGAATAGATTAAACCTAGAATCAGGCACTAAGTGGTTAACTTGATGCAAGCCTTAAGAACAACAGTGAATGAAGACAATCGATTTATAACTTATTTATGTCAAGCTCACAGATCTAACATCCTAACACCCTAGACTAAGCAAGTTGACTACTCAGCCATGAACAGAGAAAACACAGAGATAACAGATGAAGAAAACATGCTGAATCAATAAAATAAAAGAGATAGGGTTCAGGATTCTTCTCAAGAGTGTAGAGATCCTTCTCCCTTTACAATAAGCAAATCCAACAATGGAGTTTTTGGGTCTGGTTCCTCTCCGTAAACTAGCGTAGTATGATAAGGAAAAATAGAAAAAGAAGATATATCCAAACCACAGGCGGCTGGGAGAGAAAATAGAGAGATTAGGGCAAATCCCGAAATAGGTTGTTGTTTCCTTCAAAATCTCTGCCGCTGGAACATCCCTCGGAACAGTCACTCGGGTTGCTCCGCTATCCAGAACAGTCATCAAGACTGTTCTGCGTGAAAATCACCAAATTGCACTGTTTTCTGCCTCTTTTGTTCCAGCTGGTTCATCTCCCATCCAATGCAACTCCAGACCTGTAATGACTCGAAAAGGACTAGGAAGACTCGATAAAGACTTGAAAACCAATTTAAAAGCATATATACAAGATGTATAAAACACCATATATCAACTTATCATTGCATTCATATGTTGATCACATAATAATATTAAGAACCACGTATATGTTCAAATGATGTCTATAGTGGCTTCCACATAACTACTCTAGCTAGGTGTCACATGTATATCAAAAGAACTAAGAGCATGTTTCCCCGTTACCATCCGCAAACGCACATTTTTGCAGTTGTTAGCGGTTATTGACGTTTTGCAACAATCACTTAAACCGCTCTAAACTGCTTCAAACTGCTCTAATCCTCTTAAATTCAAAAGCTGGTTCCAGCTAACGTTTGCGGTTACGGGAGGGTAAATTTTTTTCTTTATTTAAAAATAATATAAATACAAAATTAAAAATAAAAATTTTAAATTTTAAATTGAAATAATAGAATTATTAATATATATATATTATATATTAATTTTATTATCAATTTTAAATAAAAATATTTTCTATAATTTGTAAAAATTTAAACATATAATTTTTATATTTATTATAATATTATGATATTTAATATTTTATAATTATATAAATATAAATATTGTTAATTTATTATTTAAACGATGTTGTATTTGATGGTTAATCAGTCATAAGTATTACGCAAACGCACCAATTTCTAACCGCAGTACCAATCGTACAAATCTCTTAAAGCCGCTTAAAACCACAATCACTCTCATTTGCAAGCTCCCGCAACTGCTGAAGTTATACCAGTCATGCTTTAAGTAGACAAAAATATGTTGTAGTGGCTTGTTCTTGGGACGTAATAAGGTTTTAGCTGTTCGAGCCTGTATTCTATCGTAAACATTTTTTGAAATGTGTGTTTCACATTTTTCCTCATGAAACTATATCTTATTTCCTAGACCCATACCCCCAGATAATAGATATTATTAACCAAAATTGTACGGTTTAGATTTTTGTATTTTTCTTGACGTAGAATTGTTGTAAAGTCGGACGCAGTAGTTACTTCCTGACGAAGTTCATCGTCCAAGCGTAGAGAAATTTCACATGATAGGCAAACAAGAACAATGTTTTGCCTATTTTAGTTAAAAGACTAACTTAGGGAGATGCATCCACTGATTTCCACGGGAAGTAATGTCTTAAGTCTTTAGTCTCATCCACCATTATTCATATTAAAATATTGGGTAACTCAAATACTTTCATATAATTCTGATAAAATAGTTAGATAATTTATTTTTTGTGGATGATTCAATATTTTATATTAAACTTTTGTTTTATAAATTTTACTTTTGGATATATAGTTATTTTTGAATTACATACGATTAATATTTTTAGAAATATATATATATATATATATATATATATATATATATATATATATATATGTTTGTATTTCAGATATTTGAATATCTATTTGGGGCTGATTTTGGTTTGATTTTAGTATTTCAAATATAAACACAAGAACTTATTTGTTAACTATAATCTGATTTTAGTTTTACTTTTTTCAGTTTGATTCAGTTCTGTTTTTCAGATCTCGGATAAAATGTCGAAAGAACTACTTAGCTAGCAAATATCAGAGCAATTCCATGAGGGAGTTATCATATATTCCATATGTTCCAAATAGTTGATATTTTAGTTGAAGAAACAAAAAAATTTAAAACATACATTTTCTTCTTAAAAATAGTATTAATATAAAAATTAAAACTAATCAGCCTATCATAAAAATATAAAAACATTATTGGTAATAGAGTTTCCAATAAAACTAAAATTAAATCAACATATCATATATTTTTAAACATCAAAACCTCTTCAAAACATCATCTACTTTAGAACAAGGGTAATAGTTTTTTTGAACAAGGGTAATAGTTTACTAGACTAAAAATAAATAAAAAGTGAGAGAGATAGTGAAAGAAATTTCCATGTTCGGAACTACGCTAGGCGCTAGTTGGGCAGCAACTTCGGACCTAGCGAGTTACTAAAAAATCGGAGAGTACTCGGGAATTACGCGGAGCCTAGTTTTAAATACAATTTAATATATTTATAATATATTTAGCTAATTTTAAACATGATGACACATGTTATTAGACATAATTATATAATTTATATATATATATATTCTAAACAACCTCTTTTTGATTCGTCAAACATCTAGATTATGGTGTGTTTGGTACAAAAAAATTCTAAAATGAAGTAATTATGTGTTTGTTTTGGGTTTGATAACTAACTGTAATTATTTAGTAATGAATAATTACACAAAATTTGTTAATAATGAGTAAAAAATAATCAACTGTGTTTCAACTCTACACGGACGAGAAAAAAAAAAAAAAAACTTAGACGGTCTAAACGGAAACTAAGCGGGAATTAGGCGATCAACGCAGGAATTAGGTGGACCAGTGTCTACCTACACCGATTTGGGTATATTCGCCGCAGTCAACTTCTGAACAACGCATAGACGGCTAGGCGGCCTACGCGTATTTGAACCGGGAGAAATTCTCATACCTTTAGAATATTATTTGCGTACTTTTTGCATTATAATTGATTTTACCTTCTAAAAGTAAATAAAATTTAAGTAATTAATAAATCATAATAAATAAGAGTATTTTGTGACTGAAAAAGTCATTTTTTGAGAACTCTACCGCCAAGATTGCTCTCGTAAATTTTTCTCGTGTACAATATAATACTTTTCATCATGGAAACGAACCCCACCGCCAAGATCGCTTTTTTTTCTAAGAGGGTCCAAGTATGACATCATGGGAAAACGTCAGCGATGAAGATTCGTCAGAATGTGGAAATATGTGGTACTCAATTGCCATTGGTAGAGTATGGCAGAATAGGATTCCATGAACAGTAAATACTTTAAATATTTTATTATTTATAGAGTTATAATTTCCAAAATGTTTCTTTATTATTTTTTTATATTTTAATATATATTTTTCCTAATATAATAAAAACATCTGATTGTAGTGTATATACTTTTTTGGCAAAGGATTTTAGTGTATATAAATTACATAACATTTTGATTTCATTTATATTAATTTTATTATACTATTTGGTGTATATAAAATATATTTCATAGAATTTAAATGTGTTTTAGATATAATTTTACTAAATCTCATCAAAATATATTAAATGTTCAAGAAAATATAATGATAATTCCATTTTGAATGTCAAACAAATAATATTATAGTTGGTTTGTATTTACATAAAATGTATATACATATAAATATTTAATTTATAATTTTAATGGATCTATATATTTGCATAGGATTTCTTGAAAAAACCCAACCAGTAATAAAAAAAAAATAGTTTAGTCCTTAGGTTATACAGTAAAAATTCTGTAAATTATTAATGTTAAGATTTTAATATTTTATTAATTTATAGAATTATTAGCTTATGTTTCCTAATTAGATTTTCTCTACTTTAGGCCTTAAATAAAAAGGGAAAATATGTTGCAGAAGAAACCGAGTCAGTCCATCACTTGTACACCAGCGATCAATGTGGAAATATGTGGTACTCAATTGCTATTGATGGAGTATGGCAGAATAGGATTCCATGAACAGTAAAAACTTTAAATATTTTATTATTTATAGAGTTATAATTTCCAAAATGTTTCCTTATTAGTTTTTTTTTTAATTTTAAGATATATTTTTAATAATATAATAAAAACATCTGATTGTAGTGAATATACTTTTTTTGGCAAAGGATTTTAGTGTATATAAATTAAATAACATTTTGATTTGGCATTTATATTAATTTTATTATACTATTTGATGTATATAAAATATATTTCATAGAATTTAAATGTGTTTTTGAGATATAATTTTACTAAATCTCATCAAAATATATTAAATGTTTAAGAAAATATAATGATAATTCCATTGTAAATGTAAAACAAATAATATTACAGTTGGTTTGTACTTACATAAAATGTATATATATATAAATATTTAATTTATAATTTTAATGGGTCTATATATTTGCATAGGATTTTCTGAAAAAACCCAACCAGTAATATAAAAAAAAATCGTTTAGTCCTTAGCATATACAGTAAAAACTCTATAAATTAGTAATGTTGAGATTTTAATATTTTACTAGATTTTGACCCCCGCTTTCAAAGCGCGGAATTATTTTTGAAACATTCCAAATTTATTTGATATAAATTTGTATTTTAATTGTATCTACACTTAGATATTACAAATGAAACATTATATTCAATGTTTTGAAACCCGACCCGACCCGCAGTTAAATTACCAAATTCGGCGGTTCATATGTAATCCATTTTATTTTTCAAAAAAAAAAAATGTTATTTAAAAATTCTATAAAACCCGTAACAACCGCTAAAACCCGAGATCTGGTTATCGGTTGAACTGATAGATGATCCAATATGTAATCCGGTTTTATTTATTATTATATTTAGAGTATTGTAATATATATTCATGAACGTTCAGATGAATAGTGAATATATTATGAAATTGATATTCTAATTTTAATACAATTTTAGTCCAACTAAAATTCCATCTTGTTAATGGATTAATATTTGAGTGGATGCATACTAAAAATAAAATAGATTTGAGCATCAATAATGTGTATACGTTTATTACAAATTAATGATTTACGTTTACAAAAAAATATAATTGTTTATTTAGTTAGTTTACTTTTGTTATTCACATATTATTAGATACTTTTTGATGTTTTGTCTATAGCTTATTTTAAATTTAAAAGTTAATTTCATTATTCGCATTGGAAATGTAAATATTTATTATTTTAATTTTGATATATATTTTTATTATATTTAGTTCTTAATTTTTATAATTTATATATATAATTATATTTTTTTTAAAATTAAAATATTGACTCTTACTCTCTGGCTTCGATTTATGTTGATGTAATGTTTTATGATACATTTGTGTTAATATATTTGTTCAATAGGTTTATATTTGATATATATATATATATATATATACATGTCTGTTTGAGTAACCTATAAAAAATATATTCATTAAACTATCAATAGTAACATGTTTCATCATATAATTACTATTAACATTTATTTTATAATATATATTTATATATATTTTAATACTCTAACTATAAGAATTATATTTTTATGTATTTGGTGAGGGTTTTGAACATTTTTTTTTTGCATTAGGATTAATATATAGTTGTATATATATGAATGAATAGATATATATATATATAATTATTTATTACATTAATAACTAAAATATAATTGATTAGTTATTTGAATTTCGAATGAATATAAATTAAATTCATTAGTTTAAAAAATAATAGATTAGTTAGTTAGTTCCTTAATTTTAGGTATGATGTATATTTAGATATGAGTAGAAATAATATGAAATATAATTAAATATAATAGTCCAACCTAGACTATTTGTAAGTAGATAAAAATTGCTTCTGTTTTAATAGTATTGATTAATATATAGAATTATTAGCTTATGTTTCCTAATTAGATTTTCTCTACGTTAGGCCTTAAATACAAAGGGAAAATATGTTGCAGACGAAACCCGAGTCAGTCCATCACTTGTACGCCAGCGATCAAATGGACACGCGTCCTCACGAGAGCCAACCATCTTCCTCCAGAGCCAGCAAGGAGACACAACGGATCACCGTCGACGGCGAAAACAAACCCGAAACAAATCGTGCAACCAGAACAGCCTACCAAACGCTCAAGCCGAGAAGTCAAAAACTGGCGGATCTACGGAATCGACGAAGATTTTTAACCCCTACAATCAATCTTATTCATCCAAATTACGTGCATGTGCCACATACATCTTTATAGATAGTTGTAAGCTTGAAGATGCAACAACGCAACCGAGTGGGAGAGAAGAAACCGTTGGAGATTTAGATTAAGAGGCATGAAATTAGTTGAAGCCCTGAATCGTAAATCGAGAGAGAGAAAGAGAGAGAGAGAGAGAGAGAGAGAGAGAGAGAGAGAGAGAGAGAGAGAGAGAGAGAGAGAGAGAGAGAGAGAGAGAGAGAGAGAGAGAGAGAGAGAGAGAGAGAGAGACGGCAAGATCGAAGCTTAAGAATCCACCCCTTCCAGAAAAAAAAAGCCGACAAATACGATGCTAAAAGAGCCACCATTTCCTAGAGGCAAAGTTGGCCGACCACTGATAGAATAGGTGCGACGCTGGAGACAAAACCGGTCGGATGATACTGAAGCTGGAGAAGAAGCCCAAACCGTGGGCAAAATAACTGGCGACAAAAAAGTTTCTTCTCTCCTCTTTCTCTGTGAAAGATGTAGTGAAGGAACATAGAGAAGAGAGAGAGAAAGAGAGAGAAAAATACCTTTTGCCGATTCGTATTCACTAACGAAAACATTTATTTTTGAGGAAATTAATTTTTTTCACACTTTTTTTAACAGATCATCATATAATCTCTAACTCTATTAGATATGATAATCAACTACCTGCAGCTTAAAACTGAATATCTGTATGTTTTTTGTTTAAAGATTCTTTTTGCTATGCTCTTCATTCTAATGAAAAGTTACCTTTTCATTGAAAACATAGTATCTATATTACACTTTATTAGCTTGACGTTTTTTTTAACATTGGCTTGACGTTTAAATATGTAATACGCAAGATTGTTTGAATTTGAACAACTAATCTTCGATATCATCAATCAAGTGTAGAATCAAGATGTCTTGTAAACCTCCTCATATATTTGCACTAAAACTAGATTATTTTTTTCAAAAAAACTGATGTAGCTTCTCCTCCAAACGCGTTTTATCGCCGATAAAGGCATATTGGTTTCTTTATTAAGACTGATCGCTCTAAGAATGCAGACCCGCAATACTTAGAAATGGCTTGCTGATCACATACATACTGTAACTTGGTGGATTTACAATAGAAACCTGCATCATAATTGTATTTAACACATCCATCATTCGGTAGAGCTCATGAGACTTTAGAGGAACCTGGGCATGATTACTTGATACTCGACTTATGTTCGTTATTTAAGAAAAAATTCAATAATATTATTACTTGCAAGTCTGAGTTAAGTATCAAGTCTCGTCGTATTTGCTAATACTTGGGTTGTTACTTATTTTGTTATTGCTTGTTACTTGTTATAGAAAATACTAATTACTCATTACAAAATATGTATTACCCGCTAAAAAAACAATTTATTACTCATTAAAAGGTATTTGTTATTTGTTAAATTTATTTTAGTTTCAATTATTTACAAATAATTAGATATTTTATTGACAAGTATTAAGTCTCGTCATATCAAATAATTAGATAGTTAAGTATCAAGTCTCTTCATATTTTCTAATACTTGGGTTGTTACTTATTTTGTTATTGCTCGTTACTTGTTATAGAAAATACTAATTACTCATTATACAATATGTATTACCCGCTAAAAACAATTTATTACTCATTAAAAGGTATTTGTTATTTGTTAAATTTATTTTAGTTTCAATTATTTACAAATAATTAGATATTTTATTGACAAGTATTAATTTAGCAAATAACAAACCGAGTCAAATAATTTGTAAGTATTATTTTTGTTTCTGATACCTGATATATGAGTACTTGATTCAAACAAACAAAATAAAAATAATAAATCAAATTACTCAAACAAACTAAGTTAAGTAACAAGTAAGATTATCAGGGGAAAAACTTGGTGAATTTCTAAAAGATTTAAAATAATGATATTTTAATTTCTCTAATTAAAACAGAAATGCTCTCTTAAATCTAACTTTTTGTAGGATTTTAAATTAAAACAACTCTCTATTATGAAGTAGCTAGGAAAACAAAATTATATTACTATCTATGTTTCCAAACAAAAAATAATTAATATTGTGTCTAAACAATAGAAAACATTATAATTGACTAAAACATTCAACTAAGTTATAAAAAATCAAAAATATGTATAACCCTTTTTTGTCATCAACATAAACAAATTCGATTAAGACTCTGCTAACCAAACAAATGAATATGTGTCCATAGGGACAAAATAGGACAACTGATTTCGTGCACCACGAGCAAGATTATCTGCTTTTGTATTTTGAATCTGAGGTACATATGTTAGATGAAAAGTAGAAAAGCTTTCATTGAGGTGATCAATATCTTCAAGGTATTGCATATGATGGTTTTTTTTTAGTTTTGAAACCATTTTCACCAACTGAAAGTAATAAGTATAACTTATTTTTGTAGGTGTAGATACTACAAAATAATTTCGAACTGTATCAAATCAATTAAATTAAGAGATTATTTTATTTATATTTTCATAAATAAAAAATTACATTCATTTAAATTGAAATAAAGTTTCATATTAAATTAAATACTGAATATAAATAAAATGCAATAAAGTGACATCAAATAAATTTTATAATAAACATTTTATAGAAATACATCATAAAATTGATATAATAAATTACAAAAATTTCACTAAAAATTCCTATCTAAAAGAGTTGAAATATCTAAAAATTATGTTAAATAATACCTTAAATAATTTTGTATTTAATAAATACAAAATAATATAATTGTATATATGTATAAATATTCAAATACACTAAACAGAAAATGTTTAAAAAAAATAAATTCTATTTTGTTAAAAGATATTCCCGCGTTTTAAAAGTCTATTAAAAAGTTTCTATAATTTGACGACAAATAATCCGAGTGGTCGAACGGGTCCGACATAAACAAGAAAAACAAAAAGATTATACGGACGTTTATTTATTTTTATATAAAACAAATATACATATAAATCATTATACATTAAAAATGACTACATTGTACAATACGAAATACACACTTAGTTATCACTTTCCAAAACTGAATCGTCTTTAATGGCTCTCTACAAATCTTTCCAGCCTTTCTGTTTCAGAAGAAGTTAATACATGAAGAAGTTCAAATCGAAAGTTATTTAGCAGCTTATGGTTCGTTGTGCGATAATTAGTGAATATACGTAGATCCTAGTTAGATTACTCTTAAAAACAAAATCCAGTCGCTCGTGTTGGTTCGTTTTTATTTAGAATAGACGGCTAACGTGACCGATAACGGATAACTGATGATGAATCCGATTATTTTACACCATGTTGACGACATCATAACATATCTGATTGTAGGATAAATTATACATTTGACGGCTAAGTATATAAATGTCTGATGGAATAAAGATAAATGCCCAGAGGTATCTTGTTCGGGTGCTTTCAAACAATTATTCAGAGAAACACAGCTGCGCTTCGTCGACCTCAAAGTCACCCTCATGCGGAATGATAGAAACGTATCTATACAACTGAAAATAGGACATTTTGATTAGCCGGATAATTAGATAAATACATGTTTTAATTGATGATTGGCCGGATGATAGGCGAGACGCACCGGTAAAACATTACAGAAATCTATTCGTACAGCTATATTGTACGAGTATGTCTAACTAAGTTATTATCCGGTTGTTATAGCTAAAACAAGACAAATAAATAACACGCTTCAGTTAGCTTAGCCGGCTATCTTTTAGAATTTCGTTACAATGTCATCAGTAGTTGGATAAACATGAATGGTCAAAAACCAGGAAATGATAAACAAGAAGTGTGAAAAATGCTTACATTTTTAGCAGTATCCAACGTCCTTGCGTGTGCTAGCTTGATACCATTCCCTGGGGGGGGGGGGGGGGGGGGGGGGGGGGTGGGGGGGTATGGAGGGACTGGACGTATCCGGACAGAGCTATGGTGCTTTGAGACAACGATATATCGTCTCTTTATACTGGTTCCTCTCCAGCAGCAAAAATCTGAGATGGTAACTCAATGGTCTCCATATTTGCCAACGGGAGATTAGATGAAATCAAGACCTGAGCTTGAACAGTATAAGAGGCGTGTGTTAGCCCTAATACTGAAAAAAATTCAGAAAAGGAAAAACAAAGAGTGACTTACAATCGTACGGATACAATCAAGAATGGTGTGAATGAAGAACATGATCCGGCAGATGTGATATCATTTTGGAGAAAGGATTTCAACAAAGAGTTGGTCTCGTATTCGATGGACGGGAGACTGTTTCGGAACAAGGGTTCCGTCGGAGAAATTAAACGGATTGAGATGGATTGGAGATAATTTCTTAGCAAGGGTTCTGATGGATAAAACAGAGAGATTGTGAGAGAAAAGCGGATCATATGTACGGAGAAACCAAAGGGATTTAGAAATATTAGATAGATATTTTTGAAATAATAGTGTATCGAGTGAAGCGATGAACATGTTTTCTCTCTTCACGCATAATAATGAGATACTAGATCTTGACCCGCCCGACCGGGCGGGTATTTATTTTATGTTTTTAATTTTTTTTTGTTTATATTAAATGATGTATTTGTAATATTGAAACATAAATTTATATTGAAAATTATTCTTTGCAGTTATAATAAAAATTAAAATTAAAATTTTAATAAAATATTTTGATATAAATTTTAAATTTCTTAATTAAAATAATATAGATGTGGTCATATTTTTTCCAATTTCAAAATCTAAGTTTCCTTAAAGACAAAGAAAATAAATTTATAAGTACATAAAATATATAAACATATTTGGAACTATAATTTCTATTAAAATAAATTTGATAAAGAAAAATAATCTTGTTGTTGTTATTTATTTCTAGAGCTTGACCCGTGACCGTATGAATATTTACTACACATTTGTTAATATAACATTTTTAAACATAACAATTTCATTTATTACTTTGAATAATTATATTTTGTGATTTTAATCATTTATTATATCACAATGTATAATATAAACAAATCCAATATTTATAACTAATTGGACTTATATTGTGAAAGCATTATACTAATATATGAATAAACTATTTTATATTTTATTTATATGTTATATAAATTGATTATGATGTGTGATTTTTTTATTTTTTTATTTTTTTATTTATTACTTATAAATATTAAAAATATTGAATATGTTAATACGAAATACATTAGAAAATTTATTTTGGTTATGATTTGATAAAAGAAATCTATTATTTAAATTTTGGAAAGACATTAAATGCTTAAATCTATTATTTAAATTAGGAAAAGACAAGCATGCTTAAATATAGGTTCAATAAATATCTCAATGGCATTTTAGTGTAAATAAGTGGTAAAACTAAGGGGTATTTCTATTTTGTACTTCTCTTTTAATAATATAGATAGGATTCGAAAATGTGGGTATTTAACGATCTTCTCTCTCTCCACTGTTCCCAATTCTCTCTCCACTCTCTACGACTTACGAAGAACCATCTTGCTCCGGCGCGTGGAGACATCGGCGGCTCGCCGGTGTACGTTAGCTCCACCGTCGGAGGCGCCTTCTCCTTCCCTTTTCTCTCTTTTTTATCTTTGCTTCAGTCCCTTGCTGTCCCTTGCCGTTGATATGTCAGAGCTCTGGAAAGGTCATGAAATTGGAATCCTAGATCCTCCCGGGAGGAGACAGATCCAGTGGTTATGACTGCCTCTGGAGGTGAGACGAGGCGGTGGAGGCTGTGAGTTGATCGGAGTCGGCTTTTAGGGTTTTGGAATCCGGCGATTTCATTTTGTATTTGTAGATCTGTCTGGTTTCCTTGGCGATGATGGCGCGTGATGTATCGGGATCTCTCTCTCCCTGTTTCTCTAGGTTGGTCTTATCTCGAGGTCTCTCGATGTGGAGTGGTTCGCGAAGCTTTCTATCTCGACGGAGCTGGGTGTCCTACTTCGGAGGTTTGTCTGTTTTCGATCAGGAGAGGCGGCGGTTCTCCGTCGGTTCGTGCACGGGTTTACGGCAGTCGTGTGGCAGCTGTGTCCCCGTGGTTGGCGTCTGCAATTCCGGAGTCGTGCTGAGGAACTGTCGTCTATGGCAGTGTTCTCGTCTTCTCCTGCGGTTGTTCTTTCTTTGTAGATCTGTTCTCATGTCTGGCGCAATGTTCAGACCATCTCGCGAATGGTCTTGTTATCTTCAGCCCTTCTGTCGGTCGTCCTGCGTATCTCCAGCATGGAATGGCCTAGCAGTTTCAAAGAAGATCAACTTAGGTTCTCTAAGTTGAACCAGGTCGTCATTTTGCTTGCTCGTTTGAGTCTTCGGGTAGCAAATGGCGAGGAGGCCTGGGCAGAGTTTGGTCTTCCGAGTGCGGAGGAGGCTGTTTGGTCTTCTGCGTAGACTAAACTCTATCTTTTTTTGCAGGGTAATGAAGTGATTGTTTCTAGTGTCGCCTTCATTGCAGCCCGTTTGTCAGGAGGTTCGGTGTCGTCTGTTCAAGTCGTGTTGTCCCTCGGCTATGGCGTCTCACTCCCTTCGTTGTTAGCGGTCTCGAGGACTTGATGGCACTTCATAAGGTTCGCTATCTTTCACCTCATTCCGCCTTGTCGAGCTTCATTGACGGTTAAAGTTACAAGCTTGAGGAGATCCTCAAAATCCAGCTACTACGTTGATGTCACGAGAATACCGGCATCCGAGAGGTAAACCCCACGTTCAAGTGGTTAACATCAACGGCAGAGAACGGTGCTTGATATTCTAAGGATTTCCGAACGAAGCTAGCGGATGGCGTCGGTTTAGTGGGCGAGCGAAGTTAGTCTAGCTAGGTCTGATTTAGAACATTTTGGTCGATTTAAGCTTGTAACGGACGCTGTGATTCCCGGTTTCGGGTTGGAATAATAGTAAATTTTAATTAAAAAAAAAAAAAAAAAAAAAAAAAAAAAAAAGGATTCGAAAATGTATTACACATTAGGTTGAAGTATTAGATGATAGGGGTGCTATGGACATTAAAAAAAAACACGTCACTTAAAAAGTCTGAATTCCATCACCGCAAATATGCAAGTTTTCCTTGTATTTGCACCGTAATTACTCTTTTTATAAACATTTTACCCCCAAGTAAATTATTCATTGATTTCTATATTCATCACATGGCCCAAAACGAAAGTAGTTTTTTGATGAATTTAAGTTTTAACCATTTGAAGTCCGTGTACATTAATTATATGTATGAATGCTTATTTTAGATTTTCTATTGGAGAATGGAAGCAGAAGTTTTGAAATCTCCAAATTAAAACCAAAACTGGACAAGTGAACAACATTTATATTGGTTTCCCGAATATTGTAATATCTTTGACAAGTATCATTTATATTAAACCCTCTTGTAGTAAGCCTTGTTGAGCTGAATCAATTTATTTACAAGATTATTCTTATTATACTCCTTTTTGTTCTGCAATGTTGTGGAGAAAGAGTCGGTAACCAGTTATCTTAAAAGTTTCTAGTTTGTCCATTACCAATGATGTAAAATGATGGGAAATTTTCATGTTACCATTTTCTTGGTACTATTATTCATATTTACAACCACTAAAGAGATATTTTCAAAAATACATTTTTCATTAAAAGGCAAAAGACTCGTATGTCCTTGTTTTATATATATATAATAAAGGGCAATTGTCAATAATAGCACATTTGAAGTTTATGTCTCAAAAATAGCACTAGAAGGAGAAAGTCACAAAAATGACATTCATTAAAGGGTAAAATATCCCCAATACCCTTGGTTTAAAATTAAATAAACAAACAAAAATAAATAAAAATAAAAAAAAGAACTTTTTTTTTATATAGTTTCAGATTATATGTTTTCAGATTCGAAATTTTTATAATTTTTTTTTTTCGAAATTTTTTTTTTTATTTTCTTTTTCAAATTTTCTTTTTATAATTTAAAAATACTTTTTGAAACTGTTTTAAAATTTTTATTATTTTTTTAGTATTTTTTTTTATAAAATTTTAAACCCTAATTCCAAAACCCCACCCCTTAACTCTAAACCCTAAGGTTTGGATTAATTAACCCAAGAGGTATAAGTGTATATTTACCTCTTTAATGAAACCTATTTTTGTGACTTTGAGCCTTGAGTGCTACTTTGGGAACATAAACTTGGTTTGGTGCTATCCTAGTCTTTTTCTCTATAATAAATAATTATTTAAAAAATAAATAAATAACAAAAATAAATTTATGTTTTCGAATTATACTTTTTCAAATTCAAAATTTTCTATAATTTTTTGAATTGTATTTCTTTCGAATTCTTTTTTCAAAATTTCTTTTTGAAAATCGAAAATTATTTTTGAAATTATTTTTTAAAATTTTTAAAGTATTTATTTATATATTTATTAGAATCCTAAATTTCACATTCCAAAAACCCTATCCAACCTTTAATTCTAAACCGTCAATCTAGATTAGTTAACCTTAGGGTTATAAATATCTTTTTCTTTATTTAAAAGTGAAGATAAATGTAGTTAGCGTAAACATGAAAGGTTATAGTGTGAATGTGATATTTTTGGCAAGTTTCCTAAAAAGATCAGTTTCTTAATCATCTATCTATCTATCTATATATATAAAGTTGGCTTTTTCCTTTCTTACGACATGTGGAAGGGGGGTTTGTTGACATGTATCCTCATTTTTTTTTTTGTATTTTAAATCCTTATTCTTTTAGATTATTGCAATTTACTACATCAATTTCTAATCGTGTACTATATAATCCTTCTCACACTTATTGGTCCCTAAAATTCAAGAAATAAATAAAATAATATTAATATATTAATATATAATTTATTCACAATTAAAAATAGCATAAATTTTTACCATTTTATTATTTTTACTATTTTTTTATTATTTTATTTACAAATTATATATTTATTTCACTATTAATATCATAAGATAATCAAACTAAGAATAAGAAACTAGAGCACCAACGCAAATAACCAAAGCGGGCCAGAAGGAGAATAATAATCGAAAGGCCAAAGCCACCAAGAAGCATGAACATATATGCCTAAAGCACCGGAATCACAATCAGTAGCTAAAAGGTAAGAAACACCTCACAAACTAAACAAGAATATACAAGACGGCCATGCAAGTGAAAAATCACAAAGCTCTGGATAGAAGAGACCAAAGCTCCAAGAGACTAATTCCGCACAACGATACCAAGGGAAACATGGAAAGAAAAGAAAAAAACTTGAGGGAGGAAGAACGGAAGACAACCACCGAGAAATCAAAGACTAAACTTGAAACCAGAAATAACCTTCCAAGCCCACATAGCATACATGAACGAAAACATTATCGAAACCTCGAGTGGCAAACATGGTGAAAAGGAGAGCCACCAAAGATGCGATGAAAGCTGCAAAGAGATGCGAGAATAGAGAGGGAAAGGGAGACAAAACGAAATCAAGAAACTATGGAGCCGTCCTCGAGCTATTAAAGAGAGCATAGAAGTCAGAACACCAAAAACTAGATCTTGAAAACCAAGACGAGCAGAGACTATTGACGGTAAGCCAACGACGAAGAATACAACATCAATGACGACTAAACTCTGGCCCAACCAAGGAGATTCAGTTCCAAACATTAGCTAAAATCTAAAGAAGAAGAAGAGCAGTCAATATTGACTGGAACAGCCTACAATGCCGTGAGAATAAACCGAAAAACTGAAAACTCATAAACCGGATCTACAACAAATACCATATAATCTCATAGGTGAAGAAGGCAAGTAAGAACAAGAGAAAGGGTGAATCTTTTTCCTGTGATGGTGAGAAGCACCGCATACCAGAAAGGTAACGCAATACATAGACGGTGATGGCTCAAGGTCAAAATATGGGGAAAAGGCAAAAAAACATTTTAAAAGTTAAAATTTTCAAAAATATGAAAAAATATAATACAAAATTTTGTTGTTGAAACAGTTAATATTAGAATTCAATATTATTTTACGTTAGAGGCTCACTTCACTACTAACGAGTACTATACACACAACAATACATTGTTCGAAAAAACAAACACAAAATATATTAACCTATCACCTACTACTACATAACACACTAAAAAAACTAAATAATGATTTTAACAAATAAAAACGACAACATAATTACATTATCTAAAAGATGATGATCTTAGCAATAATAAAAACAATATTCTGCGCTTCGTCATGAAAGATTATTATCTCTGAGGTATCTTGCCTTGTACAACTTTGGATTATCAAATAAAGGCTATAGTACTTGCTTGGCAAACAATACATCATTACATTTTTCCAATCACAAAACCCAGTACTATTTTTCTTACTGTGTTGGAATGGTTTACCAGCAACTCAGTGAATACCTTTATTATAATTTTTCTTTTATTTCAGATGATAGGACCTCAACTTTCAACGATGCAAGTGACACAAGTCGAATAAATAAAGACGATAGTTGATATTTTTAGTCAGTAACAAATGACCAAAGACTATTCATTTTTAAGAATTCGAATATTGACTTGTAAGGGCATCATTAACGCTGAAACTCTTTAAAGGTTTCTAAAAAAAAAATTATATTAATATTTAATTATTTTAGTGTTTTGAAACGTTGCAGGAACGACAACTGTCTCAAAATATGTGGAACCGGTTCCAAAACTTACTAAATAGGAACCTTTTGGCTGTTTCTCTTTGATGATTTATTAATTTTCATTTAATTTTAATTCTTAAGAACTCCTATATATCTTTGCGTTAAAGGTGCTCTTAGTCAATAACAAATGACCAAAAATTCCTCCGCATTGGATACTTATTGCCTGTACTGGTCTGTCTAGAAATAAATTGTATTCTTATGTTTCTGGGTGAACCAAAGGATAACGTGTTAGCGAAGACAAAACTAACTACTGGCAAAAATACATAAACTAGAGAAAAGCTAACTAAAAGTGTTCGCGTCTTTTGGACCCATAGAAATTTTCTCCGGTGCAACATCACTATTTTTGTATAGAGTTTGGAGAATGCTAACTAAAATGCTTTTTCAAATTTTTTTTTAAAAGTTAGCAATTTATATGATTTGACACTTTTCAATCACTTGTCCAAAAAAAACTTAGAATAACATACTGAATTTAAACAATTTTAAAATAGGTAATTTATCTACCAGAAAATCTTTTTTTTTTAATTAAAAATATTTCATTGAGAATCGTTACGGAGTCCAATGACCGGAAAACGGTGGTTTCTAGGTTACATTTGCTTAGATCTAAACCTGCAAGCGGACAAAACAAGAATAAAGACGAACGGTTGGGGGAAGAAGACTGGGAGCAAGGAGCGAGCTCCTCCGTTGAACACAGAAGCACGTCGCCAGAAAGGCGCCGGCGTGTTCAAGACCAGCTGTTATTCCGTCGCCAGTTTCCGTCTGATAATAGCCACCACAGAGAATGTCCCGCAGCCTCAAACGCCAGTGACGATAAACGCACACCAGCTCCGAACCCTAACCTAACCACGAGAGATACTTAAGAAACAAACAGCCACAAAAGTCTGAGATACCACATGCATCAACACACTCAAGATGGCGACAAGACGACACCGGACCGGTGAGAAGCATACCTATAGAAACCGCCATCCAGAAGGGTAGAACCGTCGACACAAGCACGTGCTTCGAGAATCGGGACGAGTCTCCGCCCCGATGACTAGCTTTCAAGTTCTTGCCACATCAATGTCATCCTCTAACAGAGAGCACGAGCTGTAAGTTGATGAGTCACTAGAGCATCAAACTTTCCTCAGGAGCCTCCGCGTCAGAGCTCCACCCGATCCACCACAAGAAGAGAGAAGCACTTCCAACCACACTTGACGAAGACTATCCTACCGGGGGGGGGGGGAGGCAACAACAGTTTCCGGCATAGACGCCTTGGCCGTAATCTACCGGAAAATCAATTAGGATACACTATAAATAAATCTAGTAAACAAATTTGATTATATTCCCAAAATTAACGCATAAGTGTAGATATCACTAGTCAAAAATGAGGTAAAAGACTTGTGGTGATGGCAATGAAAAATTAAACATCATTTAAGTAAATGACAATTGAAGAAATAGGCAAATCTTTCAAAAATATTGTAAATTTTGAGTTACAGTTTAAATTCAGTTTTATGATTTAATTTTTGGATTCATGATTTTACTTGAGTTCAATGCTTAGTTCTTAGAAGTTAGAGATTAGTTTTGAGTGTTACAGAAAAAGAAAGATTAGTTTTTCATCATTTTTATTAATCTAAAACATTAATTTTATTATTCTTAAGAACATCTCCAACCATATTTTATATTTTAATTTTAAATGGAGTAATGGAAAAAACATTATTATTAAATAGAGCAATGTTTTATATTTTTTTTGTTCATTACTTTATTTCTCACTTTAGTTTAGAGTAAAATAGGAGTGTTTAATAATGTATGTATTCTAATTTAATAATACTGTAACTTATATTATATATAGTAAAAATATAATAGTATTTTATTAATTAGTAGAATTATTAATTTACAAAAAAAAATTCATCTTCATATATTTTTTATTTAAAATAAAAATAATGGTTGTTATCATGGTTTATTTATTGATTAAATTTTATTAATTTAACTTTTTATTAGATTATTTGGTATATATAATATATATATATATATATATCATATAATGTAAATGTCTGTTTAGATTTAATATGATAGTGTGGCACTAAAAATTAA
Source organism: Brassica rapa (assembly GCF_000309985.2). NCBI lineage: Eukaryota > Viridiplantae > Streptophyta > Magnoliopsida > Brassicales > Brassicaceae > Brassica > Brassica rapa. Next base: position 18,079,431 of record NC_024799.2, on the reverse strand, counting down.
GATTATTATATTTTCAATTAAAAGATTATATTTATTTTTATATATACTTATTATATAATTATTATAAATTTATGAATTAAATGAAACTATATATTTAAAAATATATATTATCTTATTATTTTATTAAATTATATAATAGAACTAATCTAACTTATCATTAATGAAATTTATTATTATTATTATTATTAAGTAATAATTTATCTAATTTCTACTGTACATTGTATATGGTGTTTATAACGCAAAAGTTTTTTTTTCTTTAGAACAAAATAAGAAAAGAGTATATTGAAAGGAAATATGAATTTGAACTAAAACTGATTGGGCTTAGTATAGTGGTGGTTTTGAAGGGATACCATACTTGTCGGCCCATTAGTTTATAAGTTAACCAAATTCATTTGTAATTTGTAAATGAGCTTAATGGCGATATCAAGTGACTTATAAATGTTGTTACGAAGCAAAACGTTCGAACATTTGTGTGCATTTTTTTTCCTGATTTTGTAAGTTTTTTTTGTTAAATATTCTGCCAAAATATCACCAAACAGATTCATTTTGAAAATATTTCTTTTCACTTGATAGGAGTTGATAACTTATATGCTTTAGTTTTTCGTGTCATCCCCAACAGAAATTGCGCTTGAACCTTAAATGTGTGGACAAACTTCACATCAAGCTAACATCACAACGAGGCATTCTACACAAGACGAGTCTAATTTCTGAAGTTGATAAATTTTTAATATGATGCGTCCGAGTGTTTTAATACTTCAAATTGAAAATGAAATGGAACAAGATTTATTTTCCATTCTCAAACGTGAGACGCTAGTCCATTAGTCTTTAAGGTGTTAACTGATTCTAACTATCTCAATTTTGGTGGTTAGATTTCCAGTTAATAGATCAGACACTCAGATAGACGTATGATTAATGAATCATGTTACTAATTGACATTAGCCTAGTAATTTATAAACTATAAAACGATCATAAAAAGTAACATTAGGAAACAAATAACACCTTAACTATAGATTAACTGATTAAGAGTTAGATGTGTGATTTGTGCCTATCACTTTTTCATATGTTATAAATCAATAATGATATTGCCAGACATGTATACTCAATCTTACTGACCTTTTCAGAAGCTAAATAAATATACTATACACCATATATATATTAGGAATCCAAATAAATAAAAATGAGTATTACTTCCAATGAATATGCAAAAGCTAATATAATTGGAAAGTACACTATGATATTCTGAAGAAGAGAAAAGGATCAAAAGATTTATAAACGATAATACATTATTTGGTATAAAATTGATTATCATTTAACCGCTGGTCATCATCATCCTCACAAATTCATCATAATTGACTTGACTATCACCATCCAAATCTGCCTCCTTAATCATTTGATCAACCTCCTCATCCGTGAGCTTCTCCCCAAGATTGATCATCACGTGCCTCAACTGCAATTATATATCAACAACCATGATATTAAATGATGTTTTGAGTAAAACAATACACACATTTCATTTTTAAAACGTTAAACTTCATGAGTTTCTTTGTCGACTTATATAATATAAGTTATATTCGTGTTGCAGCCAAAATATTTTTCTGGAGAAAGTAACATTTAATGGTTATTCAAGAAAATATTTTGATGGGTGTGAAAACTGAAAAGAATATGTAAAAATATTATTTGCACAAGGCGAGAGACATGTGGTCTGCCCAATAAACCAATAGAATCATAGGTTCATTTACTAATTGTTTGTTAGAATTTTTATATGTTTCTTTTGGCCTCGTTATCCTCCAGAAAAGTCACAGAGCCAGCTAGCTCGAACCCTCAAACAATTTACCTTTCTACGACACAAGACAGACATATCTTGTTGTTATTTACTTGTCTAGATTTCAAATACTCCATAATTTTAGAGAAAAGAGGAAAATAGTCGAATAAGACACTAGGTGAACAAAACAAAAAGTCGAATAAGACACCTAAAGGATCTTGTACAACTCGAAATATCATCTAAGCCTTGTTTGTATTGTCATTAATTTAAAAGATCCTATGTTCCTAACCATGATTTATAGCTGGATTTCTCCTATATAGGAGTAAAACCTACTTTAGACATTAAATTATTAGATACCAAAACAATCAGTCGTAATTGTATATGGATCATCGATGTCTTCAATCATTGAATTTAATAAAACATAACGAGACCGCACGTACAGAGTCTTGTGCATAACGAGACCGCACGCACGGAGTACATCGAATTGATCTTTACTCTATAATACTTGATCAACGAAAATCTAACTACGATTAAATATAGGAAAAAAGTTTCATAGCTACACGAAGTTTACACTAATATGGTGGAAACTATCCAATATATGAAAATGTGTCAACAACTACACGAAGTTTATGTTAATACATGTTACATGTACGAAGTAAATAATAATATGGTGGCAACATCACAATCGGGTTTAATTGATTATAAGCTAAGTTAATGGGGTCAATCTGTAATTTACTAAACTTAATAAACTTAATGATTTATTAAGTTTAATAAACTTAAATTGATTTTATTAATAAACTTAGTAATTTAATAAACTTTAACTTAAAAAACTTAATAATTTATTATACTTAATAAATTTATTAAACTTAATAAACTTTATAATTTAATAAACTTAATAAACTTAATGGTTTATTAAGTTTAATAAACTTAATTGATTTTATTAATAAACTTTTTAATTTAATAAAATTCAACTTAATAAACTTAATAATTTATATACTTAATAAATTCATTAAACTTAATAAACTTAATAATTTAATAAACTTAATAAACTTAAACTTAATAAAAATAAATTTATTAAACTTAATAAACTTATTAAACTTGATAAATTTAACAAATTTATTAGGTTTATTAAGTTTATTAAATGATTAAGTTTATTAATAAATGATTAATTTTATTAAATTTATTAATAAATGATTAAGTTTATTAATAAATGATTAATTTTATTAAGTTTAATAAATTTATTAATTTTTATAAGTTTAATAAATTTATTAATTTTTATAAGTTTAGTAAATTTATTAAGTTTATTAAGTAAGTTTAATTAATTATTAAGTTTATTAACAAAATCAATTAAGTTTATTAAAATTAAAAAAAAATATTAAATTTATTAAGTTTAGTAAATTACGGATTGACCCCATTAACTTAGTTTAAAATCAATTAAAACCGATTGTGATGTTGCCACCATATTATTATTTAGTTCGTACATGTGACATGTATTAACATAAACTTCGTGTAGTTGTTGACACATTCTCATACACTGGATGGTTTCCACCATATTAGTGTAAACTTCGTGTAGCTAGGAAACTTTTTTCCAAAATATATAGGGATCGATAGATATGCTTAACAAAAATAGGAAACATTAATTCGATTAATAGAGCAAAGCGTGATAAGTTGTAATATGCTAACCTCACTAGCAGAGATGTAACCATTTTGGTCTTTGTCAAACACTTTGAATGCTTCTTTCAGCTCCTCATCTGCATCAGTTTCCTACCAAAATGTCAAAAGAAAGTCAATAAACAAATACCAAAACCTCAATATGATTATTATCTTGGTTTAGCAAAAAAAAAAGATTACTGATCTAGTTTCATATAATTAATGTAAACCTGGATTTTGCTGCCCATGAGGTTGAGGAACTCAGAGAATTCGATGGTGCCGTTACCATCGGAGTCGATCTCATTGATCATGTCTTGAAGCTCTTGTTCGGTTGGATTCTGATCCAACGAGCGGATCACAGTAGCAAGTTCATCAGCAGTGATGCAACCATCTCCATCTTTGTCGAACAGACAAAAGGCCTCTTTAAACTCCATTATCTGTTCTTGCGTCAGTTCCAGCTGTTGTTTTGTCTCACCCATTATAAAACTGTTCTTTTAAGAGTGAGAATGGGGCAGAGAGAGAAGAGCAAAACTAATGCTTCAAAGTGCTTCAACTCTCGTTCAGCACTTCTGGTTTCCTATTTGTACAAGTCTTTGTTTTAGACTTTCCTGCTTTGGACTCATTCACTTTTCCACTTTTTTTTGTCTTTACTTAAATTTCTAATAATTTATTTGGAATTTGAATTCCAGTCCATGATTCAAGATTTTATTTCCTTACGAATGAGTCAGGTGGGATATTTTTAAGTTAACCACAATGAACTGATTGTGAAACATTTTTACAACTCTATTTTAGCGTTTAAAAATTGCATATATTAGAAAAATATAAGTTTTATGCATAATTTTATTGACATGAAGAAGCCTAGTAACTCACATAAGATTCAAGCCCATATGATCTCAAGACATATGGAGCCCAAGCCTGCAATACAAAAACGACAAACCATTAAAGAAGCCACAACGGTAAAGAATATGGACAACGGCAAAAGCATAATATACGTTGGAGACAAGAGTACGGTCAAGACACCTTACCTGCAGCTCAGCAATAGGTTTGGGGCGCTAGAGGATCAGACCGACTGAGCTGGCAGCTTGATGAATCAGAGCAAAGGATATAAGACTATTCTTATCTCTGTATAAATAAGAGAAGATATACATTGTAACCTTCAAGATATGAAAGCATAATTCAGAGAAAATACTAAAGTTTTTGCCTTCATGGTATCACGAGCTCAGGGAGTAGAACCTGCGGCTTAGTCATGGATGGAAATCAAGGTTTTGTCATTGATGGAATTCAAAATCACGTTCCTGTCACAGCTCTTACGATTACTCAAGTTGTGACCTTGAAGTTCAAAGAAGGCAACTACCCCCTATGGAAGCTTCAGTTCGAGCAGTTCCTGTCAAGTCATATGCTTCTGGGCTACGTCACCGGTGCAACCGAGACCGCCTGAGACAACACCGTGCGTAATGTTGATGAAGTAACAGAAGCAGCAAACCCTGAGTTTACGAAGTGGTTACAAAAAGATCAGTTGATTATCGCCTGGATCTATAGTACGCTAACAGAAGATGCACTCAAGTCATTCTATGGACTTCATTCTTCTCAAGAGGTTTGGCTCGCTCTAGCTAAAAAATAAAACAAAGTCTCAGCCACAAGAAGACTAGATCTGCAGAGAAGGGTTCAAACAACTGTCAAGGGAACAAAAATTAACCATGTATGCTTACCTCTCGGAGATCAAATCTCTTTGTGATCAACTGGACTCTATTAGAGCTCCCATCACTGAACACGAGAAGATCTATGGTGTACTCAACGGTTTGGGAAAAGAGTATGAATTAGTGTGTGCTGTGATAGAACATGCTAGGGATAACTATCCAGCACCCTGCTTCGAAGATATTGTGTACAAGTTAACTGGATTTGAAGACAAGCTGCAGTCCTATCAGCCTCCTGTTGATGTTACTCCTCACCAAGCGTTTTACACAAATCATGGTTGTTATTCTGGTCGTGGAAGAGGACGATACATAGGAGGATACCGTGGTCGTGGCTCCTACACAACTCAAGGTCGTGGCTTTCCTCAGCTGTTTGGTCAGAGCGCTCAATGTCCTCAGAATACAGCTGACAAATCTGTGGCAAATATTTATTCTCGTTTTTTTTCTTTTATTTTGGCATGAGATATAGAAAATGTTTAAGATTCAAAATTATTAAAGATATACATACTTAGATTAAGATTTGCGCCTTGTGCAGAAAAAAATATTTATTTTATATTTTCTGCATATTATGAAATAATAAAATAATAATTATATATTAAATAACTAAGAAATCAGTTACTATTATGTAATAAATTGGTTTGCACATATAAATAAAATGACCGCTCTTGTTTATTCGCAATAATTTTAGAATAAATAAATCAAAATAATCAATCTTATCTATCGTATATGATATATAATAAATTAAAACGATATGAAGTATATATATATTAACATAAACATTTGTTAAAATAAAATTATTTATATGTATGATTTTATTATCATTGTATCTTATTATAGAAAAAAATTGAAACATTGATCGCAAAAGTTTATGTGAGACTTTTAACAGTTTTATTATCGTCTAAAATTTTTAATATATGATTAATGTAATTGTGTAATTTATTTTAATAGTAAAGAATTAAACAAAATGATATAAAGCATACAAATTATTAGCAAATCTTCATTATTTAAAATCATTAATTACTATATATATCATAATCACATTTGGTAATTCCGTAGGTTTTATTTAAGGAAATAATATATAATAAATAGTCACCTTGATCTAGTTAATATCATATGATATCATATAGTTGGTATTAAATGTTTATAGTGAGATATACAAATCGAATTGGACCAACATGTTTTTCAATTTCAATGTGAGGCTGACACATATGACTAATTAACTATATAATTGATTGACACATAAGCAAGGGGTCTTTTTTAATTATTACAAAATTGAGGTTACATCTTTTCAATTGTTCTTCAATTAATATATAGGGCATTTATCAAGAGCCTAAAACAAAAAAAAATGGTTTTAATTCAAATGTAACAACATTTTAGTTTTACTCAACTTTTGAATAAAAATTTTACTTTCTCTAATCAAAAAGTATCAAAATGTATTCTTATCAAAGTTTCAGGCTTTGCCTATCTTCATATTCTTGCTCGACATGAAAGACAAACCAATATATAAGAAAATTACTGAAATTTGCAGACACAAAGTATTCAAAACATCTGGCTAAAGCCAACTTGTGGAATCTCACCTCAACAACTACTCTTGATTTCTTCTTAGCATTTCCATTACCATCACACTTCAAGAAAAATCTTCCTTTTTTATGAATCACAACTAGCATCTTAGCATCAATCATCATCATGATTGAAAATTACATTTATCATCACATGAAGCTACATCAAGATCATCACTGTCAAGGTGAGATTCCTTAGATGGGAAGCCATAAAAATCTTCTATATATTCTTCTTCTTCCACGAGTTCACCATAGCCTTCAACATATTCCATCTCAGTTTCCTGAGATTTAGTTTAGTGAATAATTATCAGTACAATGAAGCTGCTTATATGTTTGATGGACTGCTTCGACAAAAAAAAAAAGAGCACCTCTTCTTTAAGGTTCTTTTCATCATCAGGAACCAAGAATTCTAGTTCTGTGTAACGTATGTCAGGGTAAATGCCGTTCTTCAAGCGTTCTAACAACTCTGTTTCAACTCAGTTTCTAGGCAGCTTAATCATCTCCCACAAGTTCATTGGTATGTGAGCTCTCTCTATACTCTTCATACATAAATTAAGCACTTCTGAGTAACAACAAACAACAACAGAGAAGACTGCAGATAGCCAGATACAGATACCGGTTAAGTTATAAGGGTTTCTACAAAAGATTTTGGTTTCGGTTTCGATTTCGGTTATAAGAGTATCTCCAACTCAACCTCAAAACCTCAAATTTTGAGGTTTTGTGTCATTCCAGCTGAACTTCAAATTTTCAAATTTTGAGGTTCTGAATAGTGAAACCTTAAATCTTTTATTTTTTTGGATCATTATAGTTATTACTTTTCACAAATACATATATTAAACTTAATTTATATTAACTTAAGTACACAAAAATAAAATAAAACAGAATAAATACTACATAACATTAAAATAAAGCTCGTACAAAATAAAAATACATCAAATAAAGCTCACACAGAATAAAAATACATTATATAATATTATAATAATATGTGTTATATAATGTATTAGATGTATGTTTTATATTTTTGTGAAGTTTTATCAATATTAGTAACTTTTGTTAATGTCAAGGATTATAATATAAATAAATAAACTTTTAAAGATTGTTTTTGAGGATTCATATTTGGAGCAAACAACTCTCAAATCCTTATTTTAAAGTTTTGATCCCTTTAAAATAAGGTCTTGGATTGGAAATGCTCTCAATTATAACATCAACTTCATCCATCTTTCACGGTGAAGAAGATGAAATCTAGCTAAAGATTTAGAGTAAGAAACAAAGAAGAGTACTCTGTCTTTCTCTTCTTTTAAATTTGTAGCTTTACCGGTAACTTGCTGAGCAATCCACCAAACTATCATACAAATATACAAAATCCTTCTCCAGTAACCGCATCATTTTCTTGAATTTGCCAGTCATGGTTTATTGATACATAGATCAGTAATATTAAACCTTTAGAATTACATATTCTTATGAAAATATTTTTCTCTTCATAAATTAGAAGTGTATAAAATATCATATTTAATTAATAACGATATCTCATTGATAAGGAGAAATGGATTAAACCTTGTAAAGCTATGTACATATTTTCTGAAATCCAAAAAAAAACCTACATAATTTCCTATTTTTCTTTTTATAGTTTCCTTAATCAGTTAATCTTACCATAGTTAGTCCAAATTAGATGGTCCCACAAATCCAGGAATTATTCAACTATATGAAAAAATCCAACGAGAAGAAAAGGAATTATATAAACGCAAACAGGATTAGGAACTATATAATAAACGTAAGTATTAGGATAAATCCAGAAACGAAAAAAGGAAATAAGCAAAGAGGTCTACACTTAGTATAAATATCTAGTTACCACCCCCTCTTCATTCGTTCACTCATCATAAACTCAAAGCCGCTAGAGACCAGAAAGCAACAAAACAGTAATCATGAGAAACTGCAAGAAGAGACCACGACGACCTACGAGGAGTCAGGGAAGACCGTCAAGAGACTTGTTTTATCAAACTCTGACTGATTATTCAGATGAAGAGACTCAAGGAATCTTACAGTTCATGAAGAAACTGAAACAGGCCGATGATGAAACATGCATCTTCAATCGATTCTGCTGTGGGATTGACTCTTATCGATATGGTTGTATAAACTACATCAGTCTCAAAAACCGTCTCCTTTGGATTCTCCGTGATCACAAAGGTTTACTCGACGAGTTCCATCAGCTTAAGTCAGGTTTTGCTTCTCCTGTAATAAGAAACAACGAGAAGAAGAAAGAGAACGCAGAATCAGACATGGAGCGTACGGTAGGGTTCTTGAAGAAAATCGAAGCCCTAGGGGAGAGTGTGTACAAAGCGTTTATAAATGCGGTAGCGTTTTCCGGTGATATAGAGGTTCTGGTTGAACAACTCGACGAGATTCTACGCGACCACACGCCTCTAAAAGAGGATTTTGAAACGTTCTTAGTTGATTCCCGTTTACTCAAACGCAAACGTGAAGAAAGCGTGGACGACACGCCATCGTATCAGATTAGACCCGAAGCTGAAGTGCGATCTTCCTCTAATGGGGTTTTTAACGAGAAATACTATTTGGTCAGTCCGTATGATCCCGAGGTCGCATCGCAAAACGAGCACCAGCGTTGCCTCAATAAGAAAAGGAATAACCTCGAGGACAAACTTATGAAGGAGGACATGCTCATGGGTGACCTAGATGCGGTTATTAGGTTTGGTAAAGACCCCAAACTCTTCGAGAAGCCTCCATTAGGATTTGACAGAGTCTTGGACTGGTTTTGCGGAGGTAAGGAGGTGCCACAAAAATATAAGACACATCCGAAGCTTGCGGTAACATATATGTTACCGATAATGCAGATTACGCTAGAAGAGATGACAAGGGCGAAAACAGTTAAAGCGATAAGTGCCAACGAGTCGGAGGGTGAAGTTAAGTAATAAGTAGTGAATGAGAGTTTTTTATATTAGGTATGCATCTTGTTTATGTTTTAGTAGAGTCTCCCAGGTCTCATGTATAACATTTCAAAACTGTGAGTGGCTTTAGTCTAAGATCAATGTATAGCTTTATTTTGTTATAAGACGTTGAGGGCTATTAGTTTTCTTTGGTCAGATTAAATATCACACTTCTTCATGGTCATGGAGAGAAAGACCTAAAGATATCAAGTTTACAATTGCACAAAAAGATAAATCGGTTTACGAACTTTACTTGCCACAGAGTCCATCTTATGTATTAAACTATTGGGCCCTTGTTGTTGATACAAACAACGATTTCTTGGCACTGAAATAGCCTTTCTGCTACTACTTCTAATCTACAATCGGTTTCTTGACATAAATCACGAAATTTGTTTTTAAAGACTTCTGATATATTTTTCTATGTTATGTATTACGTTGGCGACAAAAAATATTGTCTTTCATTTTTGTATGCGAAATAAAGTTTTGCATTCATGAAAAAAAAGATATATCATATGTCTTTCTTATTTATATATCTAATTTGTTCGGAAACTCACTATCCATTCTTTGTATGCTCGGATCGGACCTAGCGGAAAATGAAAAAATCGGAGATTAATCGGAGCATAATTTTTAGTTTTCATTTTAAAAATATACTTATATATAAATGGAGTTTATGTAAGTGATAACAAGAAAATTCACGTGGTTTGGTGATAAAGAATATTAATGAAAGAACCAAGAGCTCGTAGCTTAGTGGTAAAGGAGGTACAGCTGTACTGCCCGCCACCCGGGTTCGAATCTTGGCCACAACGGATTTAACATCCCTTCCGTTGGGGCGCTGGACCTCTTTCGGGGGGATAGTTGGGAATGTGGCTGCCCAGATACCAGAGTTATCAAAAAAAAAAAAAAAAAAAAAAAAAATATTAATGAAGCATATTAGAGTGATGCATTACCATTATGGGATGGTCTGTCTTAAAACATGTAATATCTTAATTTGATGTGAGATTAAATAAATAAATCATCCCACTTTTATGTACAAATATGATTTTATTTATAAAAATGCAATCACAAATAAAATTATAAATCTTATTATATAAATATTTTTTTTCAAATAGCGATATTATACTATATTTATTTTTGTTCTAAAAAATATATTAATGTTATAATAAAAATAAATATACCATGTGTAGTATTAAATTTTATTTCGTTAAATATTAATAGATTCAATACTATTTTTGGATTATAAGAATAGTAAGACTCGTCAAAACTTAAAAGGTAAAGTCTCAAAGATTTTTGGATTAATCATGAAACAGTCAATAATTCAATTATTACATATACATAGTCAGAATGGGGACCTTAATTAATTAGCTAGTTCTTTATGGGTCCATATTATAAAGCTAGATAACAAATAAACAATGTAATAACAGAGACAACAACAACACCAGCAATAGCAACTATAATGTGTAATATATACGATGTATATAGTTGTTGAATTACAGTAAAAAGATAGATATATAAGTTCAGGAACATATGCCCGCTTTTATGATATAGTTATTAGTTGCCGGCTTTGAGATTTTGGGAGCCTGTAACAATGTAAAAATTTTTTTTTACCAGTTTAGGGGCCTAAAATTTATTTTTTGAAGCTTATGCCTATATAATCTTTTTTAAAAATTTTGGAGCATGTTGTAAATGTTTCACGTAGCATTGCTCAGGGCCGACCCTGGTTTATTACTACAGAAAATATGTAAACTGATACATTACATGAGAAAAGTCTGCCTTTGGTTCAACTATTAGTAGGTAATCCTCATACAGCTAATTTTTTTTGTCAACATTCTGATACAGCTACTAAAAATTCGAATCTTTAGCAAATACTTAGCATATATTATATACGTGTTTTTGTTTGTCTGCACAAATCTGAATTACCAGAAAAAATGGAATATGCCCAGAAGAAACATCAATAAAATTCCAAAAACCAAAAGAAGCAAAAAAACAGGTAGGGTGTAAAGCAAGTATATATGTGTATGTATTACCATCATATCGATATATCATACCTTTCCATATGCTACACATTCACATATATATGAAAGTATGGACAAGACCTTCATTATCAAACGCCTTTATGTCTTGTTCAGTCCTTTTCTGATTTGCTAAATTTAATATCCAGATCTGATCACTCTAACCCTAAACTTAAGTTTATCTTATCCATGTGTGCAAAACCAAACAGATACTTTTCTGTTTATTAATTCGGCCTGCATTTTTCCGGATTCAGAACTAATATATGGTGATCGAACGGACTCAACCATTGTAATAAAGTCTTTGATCATAATATATATGTGTATAAATTCCTTAAATTTTAAAGTATCTTCGAGATGATTATGCAACAAGCTTATACATGCCTACGCATAGATCTAGTGATCTAGTTGAGTACACGTTCGAAAAAAGTACCTACCTATACATGAAAGTCTTATAATATGAAACGCGACAATACATATAAATACACCATATCAAATCGAAATAAGAATACATAAGCTTACGTTTGCAAATGAATATAAAACTGTAAGAGTATCCAACGTTTGTAAATGGATATAATATTGTAGAGGGTAGATGGAAACTAACATAAGGTTAGATATTATTTTTTTTGGTGCAAAAGAAAAGGTTAGATATAAAATTATGGAAAACTGAAATGAGAGAGGTAGGCCAACTAATGAGGTCATATTTTACGAGGATGACGTTTCCCATTTTCTTCTCTGTTTGGCTTTTTCCTTTGGTTATATTTATAAAGGTTTATTTGCTAAATAACCAAAAAAATAAGGGAAATTAGATTTTTAGAGAGAGAGTAGAGAGAGATAGGAAGAGAAAGTAGGAGAGATGGGGTGTTTTTAGTTAGTTAATGAATTTTGGTTTTTGTTGTGTATAGTGAATGCAATTTCCCTATTTATAATTTTAGCATTTATTTACCGCCACGGCGCCACCAGAAAAAAAATACTCCCTTCTTTTTTTTATGATGTAAATGTCTTTCTGTTTCAATTTGTACAATATTTAATTTTTTATCTAAAATTATTGAAATAATTGATTAAAATATTAAAATCAATATTTATTTTTGTTTTTATTTGTTCTAAATAGCAATGATTAGTTTTCCTCGTAATTTTTTATTGTAAACGAAAACTTATGATATATGTACTTTTTTCTTAATATGTGTGTTAATGCTAAAATATCATATAAAAACAGAGAAAATGTGTAACATTCTAAGCTTACGAAGACTTCTGAAGAGTTGATTTTTTTTATGGAAACACGATTTCTAAAGATTTTTTTTTTTTTGCTAAACTTTAAATATCATATTAGTGAAGAAAAGATTTTACAAAAGCAAGAACCTAAACTTGAGCCATCTTGGCAAAAAGAAATAAAAATAAGATGGATCATTACAATTAACTTCCAAAACAAACTTATCTCAGTCACATCGCCATTAGCGAATCAAAATGTTTCCTATTTCTTCTTGCTTGAAATAATATTTCTTAACTCCTTGTCTATGCGTTGGTATTAATAATATTTCTTAACTCCTTATCTATGCCGTGAAATACCAACGCAACAGGGATAGAAGATTGATTATGAAGCAAAATGTTTATTTGCTTCCAGATGTGGAAGACCACCGTTTGAGCCGCTAATTTTCTGAGGAGAGTTAGTCTCCTTGATGTTGGAGCTTTGATCCAAGATAGAAGCTCTGCCCAATTTATAAACGCGGAAGGGGGAGGCTGGCATCGAATAAGCACCTCATGCCAAACCGCCTGACTGTACTCGTAGGACAGTAGTAAGTGGTCTCTAGATTCTTCAGCTCTGGAACAGAATCAGCAGTCGGAAGAGACCAGCATGCCCCATCCTGCAAGATGTGCCATTGTTGGTAGTCTGTCATAATTTTTCGATTCACATTGTGAATGAATGCTTTGGTATTGCTCCTCTGAACCAGACCACGTCGGCCCAGTCTTTGATATCTTGTCTTGGGGAAGAGATTCCCATCTCACGCAAACAAACGCTTTCCTCAAGTCCACTTTCAACATACCACGAGGGGATAGACCTGAGTAGTATAGCCATTCACAAGGTCAGTAGTTAGCAGCACATTCTTTGCAAGGAGGCACCTCGGTAAAAAAGCAGACTGAGATTTAATAAAACATAAGAAGCAGAATCTCCTTGAGCCTAGAAGCTAGAAGCTTTGATATCACTTTCTACACCGTGTTAAGTCAAGAGATGGGCCTGAAATCCGTGGTGAGGGAAGTATTAGGCTTCTTTGGTATAAGGACAAAATTGGATGTGTTCCATTGCTTCAGAAGACTGTCAGACTTGGAGAATTCCATGATTGCTTTTGTGATCTCAGGACCGATGACTGCCCACGACGAAGTGAAAAACTCCACCGAGTAACCATCAGGTCCACCTATTTTATTTTTAGGCAGAGAAACGCCCTTAATGTCCTTAGCTGAGAACGGCTTCTGAAAATTATCTGCCAGATGCACCGAACATCTGAAGTTGAAGAGAAGATCAAGGTCGCTTTGGATGAACATTGGCTGGGATACCGGGCTTCCTAAAATGCTAGAGAAATAATTCACACACAGCTCTTGGATACCGGATTGAGATTCAATACGCACTCCATCCTCCGAAGTAAGAAAATGAATGTGATTTATGGCATGTCTGGAGGCTGTGCATCTGTTAAACAGCCTAGAATTACCATCTCCGAAAGAAAGCCAACTAATGTGCGACCTCTGGACAAAGAATTCAGTTTTAAGCTGTTGAAAATACTTCCCATTCATGCATCGCCTGAAGTTCAGCAGAGGCATTATGCATTGAAGGGTCAGATAACAGTGAGGCATGAGCCTGCAATAGTCTCTCATGAGCAAGCTCTGTCTTCCTCTCAATACCCGAATAATTCTTAAAGCTAAATTCTCTGATAACTTTCTTCAACATCTTAAGCATTCTGGAAACCTTGAACATTGTGGAGCTTGTGATGTTGAAAGAAAACCAGCTCTCACAAATAACAGCCAAGAACTTAGGGTTGTGTGTGAGGAAATTATAAAATCTAAACTGCTTCTTGATTTTTATCCTCTCGGTTTCTAGGGTGATTGACATAACTGCATGATCGGAGAAGCCGGGGCTACCAAAGAAAGTGACAGAGGATGAAAACGCGATGTACCATTCATCATTAACTAGGCTTATGTCAAGCTTCTTAGCTACAAGGACGAGTTTATGCTTGTTCCACCAAGTGAAAGTAGGGTCCATATAGTTCAGGTCCTCCAAATTTGCTTCCACCAGACACTGATTGAAATATCTCATCCTTTTATTCATGTTCAGGGAAGGAGGCAATGAATGTTCAGCATGAATTCTAATTTGATTAAAATCCCCTATGACCAGCCAAGGTTTTGTGTCCAACCCGTTTGAAGCGGCTAGCGAAGTGATTTTAGACCAAAGGGTGATCCGTTCTTCAACAGCATTTGAAGCGTAGAGTGTAGAGTTGTATAACTTGGACTGCGAGGAGGGCCAAGAAACCTGAGGGCCAAGAAACCTCGGCCGTGATAATCTGACGAGATTTAGAGATGATATTTACTAAGAGAGAAGGGTTACAAATAATCCAGATTTTACCAATAAGAGAAAAAGCATAGTTGTTTTCAGCAGACCAACCCGGAAAAAGTTGTTATACAAATATATTCTTCTTGAGTTGCTTAACATGCGTCTCAAGAATGCCGCCAAAAAGAGGTGAGTTTTTCCTAAACCATTTATGTAATCCGCTGCAGTGACTGAGTTTATTTAGATTTCGTACATTCCAGCAAAAAAAATATGTCGACATAAAAACTAGTAGGTTTTAGAGCCCTTGCCCCGACTTCCTTGCAGACCTGAAATTTTATTTTTATTTTGGACCAACTCAAAATCTGGTTCATGCTTACTAAATTTTCCATCCTCTAACTCAGACTCAGACGACTCCACATCAGAAGAATCCGGTTGAACATCAGACTGAGAGGATCTAGAAATAGCCGAGTCACTTCTAGATAGCACACAGCAAAGATAGTAAGGGGTGGCACTCGTTTCATCCCTCGCCTGATCTTTTGCAGTACCCAACTTAGATTGATCCGGGGTCACTGAGTGGATAGTCACCACTTTGATAGGAACAGGAGGTATAGGGGATGGGGAAAGGGATTTTTGAGCTTCCTTGTCATTTTGAGCTGGGTCTACTGTAATCCACTGTTTCTTATCCTTAGATCTTCCCCTTCTAGTGTTCTTACCCCTAGGCTCCTGTCCGTGCTTCTTAGAGCAGTTTGCTGAAGCATGAGAAGAGGATTTACAAAAACTGCACTCCTTTGGAACTGACGGGCATCACTTAGAGAAGTGACCAATCTCCTAACAGATACCACATACCGGCGGCATCCAAGGCTAGAGACGAGAACTCTACTAATTTCTCCGGAATCATATTGCACATTTCCCGCTTCAGGTAGAGGTTGTCTCGGATCAATAATTGTTAAGACTTTGGCAACCTCCAAGTTCTTTTTATTCGCAGTCTTCGGATGCAGATACTCGGGGTGATCCACTAGACCGGCAATCCGCTCCAGGCTGTCCTCATTGAAAAAATTAGAATGGAACATTCCTAAGCTCGAGCCAAATTGGGGCAGAGGTGAGCTCGGGTTTAGCTGGAACCACGCCCGGTTCCCATTTGTCCATGATCATAGTCCGACCTTCTATTTGCCATAGTCTTTGGTTAATAACTCTACTTCTTGTTGCTGTATTCGGAATTCGAAACAGAAACACAAACCCTTCCATCTTTGACACCGCTATGTCTCTATAATGCTTACTCCAAATCCTGTTAACTATGTTGTGTAATGTTGAGAGAAAAGTGTCGTTATTATTATCATATCTGTTCAATGAGAAAAATAGGGTGCAGTATCTGATCAACATGTCTAGAAAAAAAGCTTTGAAAATATGTCTTAAAATGTTCCTGAAATCATTTAAAATAATGTTTTTAAATCATACGAATAAATTGTAAATAAATTATTATGTATTTAAAATACACATCCAGATATATTTGAAAATTATTGCTAATAACTAATTGTTACACCCTCTGTTTCGTATTAAGTGTCGGTTTAGATTTTAATTTTTTTTTCATTATAAGTATCATTTTATATTTTCAAGATAAATATTAAATGTATTTCCTAATTGTTACCTTTTAATTTTAGTTCATTAATTAACAAAATCAAACAAAATAATGAATTAGATAAGGGTAAAATAGAAAATTTAATTATTTTCTTAATTTGTGTGCAAAAATCTTAAACACGACTTAGAGCATCTTCAAAAAATTATACTCCCTCTCTTTTTAAATAAATCTTAAACACAACTGAGATAAAAGCATCAGTATTAAGAAATGCATTACTTTGAAAAATATATCATTTAATGCATAAGTTCAACCAATCATAAAAAACATGTATTATTTTATTGGCTACACAATATTCAATTATATAAAAAGTGCATTGAAATGTGAAAACATCTTACATTTTATATTTTCAAGATAAATATTAAATGTATTTCCCAATTGTTACCTTTTAATTTTAGTTCATTAATTAACAAAATCAAACAAAATAATGAATTAGATAAGGGTAAAACAGAAAATTTAATTATTTTCTTAATTTGTGTGCAAAAATCTTAAACACGACTTAGAGAATCTTCAAAAAATTCTACTCCCTCTCTTTTTAAATAAATCTTAAACACAACTGAGATAAAAGCATCAGTATTAAGAAATGCATTACTTTGAAAAATATATCATTTAATGCATAAGTTCAACCAATCATAAAAAAACATGTATTATTTTATTGGTTACACAATATTCAATAATACAAAAAGTGCATTGAAATGTGAAAACAGCTTATATTTTGAAACAAGATTTTTTCCCTAAAACTATATAATATGAAATAGAGGGAGTATATTTTAAAGTTTTCAAAACTCTATATTTGAAGTTTAAATATGTTCTTCTCCAACATCAAACCTAACTTCAAAAGTATTTGTATTTTATACTATGGTCTTTATATTTTTTATAATCAATTTAAACTTATAAACTTTTATAAATGACTAGCGCATATATAAAAAAATATTACATCAATATTAGCGAATAAAAGTTTACACTAATATATAAAATTATAAATAGAAATACATTATTAAATATTAAATTACGAGTAAAATATCACATTATTTTATAAAATTATTTTCATAATGCTCCCATATGTGATCAATTAGTGCATTTCAAAATAAGAAATGATTTTATTTATTTTTTAATTTGTATATTACGAGGGAAAATTGTTGAAGTCAGGTATTCTCATTTTCTGCTATATGATCAATAATGTCTTCATGTACCTTTTTAAAAACTTATTTTCTTAAATTTCTTTTTAATATTTTTGTTGTTTGAATCTAGTTTAAAAATATTTTAAATCTTATTTTATAGTTTTTATTTAATTTTATGTGCAAAACTTGAATTTATAAAAAAAAATTGAAATAATTATAAGATATAAAATTTAAGGATTAAAACGGTAAACGAAAAATATTTAAGAATCATAAATATGATGTGTAGTGTAAGTACCAAAATGCAAATAAAGTTTTGAGAAGTGAAACTTCAAAATAGAGTATCACTCCTCAAAATTTTAATTTTTTTTTTTCAGAGAATGAAAAATTATATATTTGAAGTTATCGAATTTTTTTTGAAGATGTTATAGTGAAACGGAAAGACTAGATTAAAAAAAATTCAATTGGTCGGTTAATAAAAAGCAGTAGTTAAATTAAACTTTTTGTTTGTACTAAGTTTTGCAAATAAATTGTATGAAAAATCATGTGATTTATCAAAGGTAGGTAGGACATAGTTTTGTAATTCCCAGAGCCTCTCAAGAAAAAAAAAACAGAGGATGAGACTTTCCCTAAATTCATTAAAAATCAAAAGTGTTAATTATGATGATTCACGAGTCTTGGAAATAGTTAATCTTTATATTAGCACAAATACATGTGTCTCCGCCAATGATAATGAGAAGATATATGTATGATTAATTTTCACAAAAAGATGTATGATTAGTTTTCAAAAAAAAAAGATGTATGATTAATTTTCACAAAAAAAAGATGTATGATTAATAAATTGTAAGTTGAGTTTAGAAAATCCACGGGATCATGAAATCATATTGTAAGTTTAGAAAATAATAATTTTGCATCACACAGTCAGATTATCATGAAAAGAAAAGACATTTCAACAATAGAGAGTTCAGAGCATTTCTAATGTATAATTCCATTTAAAAGAATAAAAATTAATCATTTACTTATACCCTACTCTTTTTAAGTGATGAATATTACCACTCTCTTTAAATAACACTTTATTTTGATAGGAAAATAGAATGATAAGTCAAAAGTAATGAATATTACTAGGTATGGGCACGGATCAGATATCCATATTTTTGAAGGTATTTGTGATTTTTTTTTTATGTCACGGATATCTAATTTTTTTGATTTGCTTTGTTTCGAAAAAATATGGATATTCGGAAAAACGGATATCTGGTAAATAAATAGATATTTGCAGAAATTTACAAATACTTACGGATATCTCATATGTTTTGATTAGTACAAATAATTTTAAAATTTTGATACAAATTTGTTTTGCAAAATATTTTTTGCATGATAAATATGATAAAAATTAAAAGAAATAGTGAATCTACATATTTTGTAATTTTTTTGAACTTAGTTAACAATTATAATAACACAAAACTTAAGACAAAAAATTATAATTGTGATAAATGAGTTCTCTTCCTTTTATGTAATACTTTTATATGAGTAATAATGTGAATAGAATTTATCAAATCATATGTTAGAATAATAATTATATAATTTCATACATTAAAAACTTTAAATATAATCAAGATATACATGTATTTATATATTGCCGGATCGGATCGGATATCCGCTTCCAAAATTTTAATATTTGTGATTTGCTTTGATTTTAACGGATATTGATTTTTAGTATATGCTTTTCTTCGAAAGTTTACGGATATCCAGAATTTTTGGATCGAATCGAAGCGAATAACGAATCAAATCAAATTTAACGGATAAAAATCAAATTTAACGGATAAAATGTCCAGCCCTAAATATTACTCCTCTATTTTTGGACTAAACTCACATTTTACACCATTTTGAAATAGGAAATACAATTGGATGAAAAACTACTACAACAGGGAATCGTAAGTGAAAATTATAACAAAATTGAAAAGTTCTTAAATTGATCACGTATTATACATCTACAATCATGTTTCAACAAAAAAAAAAAACAAATCAACCGGACGTAAAGACAGGAACGGTTAATCCATGATTTAATGTATTCACTTGAAGATATTAAAAAAACAAAATCTTGCTTCACTATTTAAGTATATTTGACAATTGAATTCAGACAGTCTATAAAAAATACAAATGGTTAGGTAGGTTAAGGCATGACAAAATAGTTGATTCAAAAAATAAATGTTTGGTTAAATAATTATTTGTGCTGACAATCATGATTAAGGAACTAACTAAATCACAAAGAAAAAGCCAAAAGGAAGAGGATAGAAAAGGTAAAACGGGAGTAGAAATAATTAGTGTTGTCAGGTCCCAGAGGTGTTTCTTTCCTGTTTTCCCTTCAATTAAATTTATTTGGGAATCTAGGTAACAATAAAGAGAAGAAACAAAAAACTAGGGGGTGTGCTTTAAATTCACTTAAATGCTGAGATTTTGTTACCCATTAATTGCATCAACAAATCCTTTTTCAAAGTGAACAAATTTTCATCTATCTGTTTATTTCAGTTAAGATGTTATACAATAGAATCACCCAATCCAAGAGAAAAATGGTATCCATTGGATCAACAATTCCTTTTTCAAAGTGAAAAAACTTTCATGTATCTGTTTATTTCAGTTAAGATGTTATACAATAGAATCACCTAATCCAAGAGAAAAATGTTTACTAGCTTACGATACACAAGTAACAACTCTAACCTTAGCGCAAAAGACTTGCAATTAGGAACAACTAGAAAACAAACCCCGCGCGTTTGGGTTATTAAATTATTAATTTAAATTTAAAATCTTAAGTTCAAAAAGTGTGTACTTTATAACTATTTATAAACACCGGTTCAATTTGTTGTATTATATTAGTCTTATTTCAGTATGTATATATATAGGTTAAGAATCCAATGTATTGATTTAACTGTAAAAAATAAAGATTAAAAAGACCAATTTTGAACGATTGTATAAATATAGTCATCTAACAAAGAGACCAAAACATCCACATTGTGTTGCCAACATAAATTGTACAGATTTTGGTTAACCGGAAGCAAAAAAGTAAGCTCTTTCTCAAAAAAAGAAGAAGCAAAAATGCACATAACAATATAGTCAATACTCTTTCACTGATAATTGTTTTTTTTTCTATTTTGTTAATTTTGGAATAGCGACATAGTCTACTTAGCATATTTATATGTCACGGAAAGGGGAAAATGGGAGAAATAGAGTTGTATAAAAAGTGTTTTGATAACTTGATTGCTGTAGAGGGAAAGTATAATCATCTTTTGGTTGAGGTAATCGATCCTCCACCCCCCACCACTTTTTCGTGTTTACCAATTCAGTTTTACATATATACTGGTAGACTGGTAGCATTGTCGTGGCATTTTTTTATTCACCAAAACAACAATATTGAACAGTGTTCACATCAATGTGTACAGTACTCCCTTTGTTTCTAAAAGTAAGATTTTTTAAAGTTTATTTTTGTTGCACAAAAATAGTTTTTTTATATTTTTAAGGACATTTTACTTTTACACTTTGTTGGATACCACTTTTCAACTTTACCATCAGTCTAATGACATTTTCAGAAATACACACTTTCATTAATGAGCAAAAGACAAGAACACCCTTACCTTATCTTCTTCTCCACTATTGGTTTCTCTCCCTGTCCTCGAGTCACCGTCATCTCTCTCTCACCGTCGTCTCTCTCTCTCACCGTCAATTTCCGGCGCCTCTCTCACCGCCTAGTTCTGGTGTCTCTCTCACCGTCGATCTCTCTCTCACCGTCGATCTCTCTCTCACCGTCGACTTCCGGTGACGAAATCGATTCAAAATCTCCAAGATGTCAACTCATATACGTGATTCACAACTTATGTTTCTAATTTCTGTATTTTTGTTTGATTCGATTTTGTGCTTTCTCTTATCGAAAAATCAAACAAGGTTCTCTTAGATATCTCATTTAAAGAGGTCGATCTAAGAGAAACAGATTTGATAGTGAAACGTTGAGAGTGAAAACATTGAGTATTTGAAAACTTAAATCTGGTTTTGAAATCATATTAAGATTGATCTGAATGGTTCCGGCTAAGAAAAGAGATTTTCCGATAGTAAAAACTGCATATTAAGGAAGAGATAATTTCCGATAGTAAAAACTGAATATTAAGGAATTATAACCCCTTATAAATCTGGGTTTCATGAGATTGTTGATAAATACAACTCAATGATTTATAAGGAATTATAACCCTTTATAAATCTGGGTTTCTACCAGGAAACCTCTTCTGCAGATCTGTTATGTCTACATAGGGACTCAACAAGGGCTTCGACAATTACTGAAGTGTTGGAGGTGGAGAAGAAAAATAATGTGAGTTTTTACTAAAGTTTATAAATATATTTGTACTGTATTGTTTAGAAAGATGTTTATAAACATACTCCTTGAAAAAGGGTTACAAGCAGACGCCTTGGTAAAAAATGTGAAGCGTTTAGACATTTTAGAATATTTTTTATTTTGTACTTTTTCTGTAACACGTTGCTTGCATCATTCACACACTAGCCCTTAACATTCACATTAGATTATTGAGAATGGTTGCTCTGTTTCTTCTTGGCTTGTGTTTTGTGTGTTAACTCGCATGTTTCACTTGTCTTAACACCTTGCTTATGTCATGCCCTCATTAGCTCCTGCCATTTACATGAGATTACTAAGTTAACTATATTGTTTCATAATGGTTTATAAATAAGAGATTTACAGAGACTTATAAAACGTTGTTTTATCTTTGTTACAGGGTGTGGTTACTACAGTGTATGGATTCTCTGAGGAATTCAAACATTTGGTGAACCCAACACATCCTCATGATAAGGACTTTGAAAGTGTTATACAACTAGTTCAACAAGGATACAATGTGTAGAAAATCGATTGGGAACAAGGATTTGTGGATGTTTTCTTACAACAGAAGACATTGGTCGACAAAGCAGGACAGAAGACAAAGATGTACAGCAAAACCTCTAAGGTCATTGTGTTTTTGATGTTTTATAAGACTTTTATCAAATTTGAAATTGTTAAGTTATGTTAATATTATAAGCATTTATAAATCTCTTATTTTTGTTTGAAATAGGAGCAAACACAATATCAAGAAGAACAACAAGTGGAAGCTGATGCTGAATTCGGTGACAGTGATAAAGAAAGAGAAACATCAAAAATCAATGAAGTAAGCTAATATATAAACCCTTATAAATTTGGACTATCATTTAAAAAAAATTATAAGCCATCCTAAATTTGTTATTGTTTTTTTTCTCTCTTGGAAATAGGGTTGAGGAAGAATAAGAAGAACAAATGGAAGCTGATACAGAAGTTGAGGAGTCCGTGCAAGCTGAAAGGCAGAAATGAAGAAGAGGAAATAAGGTAAATAACTCTCTTTATAATGGTTTATAAATGTTATTTTCTGATCGTGTTCTCAAAATTGAATGATGAATATGTTTATATAGCCATCATAATACTGTTTAGGAACAAGAGCATAAGAAGAATAAAGAGAAAAGAAAAGATGAAGCGTATGAGAAAGCTAAGGAGAAATTTCAAGATGAAGATGGTTCCAAACTCGATAAGTTAATCCAAATGCTTTATGATTTGAATAAACGAGTAGAAGTAATCGAGAATGTCAAGTGGTAAGCAAATAACTTTACCAAGCACTTATAAATATTTTCACATGTTATTTTCTTTACCTATTATGACATTATTTTTTGAAGGCAGACGGTTATGAGAGTCCATGCAACTATGATGATACAAAAGGTGCACCAAATGATGAAAATGAAGAAGAAGAAAATTCTGGTGGTAAAAGAAATGCAACAGATGATGAAAATGATGAAGAAGAAATTTCTGATACACAGCAACTAACGGAAGTGAATATTCTTAGGGAAAATGAGAATACAGAGAAAATCACTCCAGACGAAGACACTGAAAAAAGTGAAAAAAAAAGATGCATGGAACAAAAGTCACAGTTACAATTCTAAAAAATAGAATATAAAGGTTTATAAAATTTTTTATATTAAGCTTAACTAATCTTATCTTTTGTAGATGACGTCATCTACTCCAACATTCACTACTCCAAACTTTGATATAAGGGTATAAAATTTAATATATTTTATAAGGCCTTGTAAATTTTAATGTATAAAGCTTAAAATTATAGTTTCTAAATAATTTGTTTACAGATTACATCGCCTATAAATAAGTATTCGCAAGAGATGATTAAACCATTTATAAGCATTATCTATGGATTCATAAATAATAATGTATTAAAATTTATTAAACATCACTTATAAACCTTCGTAAAACTCAGATATACTAGTTTATAAGGTAATATATAAACTCATAGATGAAATTTAAACACAAAAAATGATATGTAAAGGCTGATAAATAACTTATAACCCTTTATATATCTTATAATAATATTTTAGAAAGCATTATGAAAATTAATGATAAAAAGTTTAAAAAATAAAATCGGTGATATAAATACATGAAGATGCTCGTTACTAATTTTCTTAAAAAATAAACTAGAGTAAATGTAAAGTGCAAATGATTTACAGCTTACAATCACTTATAAGAACACGTGCTACACATATATATTACAGAAAGACATGTGTCTTGTTTCTCTTATATGTGTCAAGAACATATATATTACATATAAAAACATGTGTCTTCTCTCTCTTTCTGCAACTCTTATCTTCTTGAACATTGTGTTTCCCTCTGAAAACATAAAAACATAAGGCTAAATATATATATTGTTTTAAGGTTTCTTTTATAAGGTCTTATAAATATAAAAATTGTAATAAATACCTCAAGGGGGGTTACTGTTTCCAGCAATATGCAAATTATGAGTAATTAAAACTTCATCCCGTGTCTGAATCGTATTTGACACAATCCTTGATGATAAATGAGTTCTTCTGTGAAACGTTAACAAAAAACATAAAGCTAATAGTAAATCTCCAAATGACATCATTATATTTATAAGGTCTTATAAATGTAAAAGTTGTAATAAATATTGCTATGACATACTTCCGGCAATAAGCAAATCTTGAGTATTACATACTATCTTGTAAAATAACTAACTGATAACTATCATAAACGAAAACCTTAACAAGGAGTTCCATGTAGTTACCTTAATGGTTATACATAGATGAAGGCATCCATTCTCTTGAAGTTTGTTCATATATGATGCTACTTGACGATCATTCCTAATAAATACCGGAGGGAGCTCTTTTGAACTAAAGTTTAACTTTGAAGGTGAGACATAGCTAAGATTTATACTGTTTAACTTGGAAGGTGAGACATCGAATCCAAAATTTTCTAAAACAACCTCAATCAAATCATTGTAGCTGATATCTTCAAGAATCATACTAAGACAAGATCCCCTTTCATCATCGACTATGAAATCCCAATGAATTCCATTTATTAGTTTCCAGTCTCCACGTATAGAACACAATTTGATCTTCATAACCTGATTATAAGAACATGGAGATTAGAGAAGGAATGATCAACAAGATATATAAAAAAAATACATAACACTATGTTCCTCATCGATAAAAATTTATAAGGTTTTATAAATCTGAGATTTGAAAATTTCATGAGAAAAACTTCGTCTCCTTTCCAGAAACCGATCGATCTTGAGAAACCAAGCAAAAATTACAAAAAGAGACGAAAATCACTATCTATTATCCTCTGACCTTTGTTACGCGTTCGTGAAGAGAGATTGTTATGTTCGTTTGAGCTGTAGTCTTCGCCAAATCTCGTCGGACGTCAACGTCGTCGGAACCGTCAAATCTATAAACCATTTATAAATGTTTATAAGAAAGTTATGAAAGTTTATAAATAATTTATAAGGGGTATGTATACTATTAATAAGAGTTTATAAAAACTGTATAAAAGATTATATTCAATTTATAAGAGGTATTATAAGAGTTGTATAGGTTTATAAATCAACTAAAAGAGTCTAAAACCATTTAGAAAGCCTTATAAAATAATTTATAATGGTTTGTATAATAATTTATAAGGGTTTATAAGGGTATGTAAATAATGTATACGGGTTTATAAAATAATTTATTAAGTTTATACACCATTATAAAATATTATAAAATGATTTATAAGGGAATTTAAAATTTCTGAAGCGGTGGAGTCTTGATTGCTGTCCACATGTACCTCAGAATCTGCCACGTATCATCATCTCCTTACAAATCCTTATAAGGATATGTAAAATTATTTGTAAGAGTTTATAAACCATTAATAAATGCATATAAAACAAGTTATAAAATCTATAAACCATTTATAAATGTTTATAAGAAAGTTATGAAAGTTTATAAATAATTTATAAGGGGTATGTATACTATTAATAAGAGTTTATAAAAACTTTATGAAACATTATATTCAATTTATAAGGGGTATTATAAGAGTTGTATAGGTTTATAAATCAACTAAAAGAGTCTATAACCATTTAGAAAGCCTTATAAAATAATTTATAATGGTTTGTATAATAATGTATACGGGTTTATAAAAATAATTTATAAAGCTTATACACCATTATAAAGGATTGTAATAAAACAATTTATAAGGATATGTAAAATTTCTGAAGCGGTGGAGCCGTGCTTGCTGTCCACATGTGCCTTAGAATCTGTCACGTATCATCATCTCTTTACAAAGCCTTATAAGGGTATGTAAAATTATTTGTAAGAGTATATAAACCATTAATAAAGACATATAAAACAAGTTATAAGATCTATAAAACATTTATAAATGTTTATAAGAAAGTTATGAAAGTTTATAAATAATTTATAAGAGGTATGTATACTATTAATAAGGGTTTATAAAAACTTTATGAAAGCCTTATAAAATAATTTATAATGGTTTGTATAATAATATATAAGGGTTTACAAGAGTATGTAAATATTTTATAAGGGTATAAAGAAGCCAACTCTGCAACTTTTATAAAGAGTTATAAATATTTAATTCTTTGATCGTACAAACCACATTCTGGATACTCCTCCCTAATCTTAGAGATCAAAAGCGTTCCCATCCCAGATCTAGTTCCTCCTCCCAACGAATGACAAAACTGGAAACCTACACAGAAATCAAAACCAAATGTATCACAATGATAACAGCATCAACGAAACCTAAATCAAATACATCACAGAGATCTCAAATCAAATCACGCACGACGATAAAACATATCGAGATTCAAAAACAAAATCAGTTATCCTCTCACCTTGTAGGCAATCTTTGTTCTCAGCTTCCTTCCTCACAACATCGAGAATTCGTTGAAGTAGACATCGATACGTTCGAGCTGGAGGGGAGAGTCGCCGACGTATTGGCCGGTGTGGTCAACGTCGTGCTCGTCGCAGATCACTTCCCAGAACTTGGCTCCGATCTGGTTTCCACATTGGTCGCCGTGGATGTGGAGGATCTCTCTCATTTTCTCGCCGGAATCGTCTCGTCGAATCTCTAACTAGAGTCGTCGATCAATTTGGGAATTTTGAAAATTCTTGTTGGAGAATATGTTTATGTTTCATTAAATAAGGTTATAAATGTCTTTTACCCTTCATTAAAGATGAGGGTAAAAGTGGTTAGTGTAAAGTTGAAAAGTGGTATTAGGAAAGTGGTATTAGTGGCAATTCCCCTATTTTTAAGATACTTTTATATAATTTTGAGAAACATTAATTGTGAATATTTGAATTGATTAAATTTTATTGGTGGATAGTTATTGGAAAGTGTATTGAAAAATAAATTGTAAATTAAATTATAAATATTTATTATATTCTTAATAAACGTAAAAAACTCTAGAAAATCTTATTTTCGGGAACGAAAGAAGTAATATTAATCAGTATATACATGTGTAGAGTTGGGAAACTTTAATTTATAGCATGTGTAAAATATATAGTACTCCTTAAGATACACAATACTCCTTCCAATTCACAAAAAGTGTAACTTAAACATTTTTACACATATTAAAAACTGATTGAAATGCATTTATGTTTTCATTAATAACATTTAATCAATAGCATTTTAGATAAATACATTTATTTATAAGATCAATGCATTTTACAATTAATATTAAGCTAAAAATAAGAGTAAATTATATTAGAATTGTAGAATGACACTTTTTATGTAACAACAAAAAAAATGTTAAAATGACATTTAATATGAAAAGAGAGAGTATAACAGTAATAAAGTATATCTAAGATACCGAATACATATCCTATCAGTCCTAACAATGGAGTCATATTAAATGTTTACGCTATACTATTTGTTTAATTGAAAACCTCTTAGAACATCTTTAAAAGAGCTATCTGAAGTTCCTACGATGATTACAGGATCAATGAATGAGAGCTTCACAGCTCCTGTTTTCGAATGGGAAGTCAAATTAGTTCTCTTTGCCATGCATCCAGATAAGGCGCCGGAACCAGATGGAATGACTGCACTTTTTTACCAAAAGTTTTGGAATATAGTCAAGGAGGATTTAACTCTTATGGTTAATAAATTCTTTTTTGAAGAGAATATAGCAAATAGTCTGAATGATACAAATATATGTCTTATCCCAAAGACAACTAAGCCTAATGATATGGTTAAATTCAGACACATAAGTTTGTGCAATGTCAGCTACAAGATCATCTCTAAGGTCTTATGCCAGAGACTAAAGAAAGTCTTACCAGGATTGATATTAGAAACCCAGTCAGCCTTTGTTACTGGAAGACAGATTTCAGATAATATCATGATTGTTCAAGAAATGTTTCATGCCCTGCGAACTAAACCGAGTGGACGTAATAAAAGGATGACCATCAAGACAGATATGAGTAAAGCATATGACAGGATGGAATGGTCGTTTATTGAAGCTGTGATGCGAAAGATGGGATTTTCTGAAACATGGATCACCTGAATTATGAGGTGCATTACATCGGTAAAATATAAAGTTCTTATGAATGGGCAGGCAAGAGGAAATATTGTTCCAGGTAGAGGCCTGCGTCAAGTAGATCTTTTGTCTCTTTTCATTTTTATTTTGTGCACGGAAGCGCTTGTTAGCCTTCTCAATCATGCAGAGAACCAAGGGAAGATAACGGGGATGCGCGTCACACGTGCATGTCCTTCGGTATCCCACCTTCTCTTTGATGATGATAGCCTTTTCTTCTATAAGGTGTAGCCCCGTGAATGTGAAGAAGTAATGAAAGTAGTCATGACATAAGGTAAAGCATCTGGCAAATGTATTAACTTTGACAAATCTTCCTTACTCTTTGGTAAGAGGATTAATGAAACTACTAGGCAAGAGATTAAAGATGCACTTGGAATACATAATGATGGTGGGATGGGAAAGTACTTGGGAATCCCAGAGGATATTAGTGGCTCCAAATGCAAACTTTTTTCATTTCTAAAGGATAACCTGATGCATAGAGTAAATTGATAGAATGGTAGATGGCTCTCAAAAGGGGAGAAGGAGGTAATGATCAAATCTATTTTACTCGCTCTTCCGACATACGTTATGTCGACGTTTCTGCTCCCATTGGAGATTTGTGAAAACCTCGCTAGTACCATTGCACAATTTTGATGGAGTTCAAATCCACCAAAAAGAGGAATACACTGGACGAAATGGGAAAATGTTTGTCTACCAAAAGAAGAGGGCGGGATTGGCTTTCGTTTAGATCATGAGTTCAATCTAGCACTACTGGCAAAACAATTATATATGGAGACTGGTTTAGTACCCCGATTTACTGGTTGTCCGAGTCTTGAGGGGCATATATTATAGGATGACCTTGCCACTAATAGCAACCTCTGTAAGTAGTCCATCATATGTGTGGCCAAGCATCTTCGCCGCAAGGAAGCTTTTACTTCTGGGGATCAGATAGAAAATTCATTATGGTTATGAAGTCAAGGTGTGGGAGGATCCGTGGATTCCAACGACACATGCTGGACCAGCTACACCTGTAGCGCATGTGATGCACCCGAATATGAGAGTTAGTGACTTCATTAATCAGGAATCGAAGGAATGGGACGTAGGACTACTAGAAGATTATGTCCATCCTGATGACATACCACTCGTACGCAGTATGGCCATAAGCTATACTCATCGCCGTGATACTTTCTGCTGGAACTACACGAGGAATGGTCAATACAAAGTTAAATCTGGATACTGAATTGCTCAAAATCTCTTGAAGCCAGAAGAGGAAAATAAAATACTGGAACCAAGTCTCATTAAATTTCAAGCCTTTGCTTGGAAGTTGAAAGCGCCAGGGAAGATGTGCTATCTTATATGGCAATTGATAACAGATCAAGTGGCAGTAACGAGGAATCTAGTAAGGCAGAATATGAGGTGCGATAATTATTTCCCAAGGTGTGGGAGAAATAGAGGAATCTGTAACGCATGCAATATTTGAATGCCCTTCAGCTCTGCAAGTATGGTCCTTATCGGCAACTACTACAAGCCCAAGTACATTTCCAGTGTCAAGCGTCTACACAAACATGGACTATATATTCTGGAGGAAGAATAATATCTTAGAACCAGACCAAGACAGGAATCCTTATCTTTGGATAATATGGTATATTTAGGTTCGCAATGATAAACTTTTCAGGAGAATAGACAGAGACCCTTTGGAACTAGTTCGATACGCAGAAAGTGAATGTCAAGCCTCGTTTAATGAAAATGAGACGATACCACCAGTAGTACAGACCATCAATAGTGAGGAAAACCAAGTCTTAAGCTTGGGTAATATTTTTCTATTAGATGGATCTTAGACAGCTTCTGATCGCTTTAGTGGATGTGGATGGGTCTGGATAGATAGTGGGGAGAACATACAACTCATGGGAACACAGAACTTCACTCGATGTGAATCAGCATTACATTCGGAGGTAGAAGCACTGCGATGGGCGATGGAGAATATGCTTCAACACTCGCCACGCCAGAGCTTTGGAACAGACTGCAAGGAGCTGATTGCAATGATAAAGGAACCCAGGTGTGGCCAAGCTTCGCGACAGAATTGGAGAAGATAGAGACGCTGCAGATTTGTTTCCCGGACTTCAAAATCACCCATGTGCCACGAGTGCGCAATCAGTTTTCTGATTTTTTAGCTAAGACGGCTAGGACCTTTCATAGGGAGTTACTTTTCATTGGTTGTTCTATTCCGGTCTGGTTACCCAGACCACTTCAAGCTTGACCGTTCGACGTCAAAAAAAAACTCTATAAATTCAAATATTGAGTTTTTGCTCTCCAAAAAAGAACTTCAAAACTTCAATTTATAGTTTTAAAGAGTGAAACTCATATTTGAAGTTTCACTACTCAAAACTCCAAATTTGAAGTTTCATATTTTTATTTGTATTTTGGTCTTTATAACTAATTATACATCACATTTATGATTTTTAAGTATTTTCTAATTTATCATTTTAATATTTAAAATTTTTGTATGTCACAAATATTTCAAATTTTTTTATAAACTCAAATTTTACACATATAATTAAAAAATGAGATTTTAATGTTTTAAAACTAGAATTAGACAACAAGAATATTACAACATAAACTTAATAAAACAAATTTAAAAAAGATACACGAACACATAATTATTACACAAATTAAAATATTAAGATAATACTAATAATCTAGTAAATTTGCTCCGGAACCTCTAAAATATTGTCCAAAAAATTTTTGTGTAACCGAAGATGGAGCATTACGGAAATAATCTTAAGAAATAATCTGGTATTTTCCTTGTAGTTTAATATTTAATTATGTATTTAGAATTTTATTTTTTAGTGTAAGATTTTATTAATTAATATTACTGTAATATTTTATATATTTGCTAGTTATTTACAAATTTTTTATGGATCTATATTAATTATGATAAATATAAAGACTGTAGTGTAAATTACAAATAATTTTGAAGTTAAGTTTGAAGTTTTGCTTTTGGAGAAAAGACCTCGAAAATTCAAATTTAGAATTTTAAAATCTCTAAAATAAAGAATCTTTTTGGAGGTGCTTTTATAGTCTTATTGCAACAACGATTGTAATTATTTTGTTGTGGTGATTATCACCAATCACAAAACACATGAGATTAGAATATCAATATACAATAGAAATTATATAAATTAATAATGTTGGAAGTTTAATATTTTATTATTTATAGAGATATTAATTTACAAAAAAAAAATTATTTAGATTTATTATCTTAAAACATATTTCTTCTACGATAAACAAATATTTGATTTTAGTGTATAGACATTAGTTGTTATTTCTTTTAAATTTGATATTTATATTAATTTTACTATATAATATATATTGCATAGAACTTAAATATGGTTTTAGATATAATATTACTAAATCTTATCTAAAATATATTAAGTGTTAAGAAAATATAAAAATAATTCTATTGTGAATATAAAACAAATAATATAATAATAGGTTTTTACTTATATAAAATATGTATATATATAAATTATTAATTGTAATTTTTATGGGAACATATATTTACATTGAATTTTCTACAAATTTTTTTATCTTATTATTTTATCGATTTGTGTCAAATTTTGAACTGGTTCAAATTGGGATAGCGAAATTTATTAATTTATAAAGATTAATAATTTATCGAATATTATTTTATAAAGGTTCTACTATAGCTTTTATCTTTAGCGTATGTAACTATGGTCTCCAATGATGATCAACCACAAAGCCATTAATAATAACAAGTAGCTTAAGACCCGTGCAGTTACGCGAATTGCGGGATGAATGTTATATATAAAACTAACTTTTATCTATTATTATTTACTTGTATTCATTTACGTATTATGTATATAATTAAATTAGAATAAAGAAATAAATCAAAACAATACATCTTGTTTATTTACGATATTTTTGGGAAAATAAATAAAATAATCATTTTATTTATTTTATATGGTATATAACTAAATTTTAGTGACATGGACATAGAGATATAATATATTTTAATATAAATATTTATTATTGAGAATTCATACTCATATGATAAACAAAAAATTCTAATGTGCAAATTTTTTAATGCAAATTTTAAAATTAAAATATTAAGGTTTCAATACTTTTTCAATACAAATTTGCAAATTATTATATTTAACTATTTTTCTATGTTATATAGTTTAATTTTAAACTATATTAATATATAATATGAATGTCTAGTAAATGAGACTCATATTCATATGATTTATGATCATTTGTATCTTGTTATTACCAAAAAAGTTATAACTATTGATCACACAATTTTAGTGTTAGACATTTAACGTTTGTAGTAATATATAGTTGTTTAAAAAAATCAAAATATAACATATAAGAAAAAATTTAGTATTTTATTATATGATTAATGTGGTTGTTTAATATCTATTAATAATATAAAATTAAACAAAAAATACTAATATACAAAACTTATTATCAAATATTTATTATTCATAATCATTGATTGTTATATATACGTTAATCATATTAGACAATTTCATAGCTTTTATTTGAAAAAAATACGAGAATATTATTTTGTATACTATTTATCAATTTAATATTTAGTTTAATAAAAAGTATAATATAAGTTAATATTGACCAACCTATTTTTCTAAAAATTCTGAATTTCATTCTCATGATGACACGTGTCTACAAAACAATGTTATAATGTTTATCAATTAATATATAAAAGATTTTTTTTAAATATAGAAATATATATATATATATATTATTAGAATAGCTATGCAATTGTTTTTCATGTTACCATTCGGACTCATGTTTCTACTTTCTATTAAACCGGATTTACAGTCGCAATCTCAACCGGACCCATTAATAATATATAGACTAGCAAATTGTTCGTACACGGCACACTTCATAAGTTTCAAATGTTTGCAGTACAAAATGCATAAACACAAGTGTAAAGAGTTCAGTACAAACAGTATATAGTCTATAAGTGGCTATTTAGATGTGTGATACAATTTGAAAAAAAAAATGAAATTCGAGACATTATTTACATTCGAACGAGTCGTGCCGTCGCTATTACAAAACTCATGTATTTGGTTGTCCTCAGATTTACCAGCGCCTAGGATAATTGCATACTATCTTTTTTTTTTTGGATTTTTAAAGTTAAAATCCTCAACTAAGTTTGTTTTGGGTAAAAACTACCAAACTACATATTTAACGAAAAAAACCCTCAAACGAATTTTATTTAATGAATTAAACTCTACTAGGTCATAACTATC
This sequence comes from Brassica rapa, assembly GCF_000309985.2. Lineage (NCBI taxonomy): Eukaryota > Viridiplantae > Streptophyta > Magnoliopsida > Brassicales > Brassicaceae > Brassica > Brassica rapa. Next base: position 18,045,331 of record NC_024799.2, on the reverse strand, counting down.
ATTACTACCGGTAAATTTTTAGTTTAAGAGTTTTTACATTAAGTAAACATAGTTGAGGGGTTTTACCATTAAAAATATAAAAAAATTCAAAATTTTATAATATTATCTAAAAATTAGTAACTTAAATTTTTAAAATTAGCATTATTTTGTTGTAAATATATGAGTATGATGTGTTTATAACATCAACAGTATATACATATAAATTAAAAATGTAAAAAACTCAGAAAATATAATAAAAAATATCTAAATATTTATCTGTAATAAAATTACTAAAAGGTTAAAATGTAAAAAACAAGAAAATATAATAAAAATTATATCTTATCTAATAAAAATGTAATAATAAATTTTTAGATAATTTTTATTATATTTTCTGGGTTTTTATATTTTAATTTATACATATGTGATGTTGATGTTAAAAACACATCAAACTCATATATTTACAAAAAAAAATTAAAGTGATAATTTTGAAAATTTAAGTTTCTAATTTTTAAAAAAAAATTATAAAATTTTATTTTTATTTATTTATTAATGGTATAACCACTCAACGATGTTTACATAATATAAAAACTCATAGACTAAAGATTTAACAGTAATAGTGTAATTATGACATGTTAGGGTTTAATTCATTAAATAAAGTTTGTTTGAGGTTTTTTCGTTAAATACTTAGTTCGAGAGTTTTTACCCAAAACAAATTTAGTTAAGGAGTTTTAACATTAAAAATCTCTTTTTTTTTACAACAGGATAATTGCATACATGCGTACTAAGGAATAGTCTTTTTTGTTTTGTCGACAGAGTCATCTTCTTATATTCGTCTTTTAACTGTACACTCGTTTTTTTTAATGCTGGATAATTATGATATTACAGCTATGAAAAATATTACAGGTGATTTTACAGCCGACAATTCTACGTATCGTATGAAGATTCATGCCTAACAGTATCACTTGAACCGCCCTATGGAATCCACGCTTAACAGTACTTTTTGCGCCATGCTGCAGAGTTTTTGTAAGTTTTTTCTCTTTTAATTCTTATAATTCTGTCTTCTCCGATAATCACTCCGATAATCTAAATTCAGACCTGATTTAGAAGAACCTTCGTTTTAAATCCTCCTTTTTTTAATCAAATTTAACTTTTAACTTTTCTTTAACCAAACGGTCAAATACTTGGGCCCCGTCATATGCATGATTTTTTAGTAATTTAACTAAAGGTTTGTGATTTAAATGCGGTTAATAAAGTAAAGCTAAAAGTCCATGATTACAGCATGGGGATAAAGTTTTAATCTTTAAATAACTTATTTGTTTTTCTTATCATTTCACATTCAGATAATTACTGTCATAGTATACTTTTCCTTTTAAGTAAAATAATTATCAGCCTTATTTTGTCCTTTAGTAGTCAGGATAAGCGGATCATACAAAGATGTACTCTTACAAAAAAAAAAACAATTGAATTAATTTTAATATACCACAATTGTATTTTACTTTTTTAAAGAGTACAAAATACCAGAAAGAACGAGGAGTATAAGAGCAGTATTATCTCTGAAATCCATATTGTGGTTTCTTAAGAAAAAAATTATTTTTTCTGTCTAATTAATTTTTTTTGTAAAGTGCACAAACCACGGACCGCTACGTATCGGTGGGATCCGCGAATAGTGCAAAAAACCAACAACAAACGATCCTTATCTCAAACTTTTTATGATCGGTTTTTATGTTTTCTGTGGAGCCCAAGGGTTGAAAACCCCTTTAGTAACATGCGTTGTTGATGCTCTAAGATTTACTTAAGGGCATTTATACCCAAAAAAAAAATTACTTAAAAGACGTGTTATTTAACTATTGGTTGATAGTCAGTTCCACCATAAATAAAAAATTAAAGGGCACAATCCCTTTTCGGATAGTGCCCGGATATTCGACGGTAGTTAAGGAGAAAAACGTATTTTGTAATTACCATTTACTGACACGTCCCGGTAAAAAAGATTTACCACCATGAAATGACAAAAAGTCATTCCACCATCGTCCCACTAAAAACGTGGCTGGTTCAAACGCAGCGGTTGCATGAGTTTGAAGATGCTGATGGTTGCGGTTTCTAACGGTTTTAAGAGATTATATGACTAGTGCTACGGTTAGAAATTTGTGCGTTTGCAAAATACTTATGACTGGTTAATTATCAAATACAATACTGGTTAAATAATAAATTATCAATATTTACATTTTATATAATTATAAAAATATTAAAAATTATAATATTATAATAAATATAAAAATTATATTTAGAAAGCTATAGTTTGAATTTTTTTTAAATTACAAAAAAAAACATTTTTATTTAAAATTTTATTATATTAATTAAAATATAATAGATATATTTTAGTATTTTCATAATTCCAATTTAAATTTGTATTTTTAGTTTTGTATTTATTTTGTATAAAAAAGATTATACTACCGCAAATGCTAGTTGAAACCAGCTTATAAATTTATGAGGTTTAGAGCGGTTTGAAGCGGTTTAGAGCCGTTCGAAGCGATTTGAGTGATTGTTGCGAAACGCCAACCACCGCTATCAACCGCAAAAGCTGCGTTTGCGGGTGGTAACGGAGAAATCAATCGGTCATACCCTATAAATAAAAGAAGGTTAAACGGTAAAAATCCAAACCACATAACATCTGACATGGCATAAACAGTGCCTAGTCAGCTTTCATCTTTCTGAACCATTATAAAAGATTAAGCCAACGTCTCTTTACCCACACTCATCTCACCCTCACCAGAAAATATATATTATCACAAATTACGTTTTCTTCTTCTTTCTCTCTCTCTCTCTTTAGATTTGTCGCTTATCTTTGAATTCACCGGCGATGAATCTCGCCGGGAAAGTGAATATTTCGGTAATCATGTCCGTCTGTAGTAACGCTGTCTCCGACCATCGCCGTTACGTTTTCCGTGAAAAGCGTCACTGATCCGTCTCCTAGACATTTTCTATTGATAGTAGTATTATTCTTTGCTTTGTTTTGTGAAAAAGAAGATCCGCTAAATCGAAGAAGACGCTCTAGGTTTTCTTCTGGTGTTAGCTGAGAGGTTTTGATAGATTCTTCTTCTTATTCCTTCTTGGACATACCACCAGTTTCCGAAAATTTTGTGGGTTTGTGAAAGTCCTTGAGAGAGATTTGAATTTTCAGCGTATGTTTCTTCTATAGCTAGTTTGAACGAGAATTGACTTGGACCGTAGAGAGGTTAGATCTTCGTCTTAGGGTAAAACGATGCCGTTTATGATGAAGATCCAGCCGATTGATATCGATTCACCCGCCGTAAGAGAGACGGCAGCTCGACCGGTGCTCAAATCTCGCCTCAAGCGTTTGTTTGACCGGCCGTTCACAAACGTGCTGAGAAACGCAACCTCCGAGAAACCATCACACGGTGGCGAAGTTCAATGCGGAGGAGGAGCGGCGGTGACGGAGTTCGAGCCGAGCTCCGTTTGCTTAGCGAAGATGGTTCAGAACTTCATAGAGGAAACGAACGAGAAGCAAGCCAAATGTGGACGCAACCGATGCAACTGCTTCAACGGAAACAACGACGATAGCTCCTCCGACGATGATTTTGATCTCTTCGGTGGTTCAACTGAGTCTTTCATCGGCGACGCCTCTGATCATATCAAGGTATACACTAAACCGGTTCTTCTATCTCTCTCTTTCTTGATTAGTGTTAACCGGATTGTAATCTCGATCTATTCACAGAGTTTGGTCACATGCGTGAGCCTCGCGGAGAGGAACCTCTTAGCCGACGCGGCGAAGATCGTTGATAAGAACAGATCAGTCAAACGAAAAGAGGATCTGAGGAAGCTCCTCAACGAAGGACTCTTATCTCTTCACTACGATTCTTCACTCTGCAAATCCAAATGGGAGAAATCTCCATCATTCCCAGCTGGTGACTCTCTCTCTCTCTCTCTCTCTCTCTCTCTGAGACTGATTATTCGCTAATTTTCAGGTGAATACGAGTACATAGATGTGATTGTTGGAGAAGAACGGTTGTTAATCGACGTTGATTTCCGATCAGAGTTCGATATCGCGAGGCAGACGAGTGGTTACAAGGCGTTGCTTCAATCTCTACCCTTCATCTTCGTCGGCAAATCCGATCGATTAACTCAGATCGTCTCGTTGATCTCCGAGGCGGCGAAACAAAGCTTGAAGAAGAGAGGGATGCATTTGCCTCCGTGGAGGAAAGCGGAGTACATGCGATCTAAGTGGATGTCCTCTTACACCAGAGCCTCCGTCGTTGCTTCTGGAAACGCTGAAGAGCCGCCTGCTACGGTGGCCGCGGCTGAGCCGGAGCTTGATGATTGTGCAGAGCTTGAGCTGGTTTTCGAGGAGAAATCTTTATCTCCGGGAGTTATTAATTCTTCCTCCTCTCCTTTTCCGTCTGTTTACGGCGGTGATGATGATGTGGCGGTGGAGAGAGAAGTGAAGGTCACCGGCTTAGCTTCTTTGTTCAAGGAAAGGCCTTAATTAAAAAAAGTTTTGGAGTTTTTTTAAACCTTTTTCTAACTTTCACTTAGTTCCCCAAGGTAAAAAAGTAAAAAACTATAGGGAAAATTGCCAAAAGAGAACAAGAAATCAGCATAGTTGTCCCTATGGTATAAATCCATTTTTTTCCATTTTCTCTCCTTTTTACCCTTTCCATATGTTAAAATTAATGTAAAAAATAGTTATAAGAATCAAAAAAATTATTAAAAATATAAAAAACTAATAAAACACCCATTTACACAAACACATATTTTTTTAGGTTTGAAAAACATAATAAATAATGTTTTTAAATTACGTTCTACTAAAAGTAGAATTCTGTTTCTACACAAAACGGGTGAGTAGAAAATGCATTCTAGAATGAACACATCCATCTACTTGTTTTAGAACGTAAAAACTACTTTTTACTATAATTCTAAATATGGGGAATACGAATTCTACTATTTGTAATGATCGCTACTTTTATTCAGAAACATGTTTCTACTTTTATCGAGTATTCTAAGTTATCAGGAATGCAAAATCTAAAACATACACGAACGTCCACATAGTGTAGAAATTACATTCTGGAATTTTGTTATGTTCTACACAGTGTAGAAGGTGCCTTCTACGGATAAAAAAACTGAATTTTCGAAAATTAAGGAAGTTGCAGTTTTAAAAATATTCTAAAAATATTCTAACTTCCTAAAACGTGTTTTCATTGATTTGCTTCGTGAAAAATTAAAAAAAAAACGATTTTGAATGTTCTTCTTCACCAATCTATGATTTCCCCATGATTTTTCTATAGTTTGTCTTGTGATTTTCACAAAAACTTGTTCTATGATGCATATCTATACAACATGTGGTGTTTGGGAGTTTGGAGCAACCACGGGATGGGTTTTTTCGGCTGATGAGAAAGGGGCTAGGCTACTGTTATTGGAATCAAGTTCTACCTTAGAGGTTTTTAAAAGAATGGTTTTGGAAGATTTTGATATGGAAGAAGATAGCTTACCCGATTTGGAGTTGAGTTATCTACCTAATGAGTTGATCAATACATCAACTTGTCCACCTGTGATCATTGCGAATGATCGACAGCTTCAGAATTTTGTTGGTTTTGTTCAAAAGTGTGTTTCTACTCGATTGTGTGTAACGTCTAAAGCCAAAGTTGAGAATCTGAATGAACCAGACTTTGATCTTAACAAGTCGCCAGCTGATTCAAGTTCTGCTCAAGAGGAGGGAAACTCGGTTGATAGGGGAACGAACCGGCTCCTGTGTTTGTTGAGAGGCAGTGCGAGAAAAAGAAAGAAAAGATTAGAAGAGTCGAAGTTGATGAGGATGCCTATCATGCCGATACCATGATCTCGGCCAAAGAGGACATACATAAGATGTCAAAGTTTTCTGTGCTCAATGTTGTTAAGAAGGGACAATTGTTTGAGAACAAAACTTTGCTGAAGGCGACTTTCGAGATATGTGCAATGAAGCATAACTTTCACTACGAGGTTATCAAAACGGATAGACAACTTTGGTACGTTAGATGTGAGGATAATGCATGCAATTGGTGTGTTCGAGCAGAGTGTTTGAAGGATTCTGAATATTTCATTATCAAAAAGTATGTCGGTGAACATACATGCGCACCTTCAAACAAAACCAAACCGGGTAGGACTGCTTCGGCCAAAACTATAGGCAGTCTGATTATGCATAGGTATGAAGGGGTTAAGGAAGGGCCAAAATGCAATGATATAATACAGATTATGCTTATGGATCATGGCTGTGAGATCACGAAATCTTTAGCATGGGATGCTCGTGAATATGCGGTTAATGCTGTTAGAGGTATACCAGAGAGTAGTTATGGAAAAATACCGAAATACTTGCACATGCTCAGAGAGGCTAATCCGGGAACACATTCATCGTATGAGATTGACAGCAATGGGAGATTTCGGTACCTGTTTATTGCATTTGGGCAATCGCTACGAGGATTTAACAGAGTCATAAGGAGGGTTATTGTGGTTGATGGCACTTTTCTGAAGAACAAATACAAAGGAGTTCTATTGGTTGCAACTGCTGTAGACGGAAATTCTAATTTGTATCCTCTTGCATTCGGAGTAGTCGACTCAGAGAATGAAAATTCTTGGGAATGGTTTATGAGACAACTAAATAGTGTCATTGCTGATGATCATCATTTGGCTTTCATTTCGGACAGACATGCGGCCATTGCTAAGGCGCTTGAGACTGTGTATCCAACAGCTAAACATGGTATTTGCATTCATCATTTGTTGAATAATGTGGTAACATATTACCATGGGAAAGGACTTGTTGGGTTGGTTGCAAAGGCGTCCAAGGTTTATAGAGTTGCTGAGTTTGAAAAGATATTTGCTAATGTGTGTAATATCAGTCCGGCAATTGGAAAATACCTAAGGGATGCTGAAGTCCAAAAGTGGGCAAGATGTCAATTCTCTGGATATAGATATGACATAAGGACAACAAACCCAGCCGAATCCATCAACTCTGCTTTGCGTTCGCCGAGAGAGTATCCAATCATTCCCTTGTTGGACAGTATCAGAGAAATGCTGACTCGGTGGTTTTATAATCGTAAGAAAAAGATTTCAAAGCATAATCATCCTCTTACCGAAGATGTGGAGAAAAAGATTGAAAGGAGAACCGAGAAAGGCAAAAGATTTGCAGTTTACCCTGTCAGCGATGGTCGCTTGCTTGTTAGAGGTGATAAAATCGACTGCTTAGTTAATTTGGATAGACGTACTTGCTCATGTGGGAAGTACAACCTGATGAAGATACCTTGTCGGCACGCAATTAAAGCTGGGTTTCATGTTGGAAGACAGCCACACACATTAACTGATTTATTTTACACTACAGAAGCTTGGCGAGAAGCTTATCATGAAAGCATCAATCCTATTGCTGTTCCTGAGGATGCTTGGTCCATGCCAGAAGATGTTGTCGTGGACAATGTGCTACCACCAGAGTCAAGAAAATCAGTTGGAAGGAATAGAAAACGCAGATATGAAACTGTTGAAGATAAACTTCGGTCATCGCAAACATCACAAAAGAGGCAGCCTCGCAAGTGTAGTAGATGTGGTATTAGTGGGCACAACAGAGCAACTTGTAAAATACCAATATAGTCAGTCACATATGGTAAGGGTCAGCTTATATAGCCAGTTCGTTTATATGTTTTTCAATCTCGATTTAATTGTGTTTCATGTATTGATGTTTCTGTTACAGGTTGGTATGTTCAAGTATGCAAGTTGTGGTGTTTGAAAGTGCAGTGTTGCCTTGTCTCGTATGGTTTTTTCTTCTAAAAACAATCAACTTTGTTTAACTTTGGCTATTTGGATAATTCTCATATGGTTATTTTATCAGTTTCATTGTTATACATTGGTATTATTTTCACTTCACTTCTCTATCTCTCTGTTTGTTTAGTTATGTTCAGCTATGCTTTTGAGTTCGAGTTTAAGTTTGTTTGACAATAGCTGATGTCTGATTTTTCAACAAAAAAGGTGGATTGTAAGAACAGATCACTGAGCACAAAATATAAGAACCACTTGACTGGTAAAGTCGACACAAATATTGTAGCAACAAAACACTTATTGAAGCCAATACTAAGAACCAAATGACTGGTAAAAACGAAAAAAAACACACTAACAAGAAGATACTTAGAACCAGTAGACTGATTTCACTCATTCTGGCTTCTTAATCTTCCAAAAAGCCATAGAATGCTTCCTAAGCAACCTAATTCGAGTGAATTTTTCTGCTTCCTAACTTCTTCTTCTATTCTCTGTGTGATACTACTTTTCAGATCTTCAATCTCTTCCACAATTCTCCCTTGCTCAGCCTCTACCCTTCGAATCTCATCAAGCAAGGCGTCATCAACCCACTTAAATAAATGATTTTCCTTCTTTCGCTACATAGAAACGAAAATCATATTAGGAGAAGTAAAATGGAATGAAAAAACATGCTGTTTATCCTACAAAATCGAAAATCGAATCAGACAAAAAAGGAACATAACAAATCGGTAATTGAATCGAAAAACAAATCAAGACTATGAACCTGTGCCCCTATTTCACATCTATAGAACCGTCGGTAAGGATTGTCATCAGTTCTCGAGGAGAATATCACAACCCCTTTCCCGCACCAGCACCTAGATGGCACCCCGTATGAATGTCGCCTTGAAGTATTCATGTGTGTGAGAAACTGATTCAGAGAGAAAAAGGAGATTGACAGAAAAGAAGATCTGAAAAAAATGGGAAAATTCGGGTTTGGTTGCTGAGTTGGTGTTATATATGTCGGGTTTTAGGTTTATTGTGGATCTAGTTGTGGTCGGGTTTGATTGTTGGGTTGGATCAAAAGTCTGGTTTGCAAGAAGCCAAGTTAAGTGTATTACATTTGATACGATTCCATTACTCCTACGGGATGATCTAGTAAAACAGTTATTCTAAATGTTCTTGTGGTCTTGTTCCGGGTTTTTGTTTCGTTTAGGGTATGTTTAGGGTTTAGGTTAGGTTTGACTGTGGTCTTGTTCCGGGTTTTTGTTTCGTTTAGGGTATGTTTAGGAGTTTAGGTTAGGTTTGACTGTGGTCTTGTTCTGGGTTTTGTGTTTCGTTTAGGGTATGTTTAGGGTTTAGCTTAAGGTTCTAATTTAAAACAGTGTTAAATTCTAGCATTCTTCAGCTAAAAACTCTTAATAACAAAACCACAAGATGTACATTTGATTACAAGAGTCAATCCTAAAAATCATAATTAAACACTAGAATTGTAAAACATTGAAACGTTTATTTTAAATGTATTAATACATGACATATGAATGAGAATAGAGTACTTACGTAGAGGAAGTTGACCAAGTTCTAACTTTTTCCCAATCCTCTTCACGGAAAAACACCAACGCGGCATCTGGCGAGTCTTCTTTGGTTCGATCCATTTCCTCATCATTCCACTGCAGTGGAGCCATGTTAAACGGTTTCGATTTACTTGACGTCTCAGCTTTCACTTGAGACAGATCAAAACCGTCAACAAATGTAGCTTGGGACAGGTCCCGCAAGTCTTGTGTACTCAATCCAAAATCAAAATCATTAGTTTCTGTAGCAATCTTTTTCCCGTCCTATTCATTAAAATTTAAAACATTGCATATAAGAAGAAGCCATTTATTCATAACACAAACAAAGCATTACATTCATAGAGTTTAATACACAAACAGTCGAACATATTACACTTTAGAAACCTATTACACAAAGTTTCACATTCCATATTACATAATATTACACAGTCAATATGAAGTTCCATACGTCTAGCTCCAGCACCCTAACTCAAGCATCCTAGTTCCAGGTTCATCAAGTTCTACACTTTCTCTTAGGTAGTACCTTTTTTGTTGGAGTAGGTTGATCGCCTTTGCGCTTAGGTGGAGCTTCAGCGCCTTTGCTCTTAGGTGGAGCTTGAGCGCCTTTGCTCTTAGGTGGAGCTTGCTTGGCTTTGCTGTTTAGTGGAGCTTCTTCAGTTTCTTTCTTACTAGGATAGCTTCCTTCACCAGTCAAACTGATTGCGTCCTTGAGCTGTGAAACCTCAATCTCCATCTTCCCCATCCTCTCTGTAAACACTCTCTCCATATTCGCCATTTGCATACTGAGCACATCTCCCAATGAAGTGACAGATGTGCGGATAAGACCCTCAATGAAACTCTTAGTTTCAGGACCAAAAGTCAGAAACTTTTCTGCTGATCGCTTACACAGCACCTTCTTCTTTCTTGTCTCTGCTCCTTCATCAAGAAACTTTCTCTTGCCTTTTCCTGCAACCTGAACCGAAGAGGTCTCCTCGTCTGCTACAACATCCGTATGATCCACGCTCTTATCAGCTTCTGACCCTCTATCATGGCTGTCGGGTTCCTCCATTTTAGACTCTTCAGGGTCTAAAACTGGCCAGTCTGTGCTGCTCCAATCATACTTGTTCCTGATCCTCTCCAAAACAAGGTCCACTCGTTCATCTTCCATCTCACCCTCCCTTGTGTACTGAGCATCTAGAAACACATCACCATTACCAGTCACTGATATGACCGAGAAGAAGTTATCCTGCAAACAGTTAAAATATGAAAATCCACACAAAATATATACAACAACCATATAAAAGAAAAAAATAGAGAGAATGTTACCTTGTTAGTTAAGGAGTCCTCGAGCTCAATGATGTCTTCATAAGAAACTTTTGCAACTCCTTTCCAATTGCCACACCTTGGACCTTTGAAGCTGTCTGAGACTCTTCTGCCTAAAATTTCTCCAAAATCTAGAATTGCCTCCATAATCCAAATCTGGAGAGCATAGGAGAAACCCTCGAAAATGTAGCTCTCCTTCTTACCCAACTTCTTCCTAGCCTTCTCAATCGAACTCAACAGGAAATCATACGAGTGAAGACCCCAATGGAACTTCCGAACCTTGTCAAAATCCATCACCAACTTGATGTACATATGAGGGATGGACACCTTCTCATCTCTCCCCATCACCACACCCACTATTACACACAAGTAGATCAACCTCATCCTATCAAGCCGAGTCCAGGTGTGAACTTCTTGTAGATGAACCTTTCTGATCGACTGCAAGGTGATCTTACCACCTGTGTGCAGTAGGTTACTCCAAAAACCCCCGTCGTTTTTCCATTTCACTACGTCACTGTTAGTTTCCCGTGTAATCTTGAGGCCTGTCACGGCATGGTACTCCTGAAGCGAAAACCGGAGAGGCGTCCTCGCAAAAACAAACCACTTCTCATGCAGCTTTGAGGTAATCAGCTGCCTACATATGAAGCTATCCACTAGTTTCCCAGAGAACTTGAGATCATTTTCGGCAATAGCCATGATATGTGTGAAAACTGGATCTCTCTTCACATCATCATACTCGGCACACATAGCTTTCTTCAGATCTCTGATAAGTTCCATGCGGCAACTGTTGTTGATCTTCTTAACCCGAGGTTCTGAACCCTCTGCATACAATCGTTTGGGTAGCTCAAGCTCCATATCTACAAAAGATAATAAAACACATGGTTGTTAACACCAAAAGACATCACATGAAAGCATAAACACGCAAACGTCCGAAACAAGCGTAAGAGTGAAACTGAGCCAAACACAAGATAATAATCAAAACCAAACACCATTGTCTAATCAAATTTAAATTTAGAAACACAGTAGATCGATTAATCAAATTAAAACAAGTCAATCTCCATCTCGCAAACAAATCAGCAAACTAAGACAATTAAGAGTCAACTACACACAAACTTTGTTCAGCGAAATCAGTATCGTAACAGTCACGAACACAAACAATAACATTGTTCAACGAAATCAGTATCGTAACACTCACAAAGACAAACACAAACACTAACATTGTTCAATAAAATCGGTTCACATAATCAAAAAGTCAATCCACACAAGCAAACAAATATTGATCCAAGTCAAAGTCACAAAATTAATAATGAAACAAAGACTAAGACAAATCAAAGAAACAAACCGTTCGCAAATTGAGGCAGAGAGGCGGAGAGGCGGAGAGAAGCGGAGAGGTGGCGATAAGCGGAGAGGCGGCGAGAGGTGGAGAGAACCGACAAGGCGGCGAGAGGAGGAAAGACGCCGAGAGAGGCGGAGAGAAGCAGAGAGGTGGCGAGAAGCGGAGAGGCGGCGAGAGGCGGAGAGAGGTGGAGAGAGGCGGAGAGTAGCAGAGAGACGTAGAGGTGGAGAGAGAAGCTTCGGTGGGTTCCGTCGTTGATTTCACCGGAGGGAGCACAACGGAGAAGACAAAATCGCCATCTTTATCGGCGTGAAAGAGAGAGGCGGAGAGACCAACGATGTTAGGGTTAGGGAAATCAAGCTTTTGACCCCTTTTCTTCTGATTTTTTTTCTAACCCGGTAATTTTATTAAACCGAATCATCTTTATTTTTTTATAAAAAACCAAATTAATTATGTTTAATAAGATTAATTAAAGGTTACTTTTGGTATTATGGAAAACATTATACTATAGGGACTACTTTAGGTTGGATTTATACTATAGGGACAACTATGTTGATTTCTTGTTCTCTTTTGGCAATTTTCCCAAAACTATATAACATTACCAAATATTTCCCTTCTTTTTAATTTTTGTAGTTGTTTTTGTTCTCTTTTTTTTTTCTTTACCACTTTGTATTTTTTTTTGTCAATACCACTTTGTATTTACCCGGGTATTTACTACAGTCCAAGGTGAAAAATAAATAAAAAATATTTTTCCCCATAATCTAGAATTTAGGACTACCGAAAAAACACCTAAGAAACTGTGCAGTGTTGTGGATAGTATCTTAAGGAGATGGCGTTTAAAATATGTAAGCACACAAGGGAGCATAAGAGTATTGACACGATCTTTTGTTTAACTTCTCATCTTTTCATAAAACCTTGCATTTTTATAAATTAAGCGTTACGAAATTTGTTAACTAAACTGATCGATTTATTTTTATAATGGCGACAGCTTTGGGAGAAGAGAGAAGAGAGAAGAGAGAAGAGAGAAGAGAGAAGCTCGTGGGTTCTCGATAGCCGTGGAGTGCCAGAGTTGTTCTTGAACAACGTCTCTCATATTCTCTCTTTTTTTCACCTTATTTTGTTAGGTAATTGTTTTAATCAACTAATTTGTTTCGTTAATCTCATTTTTGAGCAACATATGTGTGCTTAAACAATAACTAGAACTTGATCCGCACGTCCGCACATGTATTAATTTTTACATATTTATACATTGATATTTATTTTTCATGATTAGTGCTATATATTTTAGATATGTCTCCATATAACTAATTGTATTCAAAAGAACCGGATCGAACCAGATAGTATGATTATTTTTGGTTCAAATATCCAAATTATTTTCAAATACATTCGTTATTTGAATATTTTTAGTTTTCAGTACATCAGAACCAAATTCATACAGATCCGAGAGATCCAACTTGAAACCATACATAAATTTATATCCAAACATGGCCTAATTTCAAAATCCAAAAAATCTATACCCGAAAAAATGACACGTACCTAAATGGATACCTGAATGTCTATGCCTAACACATTCTATAAACAAATAAATAAATATATATATATATATATATATATATATATATATATATATATATATATATATATATATGTGTTTGGCTAAATTAAGAGAAATAGAAAAAAATTTATTTAGTAATATTTTTATAATATTAATAATGATCAATATATGAATATCAATTTGTTTAGATAAATTTTGGAACTATAATTAATTAATTTAAATTGATTTTAAATGCAGTGGTAAAATCCGTAAATAAAAAGAAATACGAAAAGGAAGTACCTAAAAAGAAATTTCAAAACCCGAAAGAAACAATCCGTACTTAAATGGGTACCCGAATGTCTATGTCTAACTGATTCCGTAAACAAATAAAAAATTTATTTTAATGTGTGGCTAAATTAAATGAAATATAAATTTTTTATTTAGTAATATTTGTACAATATTAATAATGATCAATATATGAATATCAATTTGTTTAGATAAGTTTTAGAATTGTAATTAATTAATTTAAATTAATTTTAAATGTAGTGGTAGAATCTGTAAATAAAAAAGAAATACAAAAATAAATACATAATTTATTATAAATGCAATGACTAAATCCCCGTATACATTAAAAGAGAAGTCACTTTAGTGATTTAAGCTGAGGTGGCACTCATATAGAGCTTCTCAGGAAAATCGTTATAATTCTATTGGCTGGTTTTTTTGAATTTTTCTTTTTCATTTATTTTTTTCACTCCCCTCCGCGTTTACTAAAACGCCGTCGTATGTCCTGAATTTTTTTTTTTTCAATCGCGTATCAATTGAAGCTCTATATGGTTTCGATCCGATGAAGACAGTCCGACCAGATGAATTTGCTTCTCCATACTCTGCTACTTCAATCATATCCATCGCGAACATCGACGATAACCAGACGAGGTGTAGTTTGTCGATACTCTCGAAATTTACGTTTTTTTTTTGGTTTCTCTGATTGGAATCGACTTTTAAGCTAATTGGCGAAGATTTTTTTGGTTTCTCTGATTGGATTCGACTTTTAAGCTATGATACAAAGATTGTTGGATTTCACTGATTGGATTCGACATATGTTAAGCTATAAACTACGATCTGCTTATTAACATTTTGAATCTTTGTATCTAATTGACTGATTAACCTTCTTGCTGTTGAGGTCTTGATTCTCTTAAACAAGACAATTGCCACGACCAGAGATGTGTTACGCGGACTGTCTACTGATGGAACAAGAAGAGACAACTGACATTTACAAGAAACTTGCATTCGACTTCAGTCTCTGACTCAGGACTGTAAGATTATCTTCTCCTTAATAACTCAACAAGCATTTAGACAGTCCTCTCTAGAGATTTTCAAGTTTGGTTTTTTGTTTCATTAGCACGATTTAGAGCTTCACATTACTAATTCCGATAGTCTGTTGCATTGCTAATTGCTATTCGATTTAGGGGTTCACATTACTAATTTAGTCAGTCGGTTTCATTCCTTGCGGTTTCCGGTCTGTTGGTTTTCGGATTTTCAAGTTTGCTTTTAGTTTAATTATGAGAAAAAATGTGAATAGCCTATTTAGAAAATGCCTAATATATTATCGATAGATGTTAATCACATATAATTAGATAATAACTTGCGCAAGATTGTAAACTAATTTGCATATTAATAACTTTCCTTATTATTCGAATCAATTACTTGCGCAAGTTGTTTTCGTATTTATTACATTACTTGTGCAAGTTATTATCATATCATATGCAAATCAATTTAATAGGGAAAACACAATTAATATCTTTCTTTAAACGATTTCAATCTTTATTAGGGGTCATTAATATGATAAATAAATCGGCTTAATATATATATATGAGAAACCCGAATGCTTAAAATACTAACATTCAGCCCTAACAAGAACAATGGCAATGGTGCGAGCCAAAAAAAATATTGTTTCTTATGTGAGAGAATTAAAACCCCGTAAAGATACGTCGCGTATTGAAGTTAGGATTGTTCGCTTGTGGAGAAACTATAATAAAGAATCAGGAAACACCATTGAAATAGTGGTTGTTGATAAAGAAGCAAGTATACATCACACAACATGGATTTTTTTGGAAGTATCGTTTATATACTTATTCTGCGTTTATAAGACTCTTATAATTTTTGTGACCAGGGGACAAGAATTCATGCTTCAGTTGGTGAACAACTCATCAAAAAATTCGATGACAAGCTACGCGAGGGAGATGCGATTGTCCTCCAGTTGTTCAAAGTGTACGATGCAACTGGTGAATACCGTACAACGCCACATCCTTACAAAATTGGCTTCTTTCCAACAACTTTTGTTGGAAAAGCTGATGATTTTCCAAGTGTAGTTCCCGAAAAGTATTTCGCAGACTTCTCTGATATTCTTGGTGGAAATCTGGGTCATAGCTGTTTGGTTGGTGAGTTAGTTTCTTACGCAGTTAAAGAGTCTTTCACTTTGTAGTTACTTGTTTCTGATTTGACACTTATTTTGTTATGTAGAAGTGGTTGGCCAAATAGTTAACTTCGGGTCTCTGGAAAACAAAATAATAAAAGGAAAAGACAACATGAGGCTCTTGGTTGAGTTGCGTGACCCAAAGTAAGACCCGGTTTTTAATCTTAGTTATACTTTGCTAGCTAAACCTCTATTAACTGTATTTAACTTAAGTTTATATTATACAGTAATGTGAACATTATGTGTACTCTGTGGGGTTGTTATGCTAAACAAGTATACGATTATAGTAGGAGTAACATGTCCACCATGATTATTTGTGTTATCAGATTCTGTTCTGTTAAAGAGTGGAAAGGTATATAATATTGTTTCAATTTGTGTAAAATGATTGCGAGCATAACATATTAATAAGATCAATATACTTTATAGGTGCTTACTCCATATCTAGCGGGTATAATTCAACCCATATTCTGCTCAACCCAACACTTGATTTTATTGAAGAGTTCAAATCAAGGTACGTGTTCTGCGTCTTACGCTCCAGACCTATGGAGGAGTTCAATACATATAGATGTTTATTTAAATTTGTGAACGTCATTTTCACGTACCGTGTTTTTAAATTGTGTGATTATTTGTGATGGCAGTCTCCCTGATGATTCACTTGCTCTTACAAACAACGATAGTAGCTAATTGTCTGTTGGTACTGCTACTTCTATTCGTGCCAGTTTTTTTGTTCTTAATGAGAGGCTAACCATCAGAGAGATCATTGACAGTACTCTGGTATATAGACTACACTCTTCGATCTCAAATTTTTTACACATGCGTATACTCCATGTGTTATCAACGCTTTTAACATATTTTCATTGACGAATAGGTTGGCTCTTTTATCACTCTGGGGACTATTGAAACAATTGAAACTGAACGTGGCTGGCAATATTTAAGTTGCAAATACCACAACACAAAAGTGATGCCTACAACCAATGTTGATGCTGATGGCCGGCCCTTGTTCTTCTGCAATACGTGTGACAAAGATCACAGTGATGTCATTTCCAGGTATTGAGCGGATTAGATATACAAATAGATGAGTTAGGTAAATCGTCATTGAAATAGTCTGTGATGTTTACTAATTTTTTTGTACAAGTTCAAATTAATTGCCCATGTCAAGGACGATAGCGGTGAGGCTAATTTTCTTTTGTTTGATGCTAATGCTCAACAAATTGTGCGTCATTCTGCTGCTGAACTCTATGACGAGGTACTTTTATGCAATATAATTGTACATCAATTAACACAATAAATTTGTTTGTTTAACCTATCTCTATGTAATTATAGAATGAAGATGAAGACTTCTTACCAGAAGCAGTAACTCCTTTGTCCAAAAGAAAAAGCAGACAAGATGACGACAGTTGCCTTGAGGATCAACACTCTGTTAACAAGAAACTCTCTCAAAAGAAATTCAAGGGCGAGTGAGCTGTCTTTTTTTTCAAATGATGTCCTTTATATTGTTATGGCTTTGTTTTTTCATCATTTTTAAAAAATTTGTCTAAGGTACCTTTGGTTACATTGGTTTTGTTTAAGATTTGGTCCGAGTACCTTTGTTTTTTGCTTTTAATTGGATTAAAAATTTATCAAGTTCCAATCTAGCCCAGACAACCTTTTCTTTGCCCATTTGAAATACTGAATAACAAAAAAATGTAACCAAAAATTTATTAATCTTAGAATTATTATCAAACCGATCCCACTTATTAGGCTTTTATTGGTAGTAATATAATCTCAGCCCATTTGTAATACCCAACTAAAAACCAATTAAAAGCATAAGATAATTGAATTATATTGTCATAAGATAATTATAATAGTTTTATACTCTACTTGATGAATTGTGTTCGAATATAATTATATAATAACTATTTTAAATATTACAAAATCCAAAAATATTTATTAATATTATTTTTAAATTATTTATCGTTGTTTAAAGAATAAATTTATCATAATTTTAAAATAATTTATAAAATGCTTACAAAATGCAAAGTAAAGTTGCACTTTCAAGAGTTAAGTCGAGATCTGGATTAAAAATCGTAATAATTGGTAAAGAAGGGAAGCCGCAGACAAAAATATTGAATGTTGTCTACAAACAAATTTTTCAGAATATTCTGTAGTCACGGTACGTAATTTAATCTACTTATTTTTTCAAATACAAATTTTAAAATATATAAACTGTTACAATTATTTATTTTTTGTATTTGCTAGATGGGTTGTGATGAGTAAGGAGACCGATGACGGTATGTCAATTTAATATTATTTCATGTTCAATAAAATTTAAAAATTTATAAATCTATCAAATAATGTTAACCCGTCAAATTGCTTACAAAATTTATTTAATTTTTTGCAGGTTTCTAATTGAATTTACTTTCTTTATCGAGAAATGTACTTCATAATTTATATTATTTTTGGATAATATTTTGATTTTTATTATATTTTCTTTTAATATGTCTACATAAATGTTTGTTTATTATTTATGGAAAAATAATATTATTCACCTAAAATAAAGAATTACGATACATATACAATACAATTCTAATTAATGATAATATAAAATCTGTTACTTCTAAAACTATACACTATTTATTCTATTTTTGAATGAAAGTATCTTCGTAAACACACAAAATATTTTGTGACGTTGCAATTATACATACACACAATATTTGCATCTTCATACTGACGTTATTGTGTTCTCTCTCGTGAAGTGCGGACCGAGAGGGAACAAAGGGTACGGGCCGGTCATGTTCTTATGCCCGCAAAGGGTACGGACCGGTCACCTAGTGTATAAATAAAAGAAAATACATGTACTGCTATCCAAGTTTCCAAACAATTTTCATTTAATACTGTTATCCATATTTCCAAACAAACATTTTTTTTAACTGCAATTTATGTTTCCAAACAAATTTAATTTAATTTGTACTTCAGTTTTAATAATATAAATAGATGTGTGCTCAAATAAATACAAAATAGTTAATGTAAATTGATGCACTATATGTGTATATTTATGCGCACGAATGTGAGGCATCGTATACAATTATGTAACTCGGATGTTAATTGGATTGATATTTTGTTTCTAAGAGAACAGTAAATTTTCAGAGAATTTTTCTTATGATGCATTTCAAACTCAGAATAGAAAAAAAAAATTCAGTGACTCGTAGTTGTAACACATGCTTGATATTTTGTACACTCAATAACCATTGGTATGCCTATGATATTTTTAGGCTTGTTGCAAAAATAACTCAAAACTCAAAGTCAAATATAGAACTAATCCACGATTTTTTGGAACTATCATTTGCATTATTCATTCCAAAAGTTTGGGTTATTCACGAAAATGATATTTTTTTCTTTCGAAAAATGATTCTTTCAAAAAATGAATATTTTATTCTACCATCATCATCTTACATAAATATTTACAATATTGTTATTGCCATCAATACACCAACTACCGTGAACAACCAATTTGAAATTCATAGTCACCTAAAAATCGATTTTCACTCTTCCTATCTTATTTCTTATGCACTAAAACAATATCTCTTTCATTTTTTTTCTCTTTATTCATCCACAAAATCTAAGATTTTGATTCTAAACTTTTTAAGGTTTATAGAGCCATTCAAGCTCAATATTTTTGGTCATTAACAAGTGGGTCGCTTTCGTGTTGAACTTATGTGTGCTTAGAGAAGTTAAGCAAGTTATCTCACTTGGTAAATGTATGAAATCAAAACTTTTTTCCAGATCTGTTCGCCAGAAGACTTTCGTATAAGTATTATGATCATAGAAGACTTATAAGGAGAAGTCTTCTGGTCAATGTAGAAGTTAGTTTTACAATTGACTTTATGTTTGTTTTTAGGGAAAACTTCTCTAGAAGTCTTCCAACTTTTCTTTATTAGCAAAAAACATCTCAAAAATACCAGAGAAGACTTAGCTGTAAGTCTTCCCGGATAAGCATCTTAGTTTTAAAATTGACCGAATTGTGTCAAAAATTTGACTCTTTCTAGAAGACTTACATGGAAATCTTCCACCAAAATACTTCCAATTGTTGGTGAAAGTTTTCTCACTATAGGTGTAAGTCATCTTAGGTTACTTTTGCAATTGAGAAATAAAACTTAAATATTTAATTTTATTTAGAAGACTTCTATGTAAGTTTTTGGAGAGAAGACTTACACGGAAGTTTTCCAGAATTTTATTCTGAGATTCTAGTTAACCTTTGTTTATTCGGAAGACTTATATGGAAGTCTTCTAGTTAACATTAAATATTTAAGTTTTACTTTTTAATTGCAAAAGCAACTTAAGACAACGACTGACATGGAAATCTTCTAGAAAATAAAATATGAAGTTTTATTTTTCTCATGGAAGACTTCTCTGTAAGTTTTCTAGAAAAAAATCAAATTTCTGATACAATTCGGTCAATGCAAAACTAACTTGTTTATCCTAGAAGACTTACCGAGAAGTCTTCTGTCGTACTTTCGAGATTTTCTCAAAAACAAAAGTAAGCCAATATTTACAAAGGAAAACTTCCAAAGAAGTCTGTTGTAACTTCCCTTGAAGTCTTGCTTTGTAAATTTTCAATTGCAAAAATGACATAAATAGAAGACTGGAAGACTAGAAGTCTTCTGGAAGACTGGAAGACTAGAAGTCTTCTATTTAATAAATTTTTTATTTTCTCTAAAACTATAAAGACGTTTTAACATTTTTTTGTTAATTCATGTATATTAGTCGATATTGGAGCTTCTGAATGAAATTCATAACTTAATCGGTTTTAATTATGGGGTTACCAACATTTATGTTTATTAATGTTTTTAGCTGATTCGTAAAGACTTTCGTGCAAGTCTTCTAGGCGGTTTTTGTAAACTTGTTAAGTAACTTTAAGATATGTTTTCTTTCCTTTCAAAAGAGTTAAATAACTTCAAGAATATCAAGTCATATGGTTTAATGTGTCTTCTTAGATAATAAAATATACTTTTTAACTTTCATGAAATTTTAAATTTCAGTTTTCATTTAAAATTTGAGTTTTCCGCTTAAATTTCCCGCTTATATTTTAATTTCCCGCTTTAAATTTTTCGCTTATATTTTAATTTTCTGCTTTAACACATCCCTTTCAGAAGACATCTGGTGAAACTGTTATATGCTTGAACTAATGTAAATGTGGGAACTGAAATTCACACCGTCGATTTTCGTTAACGGAGAAAAGCAAAAAAAACCCTACTTTCCTTAAGGTCCGGATTCTTTGCGAGAGCCGACGACAAGTGACCAAATAAATGCGGAAAATATGGAAAGATAACAAAATGAACTTAGAAAACAATAGATCTTTATTTCGAATTTGTGTATGAGCATTACAGAGACAAAAGCATACATGAAGCTTGTCTGTAAATGGGATTACATAGGAAATAGTATAAAACAAACAGTAAAACGAGACTAAGTTTGCTAGCATTACCACCCATGTGGAGAAAAACCTATGTGGCCGCAACACGCTTAACAATAGACGAAAAAGAAGAAAAAAGTTTAAAAGATTTCGGACTGGACCTAATGAAAGGCTGCATACGTACCCCTTTCGAGGATCAAGTCGAACGTAGTTCAGTTATAGAGTTTGAACAAACGATCGAACTGCATGTGCGAGTTCATCTAGTAATTGAGTGTCAGTCATAGAAACATGACATGTCGAAAATAATGCCTAAAGTTTCTAAGTGCATAGAGTTCTAAGAGTTTAAAAGAATCGCTTTTACGCCTCTCGCCTTGGCATCCTTTATATACTCCTCCTAGGTCGGTTTTGGTTTTCCTTTTCCGCACCTGGGTCGAGTTTATCTTCTCGCGGAAATATTCCATTTTTCTCCATCTTCATGATTATCCCTTGAAACTTGACATTTATCCTTGAACTTGACATTTATCTTTTTTCGCGAATATTTGATAAACCGTCATGGTGACGTTGGGCCGATTTTCATAAAAAATAGTAAGTGAGCTTATGCCGCGTTTTAAACCCTTTGGGCCGTTTATCGACTAAAACATTTTTACGATTTCTTTCGGAGAAATCGCCTTCTGTACGATGTTGGTTTTACGAAATAGTGGAAACAAATCGTATAGTCAAGACAACTGTGGTGTTAACTGTTATTTTTTATACGATTGATTCGAGAAAATAAGTCTTTGCAGTTTTTATCGTAAAGTTTCAATGATAATTCCAATGGAGACAAAACAAGAGACAATGTAGCCGAGGCTCGAAGGAGGAAGCAACGAAGACGATATGAGAGTGCATGATGTTTATAAGGTGCAGTCCTGGCTTGCCATATGGCTAGTGGGTTGTGGACGGCCCAGCTCGCCATATGGCGAGCGGATCTTGGACGCCCCAACTCGCCGTATGGTGTGGGTCATGGTCAGCCCAGAAGTGAATGATAATAAAATTGCATTTCTGCTTTATGATTTTCAAATTGAATAGAAAATAATAAAATAGTTCATTTTAATGTGAATTGTTCTTCTTCAGAAGTGAATGATAAGAATCATGAGGCGGATGAAGTTTGATTTCTGGAGAAGCTACTATGATCATTAAATAGAATAGTATAATATATTAACGGTGTTCATTTTCTCAAAATCTAAATGTCATCTTCATTGTTGTTTATTGAATCATCAAATCATTAACCACCGGTATGCACACGTGATTCACTTTATGATCTAGATCTATTAACATTGACATCGATTTTGCCGCCGATCTTCTTTACAACACCGCCTGGCAAATTTCACCATGTTTCTACTTTCCTTTTCTCATATCAATTATTTGTTCGTTCTCATCACAGTGTACCATTTCATTTTTCTTTTCTTCTTTCGAAGCTTCACACAAATTCAGTTACTTGCATCAACAGACATCGATATATTCACATGAGAAATTTTACGATTTGGAGTTTTGATCACCAAAAAAGATATTTTCGTCTACTTTTCTATTAATATGTAGTGTATCGTAGTCATAGTTTTAATATGATTACTTAGTGAATTATATTTTTTTATGGTGATAGGATCCAATTTCCCTTTAATATATATGAAATATGTTTTTTTTTTGGTAGGATGAAATATGTTTAGAATGATACCATTGCGAAATTATCAAGTTTATTAAAAATTCATCTTCTTATTTTGACCCTTTCATTTTAAAAAATCAAAACTACAAAAACATACAACAATAACAGTTTTTGGTTAAAATAATTTTTTTTAAAAACTTTATGGCTGGTTATTTGTTGCATATTAAATTAAAAACAACACAGAATTTTCAAATTAAAAGTATTTTAATATTTTCACTGTTGAACAGAATTTATACATTTATCAGCTTTCTTCCAGTCCAGAAGTTCACAAATAAGTAATTTAACTTTAACCAACCACTCATCATATCTAGCCCTTAGAGATTAACCTAAAGTCATTTAACTAATTTGGTAGATCAATATCCAGTTACACTGAACTAAGTTTTGTCTTCTAAATTTTCCAGAAATATGGCTTAATGCGTAAAACAACGATCTCAGCCGATCATGTACGAATCTTTGTAAATTTAATATTTATGAAAAATACATTTTAAATTTTGTTTACTTATGTTTAATGGATCCCGAGGAAATATGATCCTAACTAAAAATTTACACATACATAAAATTTGTTTATTAAGTTAAATCTATTTAATTTTCATGTCATGTCAGACCTTTAAAATTTAACTTAGGCTTTGATTGAAAAGTACTTTTAGAATAAATATTTGAGCAGAAAACTTATTTTCTCATATTTACTTTCATTCATTATCAATCAGGTGAAAACATTCTTTTCTTTATTTCCTTTGATTACTGTTAAAATGGAAGAAAATGTTACACTAGACATGAGTAAAATTTATTTTACTGTTCTTTTTTTCATGTTTACTCCACTTTCCTCTTTCTCCTATTTTAACTTTTTTACCTTTTTCACTTTTTAATTTCCCTCCCATTTATTCCAAAATTACCATTTTAGAGCATTTTTATCAATAAGAATCTCTGCTGAGTTCTAAAAGAAAAAATATCACTATTATAATTACATAATTGAGATTTATTTTTTTTAAATCAATTGAAAAACAGTTAAGTGACATCTGTCATATTGGGTTTCTTATGTTTTATTTTTTTCATTTTCTTTTATTTTTAAGAATTCTACTTGAACTCGTTGTTAAAGTTGTTCTTAGAGTTGAGGTTTTTGGAAGTTGTTAACGCAAAGAAAAAAGAAGAAGCTTTTTCCTCCGTTTTCGTCGAAGCCTGGACCAACTTTGAACATAAATGATACAAGTCTGTGTTCCAAATACATACAAGTATGTGATTGAATATGTTCTTCTTTTTAAACACATACATAGACATATAGACATATATGTAATGCATCACAATCATTGATGTGGGGGCACTAGTCAATTTATCCACAACTATAGTATTTATTATTATTGTAATTATTATTTTAGATGTCATTTCTCAAACGTATTGTATATCTATACTATTATTTGCGAAGTAAATTTTTGGAATCGAGCTCTCACGTTAAAAGTTAAAGCGGTTAATATCTATAATACCCTTAATGAATTTTATATATAATTAATTATATAACCAAAAACGAATTTTTATTAATAATATTAACTTTTTTAAAAATAAGATAAGTCTTATATATTGTGTTGTTATCTTAAAACATATTTTTCAATTATAAAATTTAAAAATAAACTATAAAACAATTATAATAAATTCAGTGGTTAAAGTCAATGTTATCTTTAATAATTTTTAATTAAACATATATATCTAATTAGATTTTTGTCATATATATATATATATATGTTTGATTTAATTTTTTTGAAAACATAAAAAATAAGTTATTATGATGATTTTTGAATTAATAAAAAATAAACTAATAAATATTTGTTAAACGATTAAGCCCGCATATGCGGGCAAGACACCTAGTTCGAATTATTTGACAATAGGGTAGGGTCGGTTACAACAATTTCGCAAGCCGTGGGGTCTGATTCCCTTTTCTCATTACCATCCACTCTTTTCTGGATTTGACGTTATTTGCACGGGTAGAAAATATATAACAATTTTATTTCCTAAACATTAATAAAATTATACCCTATACTATTATTTATCAATAATATATTTAGTTGCGTTCTGATTGTTACAAATAAAGAAGAGAAAGTAATAAACCATGGGATAGATTTTGAAAGGTCTATAGAAATTTGAAAACGAGTCTCCACCCACTCATTTAAATAATTTGGAGATTATCTTACTTTGTTAATTACTTTATCGCATGAGTTTACGTTAATGAAACAATCAAGGTTTCTGCCCTAAGAGATAGAATAATAGAAATGGGTTATTCATTTTAGAAATTGTACAACCAACCTGTTCTAGCGTTTGCAATTATTATTATGATTGTTTTTGAAACCCCCACATGAACGTTACAATGATTTGTTTATTCTATACGGTTATGTGTATGTGTAGAGCGAGAGAGATTGAGAGATTGAGAGAGCAAGATAAAGAAAGCATCTTTTTGTAAACCAAGTTGGTTACCCAACATTGATCATTACACATTTTTGAAAGTGCCTTTTTCAATGATGAAACAACAAGTTTATACATACTCTCCTGTCTATTTTTCGCCCATCCCTTTGAGCATGTTTGGTCATATGTTATTTAGCATGAAATTTGTATATTAGAACATTTCCAGTGTACATCTTAATAATTGTCTTTAAAATAGAGATTTTTATTATAAAAGAATCTTATTTCTTGCTTCTGTATTTAGAGATGGAAATAACAATTTTTCTATATTTTTCTTTATAAATAAAAGAATTCTATTGTAGAGACATAGAGTAATTAAATCCACCGCTATAATAGATTTTTTATTTTTAAAAAGAATATAGAAATGAAAATAGAAATAGGTCGGAGATGGCAAAAGGAGGAGTGAAAGTGAAGATGTTGTGGGTGTAAATTCAATGCATAATGTTAGTTGCATAGCGTTAATGAAGACAAATCTATATAAATATTTAGTTTATGTGAATTCATAATTTCGTTCATATTTGAATTTATGTATAAGTGAAAAGAAACGAGACACGGAGAAGATGTGTAGAGAGACTTATCCACTTTGACATAAGACTTAGAATATCAGGTGACAACATGTGATTCCTCTCCTCACACTCTCCCTTTTTTGCCTTGAATTCATTTTTCATATATATTAAGATAAGAGAATTGCTCAAGTTCATAATTCTGAACTGGTCTCACTCGCACAATAATCTTTATCTATCTTCCTTTTCTTGGTTTGTTTATAAACTAGAACTTTAAAAATCAGTTTTTGAAGCTGAAACTGAAATTTATATAGTTATAAACGAAAAATAAGTTTAAGAATCTGATCATTATTTTGAAGAAAATATCAAGTGGGTTGGGTACAAACTAAGTAAAAGAACTTCTTCACCTTCTTGTCGGGTGTATGGATAACTATAGACAACTTATGAATATATTTATATAATATTCTGAATTATTATCTGTTAAGATCATAATGATTTACATAAATCCAAAACCAAAAATTTTAACATATAAACAATGTACTGTTGCTTGTGAAGCCAACATAGATTGTAAATAAAATAAACACTAAATCTTAATTCTCAGACTTCTGACTTGATTTTCTTATTGTCTAGACTCTAGATCTTTAAACCACACTTTACTATCAGATCCAAAATATCAGACAGCTTGCAAACTTGAGCAAACAAATAAATGAGAAAGTAAAATTGAAGATAGATTTCAAAAGAGAGACTTCATTAATTTCTCTAAACTATGAAACTGTCTTAACTGTTGTAGAAAGAAAAGCACTGACAGCTAGGGAGAGAGGGATGACACTTTTAATGGGACTCACATGTTATTCATTAGGACCTATTTACAGAAATTGAAATGATCATATAATACTATTTAGTACACTTATTAATTGTTAAAGAAATGGTATAAAGAATAATAAAAACTACAAAAATGAATTCAGGATTCTCTACTAGGAAAAGGAAACATATCTTGTAGCTCTACGTGTAGTTTTAATTGGTTCGTATTTATTTGTAGCAAAATTATAGAACTATATTTTATTTATTTTTTCTCACCTGGAAAAAAAGGTTTCATAGAGAAGCAATTCATATTTGGACGGAACTTTTTCTCTCTACTTGACTTGAAAAAACCTTAGCCGCCTCCACTTTCCGCTCCGGCTCGGCGCTCCTTACCGGTGCCGGAGGCTCCGTCCCCCCTCACTTTCTCTTGCTTTTCCTTTTGCTCTCATCAACACCTCCACATCCCCATCTGATATGCTTTCTACTCTGTTTTCGCCGGGAAACCAAGCGCCGGAGATCTGCTCGTGAGGATCAATGGACAAAAGTTACTGACGATTATGGAGAAGCGGCGAGGTGAAAGGAGTGGTAGATGTTCAGAGAGTCGGCTTTTAGGGCTGATAGCTCGTCGGATCTATTTTACCCTTCAGATTTACGGCGGTGCTCTCATGGCGGCGACGTGTGAATTTCTCAAGAGCTTCCTCCTTCTCAAACCCTCCAGATCCAAACGCGGTGAGGCGTTTCTCGAAGGAGTGGAATCTCGGTCAGTGGTGGTTGCTCCGATCTGTAGATTGGTAGGTGAACACTCTCTTGATCTTGTTCAGGAAGGTCTTCGGTGGTCCTGCCTAAGGAGACGCGTGCAAGAGCTCTTGGTCGGCGCGTGTCGGTGAAGATCCCCTGAAGACGGCGCGTGCAGTTACAATCGGCTGAATTTAGTGTCTGAGTCGTCTATGGCTTGATTCTGTCAGGAGTTTGTCTCGCTCTCTCTAGCTCCTCCAGTTCACGGTGTCTTCCATTTCACTCTTTGTCGTAAAACTAGGCGTAGCAAACCAACATGAAAGGGCTCTTTTTGTATCAACGTGTTTCAAGCTTGGATTCACTCTTGGGTGTTGGAGATAGCAAGAGTTTTGTTTCTGTCGGTTCTCGAATGACAACATATGGAAGGTTTTCACATCTCAGGAAGTTGTCAGCCAGAGGAGTGGAGTTTTGGAAACCATATGGTAGAGTCTCAATATCCCGGTGCTGGTGTTGGCTTTAGAGCTAACTGGTGGTTGTGCTCTACACTCTAGTTTAATGGGGACCCGATTGAGTTGTTGACACAACAGTCACCAAAGTCCGGTTTTGGATCCGTTTGTTCTCCTTTCGGGCCTCAGGTTCAGAGATGGCGAGTAACTTTTGAGGCGGTTTCCTTCAAGATGATGCACCTTGGTGTTGTTGCTGCTTGAGCCGTGTTCTCAAATCAAAATTTTTGGTGCCCAAGAGCTAAGAGTTAAATGATAGTCTCGATTGGATGCTTGTCTTCGGGTTAAATCCCATCTCTCGAAACCAGTGGTAATGAGCTTCAGATCTTTTTGCAAGATTCAAAGTTTGAGCCACCTGTGAATCTGATCATCCTCTTTGAGCAAATGCACCAGTTTTGGTGTTGTAGCGATTGGTCTTGCACTCCAATCCGATCTTTCGATACCAGCTGATCTGGTCTTCATATAGTGCTCTTTGCTAGGATCTCTCGGAGAAATAGGATTGCTCATGATAGCTTTGTAATCTTGACTGTTAGTGGTAGAATTAGTTGGTGTAAGGAATGGTTCATCTCGGGTCGTGAGATGAATTCATTTCGTTGTGGTGAAAAATACATCAACGTTTTTGATTGGATAGCATAGGATTTTTCTAAGTGTTCCTAGGTGGTACTAGATCTCGTTGGTGGGTTAAAATCTTTCGAGGTTAAAATTTTGTATTCACTCAATTGGTTAATGAAAGTTGAAATTGAGCAAGAGAAAAAAAGTTTATGAAGTTTTAATTTGCTCACCTGTAAAGTAGGTTTTAATTTATCATCTAACTTTCTTTTATCAACATTGTAGGCCTTAGAACCAAGGTCCAATTTGAAGCCCACTCTACTATAGTTGATAATAATATTCCATTGCAAACATATATTTCCAATGGTAATATTCCATTGCAAACACATATTTTCAAGGAGGAATTTTATGTTTACCACTTTCACTTTCATGGTACTATTATTCATTTTCACCACCATTAAAGAAATATTTTCAAAAATATCTTCTTCATTGAGTGGCAAGGACTCTTATACCCTTATTTTATATACATATATATATATAATAATTATTTAAATAATTTTTTTTTATGTTTTTGAATAATACTTTTTCAAATTCAAACTTCTTTTTGAATTTTCTATTGAATTTTTTTTGAATTTTTTTTTGAATTTTTCTTTCAAATTTTCTTTTTTAAAATCAAAAATTATTTTTGAAACTATTTTTAAGTATTTATTTATATATTTATTAGAATCCTAAATTTTACATTCCAAAAATCCTACCTCACCGCTTAACTCTAAACCCTAATTCTAGATTAGTTAACCAACTCTAAGGGCATCTCCAATGGGACACAAAAATTTACTCTATATTTCACACTAAAATAGAGTAACTCTATTATAGAGTTGAATTTGCTCCAATGGTTCGCTCTATAATAGAGTTACTCTATAATAGAGTGAAATATAGAGTAATGTTGCTTTTTCACTCCATTATTATAGAGTAAAATATAAAATAAAATTTTGTGTACCATTGGAGATGGTCTAAGAGCATCTCCAACCCCACTCTATTTTCTACACTAAACTCTATTATAAAGTAAAATCTTCTCCAACCCCACTCTATATCCCACTCTAAAATAGTGCAACTCTATTTTTTACTCTATATTTGGAGTAACTCTATTTCTTACTCTATTATAGAATGAAACTTTTTTATTTGTAATTTAGTCCTTTTATTCTCCAATCTTTTTGTTTTGTAACTATTTGTTTAATTTAATTATGCAAACAACACATAATTATGTTTAACACACATATATATATATATATATATATATATATATATATAAACATTTAAACTTTATTATTATTAGCCAAAAAAAACAAGCACTAAAATTTAATTTTTTTTTAAGATTAGCAACAAAAAGCAAATACTAAAATTAAAAATAAGTAACTCAAAAGAAAATTAAAACCATAGATAATAATGACTTAATTTTTTGATAAATTGCCTCCAGATCGAGCAAGATTGTTAAAATATTGTCCAAATGAGGTAAATGAAGGAGTAGCTTCTTGTTCATGTTGTTGACCATGTCTTTTTTTTTTGAAAATTCATGTTCGTTCCTCTTGAAAATATTCACAAACATCTGGATCTTGCACTGAATTCAAGTCACAAACTAAATATTTTTGATGCATGTATGTAACTAAAATATATAAAAATCTATTGGTGACCAATGCATATAGACTACATGTATAATTCTATACAACATGATATGAGGATGAATGTGATTTTAGCGCACCAACTAAAGTGGGAAGAGAAGTTCCACCACCACAGATTCAGACACGAAAGAATGATAATATTCGATTTGAAAAAAAAATTGGTCGATTTAGAAAAAATCAAAGATAAAAAAATTCATTTCACACTCTGAAATTCGGTAATTGTCACCTGATCGGTGAAGATCAAAGCCAAACCCGCCGATCCCTTTTTCCATGATGCTTCGGAGTTACAAAATACTGTGGATGGCGAAAGATTCATAGATCGGGGTGCATGCATCGGTTTCGGGGCAGCTGTGGGGCGTCGAGGTTGAGCTAATTCCCATTCCTTCATTGCAGTGATTGATTGAACCATAACTTCATGTGCAGAAAGGGACCGTTTCTCAAAAATGAGTTTGTTACGAGCAGTCTCAAGTTTCAGGAAATCCAAAGGGAAAAAATTCCCACAATACCATAGGGGGGGGGGAGATTTGGAGAAACGACGCTTCAAGAGCAGCATCAAAGGTTGTGTCATTGTTGACAGTGATGGGAGGAGACCATGGTCCTAGCTTCCAAACTTCAGAGGTGAACATGCAGTGGAACAGATCAAGAGTCTCCTTGGCTCCTTAGCGAGAGCCATAGATCTGTTCTTTCTTTCCGAAACCGGAGAGGACTTCTCCGCAGATGATGAAAATGTATGGAGACAGGGGATCGCCATGTCGGATGCCTCTCTCAGGAGAGACCTGACTTACTACTTCATCATTGAGGAGAAAAGAGTATGAGACTGTAGAAATGCACTGCATCATCCAGTGAATTCAGGTCTGACAAAAACCCAATCTTTCAAGTACATTCCAGATGAAATTCCACTCTAACCTGTTGTATGCCTTGCTCATGTCAATTTTGACCGCCATGGAGCCTTTTTGACAGCCCCTGAGATCTTGAGGAAATGGAGCATTTCATGAATTATCAGTACATTATCGGAGATGACTCTACTAGGAGTGAAGGCTGATTGATTCTCGGAAACTATGCTTTGGAGAACATGTTTGAGCTTTAGTGACAGAATTTTTGAGATGGTCTTATAGTAGACGTTCGTTACAAAGGGCAATAGGGCGGTAGTCTGCAACTATTTTTAGGCTCTGAATCTTTGAGATTAGTCGAATATGAGTTGAGTTTATTGTGTAGGGTAGGGTTCCTGAGGTGAAAAATAACTGGATATCCTTGATGATTGCAGGTCCTACAACCTCCCAGTTAGATTGGAAAAACTTTGCAGAGAAGCCATCCGGTTCAAGAGTCTTCTTTGGGTGTATCGCAAACAGTGCTTCCTTGATCTCCAAAGGTGATGGGATCGAGGTCAGTTGTGCATTAGTCTCGTCAGAGATGCAAGGGGTCAGATCCGAATTGACAATGTCGGTGGCTGAAGAGCCCGAAGAGGTAAAGATTTCTTTGAAGTAATTGGAGATGAACCTTTGTTAATTGTTTCTCTTCAAATACAGGGGGCATCTTCCAGCACTGAGATTCTGTTTCTGGCCTGTCTACTTTTGGATGAGGTGTGGAAGAGGCTAGTGTTCTTATCATCTAGGGTGAGCCAGAGGAGCCTGTTGCGTTGCTTCCAGTATTCTTCATCTGCCTTATAGACAGTGAGAGATTGTTGATTTAACCAAGAGATGACTCGTCATCAGGTAAACGTGCTGATAGGACTGCATCCAAAGAGTCCTTTAGTTGGACAATAAGTTTCCTGCTATTGACATAGAATTTCTTGCTCAATATAGATATTGCTTGTCTACAACGTGTGATTTTATCGGCAACTGAGCAGGCGGAAGAGGTATTCCAAATCTCTTTAACTAGCTGTGTGATCTCAGGATTGTCAAATAGTCTCCTATCGTATTGGAACAGGCGTACTGACTTCTTTTTCTTTGAATCCAGGGTGGAAATGATAGGGCGATGGTCAGATGCTTCAAATATAAGGCAGTGGGAGCAGGCTCTTGGAAGGAAATCTGACCAGGCATTGTTGGCTATGGTTCTGTCGAAGCGGCAGTGGACTAAATGGGAGTGTTTCTGGCCTCTCCAAGAGATGAAATTGCATGTATGCTTTATGTAGAAGAGATTGCAAAACGACAGAAAAGCCCTAAAGGCTGCGAAGGAACTTTCAGGTCTCTCTTTACCTCCTGATTTCTCTGAGTTGCCAAAAATTTCATTGAAGTCTCCCGTTAAAAAAAACAAAGAGTATCCCTAAATAGGGACATATTAATTAACTGATTCCAGACTTCTTGGCGTTTTGGGATTTCAGGTGCTCCATAGATGGGATTTCAGGTGACTTCTTAGCGTTTTGGGATTTCAGGTGCTCCATAGATGGGATTTCAGGTGCTCCATAGATGAATGTGTTGTTGAAAGATGATCCCTTGAAGAAGATGTGTGTGTCTATAAGATTTTGATTCGCTGAGAGAATTTGCAAGTAAGTGTCTGACTTCCAGAATAAACCTAAACCCCCAGGCTGGTGATAGAGGACTGAAGAGGAAGTTCCTATCAAAACTTAGCGGTGTTAATTCTTCGAAGACAAAATCATCCTGATTTTTGGTTTCAGAGAGAAAGAGGATGTCAGGGACGCATTGTTTGATTAGTTCTTTGACCCGCAGAACTGTCATGGGGTCTCCAAGACCACAACAATTCCAGCTCAAGATGACTAAGAGAGAGGATGGTGGTGTGACCGAAAATCCGAAGTGGATCTTCAAGAAGCTGTCGCTACAAGTAGCGGAGGGAGAAAAAGAAACTCCACCTAAACACTCTAAAATTACTTGAAACTTTAAAGCTTCACCACTTAAAATAATTTCAATAATAGTGGATTTCAGAGTACTTTGTGAAATGTCAAATTCAACAACAATAGATTTTAAATGTATTTTTAAAATTTATGTTTGAATAAGAGTGGATATGTCATTTTACTAGAAATCACCTAATAATCTTGGTTGAATAGACCCCTTAAAATACCATGTTGGACATATGTATCACTATTGGGTGTATTCATATTTATCCTTTAAAAAATAAAGAGAGTGATTGGTTGGGCTGTAACCATAGAAAATTTACTTTAGAATTGAGTCTGTAGGATTTTTGATTTAACTTTAAGGGATGTAGCTTTAAAATTTCTTACAGCTAAAAAGATAAGGCTTTACAAAATAAAATTTTTATAATAATTTTTTGTGTGTTTTTGCTGTAGCTTTAGTTTTTTTGTTGTACCTTTAAAAACCAAGATAAAGTATGATTGGTAGTATTTAAGGTTGTAGATGAAAATTAAACATAAAGTCACTTCCTACAGCCTAACCAATCACCCCCAAAGAATACTCTAATTTATTATACTATAGTGTTTCAATAAAACATTGAAAACATAACAATACTAATAATTAAACAACTGTTAACATGTATCTAATTAGTAATAAATTCTTTAACTTGTATATTGTCAAGATATTCTATTGATGTTATAATTGTTAACTAAAGTGAATGTAAAAATATTTTAAAAAAATGGTGAAATGTATTTATTCTAAAATTGTATTCATTAAATATTACAATTTAAAAAATAATAACAATTTTTGAAATAAATCAATTAAACTATTTGAAAATCAACATAGTACTGATTCAGCATAAATTGACAACTACATAAAAAAAATTATAATTTATTTTGTAATTTTTATTTGAAAATATTATCATGCTCAAATGTAAATGTATTTTCCATGTCACAATTAAACTTAAGTTTCTTTTCATAACTTAAAATAGAAAAAAATTAGTATCTGCAAATACAATAGAACTCAAAGGTGGATATCCTTAATCAGTTATTTCTCTAAATTTTAAATACACAAATAAAGAAAATGCCCTAATGCATGCCAGAATTCTCCTTAAGATTCAAATGTTTATCCAACTAAAAAGCATCTTAAGTTTATATTACTACATCAACTTTAAATATAAATTATGTATGAAACTTAAAGTACAGTATTATATAAACAAAAACTATAGTTTTTCTTATATAATTTTCTGTCAACTGAAATATCATTTTCCGCTTTGAAAACACTGGCCAAATTTAAAAATATTTAACAAATTTGAGAAAATATCTTTATATTTTCTTTTTGTTTAATACTTTTCAATGTTAATAACAGTGTACATGAAATATATTTTATCTAGAAAATACCATAACTGAGCTTTTTGTTAATATTTTAATGCAATTTGTTATTTAAAA
The DNA here is from genome assembly GCF_000309985.2 of Brassica rapa. Lineage (NCBI taxonomy): Eukaryota > Viridiplantae > Streptophyta > Magnoliopsida > Brassicales > Brassicaceae > Brassica > Brassica rapa. Next base: position 18,010,823 of record NC_024799.2, on the reverse strand, counting down.
TATGTACGAGATATCTAATGATAACTAACTATTAACGGGTTAATTAAAATGGTTACTCTATTTTGATTCTCATATAATTAAATAACAAAAATGATAACAATTAAAATAAAAGATTTATATCAAATATGTTATATAATAATAAACAAAATAACATAAAATATGTACACTACATAAAGTTAGTAAAATAATAATTTTGCGCTTTAAAAACGGATCAAAATCTAGTAACCCTAGACCAGATTAGACATTTGAATATAGATCCAAACCGGATCAGACTGAAATGTTTATGGATTATGCAGATTTTAGAATGGACGAACCAAACCAGTATGATTGATATCCCTAGTCATACGTGCACTCAAGTTCATAATCTTTTTCTCACAACAATTATAAAAAGTATTATATCATGTTTCGTCACTTATAATTTCTCCAACATGCACCGAAGGGAGCACAAGTACCAAAAAGACAAGACCGAAGCCCATTTCAAACAAACAAAAACAGTTAAAAAACTCAAACTTTCCGAGCCAAGGTTCTCTGTTTAGTGGCGTGTTGAACCACTTTCTCCTCAACGTGTAACCCTTTCCTGCGTCTCACGGCGTTGATGAGCTTCCTCGCCGTGTTGGGAAGGACGCTTGCTCCATCACCAAACTCTTCAATCTCTTCTTCAGTTTTGGGAACAAAGAAGGGATCTTCCTCAAGCATTTCCCAATGGCTCAGAACCATCAGCGCACTCGCACCACCTGACGTTCCTTTTCTCAGCTCGTCTGCAAAACCGAAACTTTCAGAAACGGGCACGTAGGCATGGACTGTAAACAGAGACGACCCTTCTTGCATTTCTTCCTTGAGAACTCTAGCTCGTCTTCTGCTCAGAACGGCGTACATGGGACCAAGATACTCCGGTGCTGTGTTTAGCTCGCAGAAGTACATAGCTTCCACGATCCGTGGATTTGTCTGAAGCACGGCGGCTCTACATGCGTCTTTGACAGCTGTCATGACTTGTCCTGTGAATATTCCAAAGTTTTCAGGTTGTTTCTCTGTTTCTGAATCTTGTGCGAGATGAGACTCAATGGTGAAAGCTAATCCCCACATTGGTTCATCACATAGAGGTCCTGATGCTGTAGCTAGCTGAAACCCCGAGACTATGCTGCTTTCGAGAGTAAGAGCTTCACTGTACAATGCTGAGTCAGGTGGTGTCTCAGTAGAATCTTCTGTGAAGCCAAGTCTCTGAGAGACATGAGGAGAGCCTCTCACGAGAATGGATCCATCCTCGCAGATTCTTCTACCATCTGGAGCAAATAGTATGTTTGGACCTTTCTCTCTTGGACCAAGCGCCCATATCCTCTTGAGCAACTTCGCCCACTCAGCTTTGCACTTCTCACGATCATTCTCGGTTTCAGAGCTTGAAGAAACGCCAGCTTCAACTAACTGGCTCTTTAATGCTTCAATGGGATCCACATTCTCTTCGAGGCTAGGGCTTTGAGATTCTAGTATCTTAATACTATGACTGCCTTTGCCTCCAATAATGTCACCAAGCAAGTCAGTGCTCTCATCAAGCAGCTTGGTTAGGGAGTGTGGTAGTTTCATGACGTGTACTCTGATAACGCATCTGCCGTTTGGAGTTCTCTTCTCAACGTAATCCGACGCATTCAAGCTCAGAGATCTCAAACTTTCCAAAAGATTAGAGCCATCACCTTCAATTGTCTCCCTGTAGGAAACGAGAGGCGAAGAGACTTCAATGTTCACTCTTGCAAATCTGTCTATCAAATCCTTGATACATCTTTCTAGATGAACTTCTCCAGCAGCAGCAAGCACATGTTCTCCTCGAGCAGACACCGTGATCTCCACAAAAGGATCTGCTCGGTTCAAAAGTCTTAGACCTTTCATCAGAGCACTCATATCTGAAGGATCCGATGGCTCAATCGCCACTCTAAGAGTGGGAGAGACCTGAAACTCCATGCTGGCTAAGGGCCAGCAGTTTCTAGTAGATGAAAGTGTGGCGCTTTTTGATATATATGGTCCAAGCCCTCTTATGGCCACTACATTCCCAGCTTTCACCTCGTTTACTGGTTTTAAACCTTGTCCCATCATAAGATAGATTGAGTGGAGTTCTGCTTCTTGAATGTACTTCTGAGACGATTCGCCTTTGAGAGGATCATATAGAGCGGAAATCACAAAGACCCTTTGTCCGGCGCGAAGAACACCGCTAAAGATCCTGGCAAATGCAAGGAAACACTCATCCGACTCGCTTTTACTGTCGTCATCATTTAAACCGTTCATCCTCTCCCTGTGGTCTCCTCCCAGAGGTATCATTTTCATGGGCATAGCGAACATTTTAGATACAAACACAACACAGGGGGAGTCACGGCTAGAGTCACAAGCCTCAATTGATCTTCTAACATGCTCTGCTTCTGCAAGGACACTTGAATCAGCATCGTTACCACCTATAACTTTTCTTTCTGGGACCAAGCGTGGGATTCTATATGCCTGTGCTGAAATGGGGTCTGGCAGATGTTTCACAGCCATAGACAAGACTGCATCAGACAAAGGAAGCCAACGGCTCATCACTGATTGAAGCAAGTTTTTAGGATCCTTGTTCTGAAGCTCGCGTTGTGGAATATTCAAGTTAAAAGATTTGATAACTTTCGCGAGAACAGCTCTATCACTGCCGGGATCTAGTGCAGCCTCGTAAACCTCCCACAAAGGCTCAAGCACGAACTGCACAAACATTGGTTTTATCTTGCTTCCCGCACTTAAAGACTTCTTCCCTACAATCATCTTTGTCTTAGGAAAATAATAACGAGGACCCCATAATGATTTCTGCAACGTCTCCGCTTTAGCTCCAAGCTTGGAAGCATAGAAATTAGCAAACTCAGAGACCCCAAAACCCCATCCATCCAAAGCACACACAAAGACGACATTACCCTTCTGAGGCTGAAACGTAACCTCTTCATCATCCTCCAACAACTCAAGACTCTCATCAGTAATCTCACCTGAAGGACTCGCAAGTATAGAGTCAACATCAGACAAATACTTCTCAGACTTATACGCACTCACAATCCCATTAACCTCATGAACAATCCTAATCAAACGAGTATAGGCTTCCATGGGACTCAACCTCAACTCACAAATCAGCCTATCAATCTTGTTAAGCACCAAGCAAGGAGTGAGCTTCTCAATCCAAGCTTGCCGCAACACAGCATGGGTCTGAATGTGTACACCTTCAACAGCATCAACCAGAACCAAAGCACCATCACTAAGCCGAGCAGCTGTAGAGACTTCACTACAGAAGTCCATGTGTCCAGGGGAGTCAATCAGATTGAGAGAATAGTCCTTGTAGCGAAGAGAAATCGAGGAGCTTTTCATGGTGATAGCACGGCGCTGCTCTTCATCGAGATAGTCCATGTACCTAACCTTACCAGCTAGCCTCGGTTTAAGCAGCTCACCGTCACCGGAGGAAGCAATGAGGTGGTCAGCGAGAGTTGTTTTACCGTGGTCTACGTGTGCTAAGATGCAAATGTTCCTAATCTTCCTACCATCACACTCATCCATCTCTTCCGTTTTTATACAAACAATGCCTACCTGCAGATTCAATGTTGATAAAAAATACTTAGCTTCAAATCAATGAAAAGGTTTATATCTTCTATGATCTTAATTTGGCAGAGACGATTCCGATTCAAACTAAGCCACATAAGAAACGAACAAGAGAATCCATCGAATCATCAAATCAAACTATGTCATTCTCAAATCAAGTTCCTTAAGAAAATCACGAAATCAACAGAGAAGATCTTGGATCGAACAGAAAGAGAGATCTAAACTACAGAGATGCGCTTTTGAAACATTCAAAGAAAGTTCATCGAGCTGAATAACTGATATATCCGAAATTACCTAAATCCTTGAGCGATTACCTTGTAAAGCTTATCCGAGTTCAGGCAATTTCTCCAGAAGCAGAAACACTTATTTCCGATGAGTTTTCTCTTCTTATAAAGCTTATCTCTCTCTCTTTGGAAACAGGACGTTGACGAAGAGCGAAGAAGATGAGAAACGGCCTTGCTTCCTCGGCTGAGCCAAAAAGTAACGGCGGCGCAGGGTTTGGGGATTTCCTCTCCAAGTTTCGTCTTTACAATATCCCACACCACCGCGTCAACCTATAATTATATTCGGAATGTCGAACCAAGTTTTACTAAACCGGAATCCTCTGGCTGACTTAGAGAGTTCGGTTTAATTAACATTAACATTTTATAATATATTTTATTTTATTTATTGCCTAAAACTCTTAAACCGGATTCACTTGCCCTAACTTTAGCCAAAACATCGAGAGAGATGCAGAAACGAGAGTTTGCGAAATCCGGCGGTCAGTCGGGTGGATCTTCGGCTCCGCCAGCGAAGAGAGGCCGTCCCTTCGGTAGTACGAGTGCAAACTCTGCAGCTGCAGCAGCTGCGGCGGCGGCGGCGGAAGCGATGTCTCCGTCAGCTCTACTCGGTCCTTCTCTTCTAGTTCACAATTCCTTCGTCGGTAAGCTCCCAAATCACCCAATCTTTATATTGAGTGAAGATCTAGTTTTGGAATGTGTGTGTGAGGGAGCTAAAGATGATTGATTCCTTTACGCGGATTTTGAATTTTTTAGTAGAGCAGAACAACAAGAGAATAGTGCTGGCGTTACAGAGTGGTCTGAAGAGCGAGGTGACATGGGCGTTGAACACACTTACACTGCTCTCCTTCAAAGAAAGAGATGATATTCGTAGAGATTTCACTCCTCTTGCTAAGATCCCTGGCTTGCTTGACGCCCTTCTCTTAATCGTGAGTTTTGTTTTACTTACTTACTTACTTACTTACTGTGGAGATTGATTCTCTCTTCTTGAACCAATCATAAATTGGCAGATTGATGACTGGCGTGACATAGCTCTCCCTAAGGACTTCACAAGTGGAACTAGGGTCAGGTCTTTAGGTGTGAATTCTTCTGTTTCAGGATTCGGGAGCGAGTTCGATGCTCTTGCCTCTGTTCAACCACCTGGGTGAGTATGATCTTTCAAGTTTCCTCCTTTTCAAGTTCTCTTTGCTTAACCTATTGGCGTAGCAGATCCGGCGTTGGCTCTTCACCTGGTGAGACGTTAGGGAAAAAGAGCAAACATCAGTCATCTCAGTGGTGGAATGAAGAGGATGGTTTGTTCAATCTAGACGATGAAGGCAGAGCAGAGAAACAGCTTTGCGCCATTGCTGCATCTAACGTCATCCGCAACTTCTCCTTCATGCCTGATAATGAAACTATAATGGCTCAGCATCGCCATTGCTTAGAAACTGTTTACCAATGCATAAACGATCATATGGCCGGTAAGGACAAGTACTGTGTGTGTTATTACCTCACATTCGCCTCTGATAGATTCCTTTTTCTTGGCTTCAATATATGATTGGAAGTATGGACTTAAGAGAATCTTTTAATTCGCAGAGGATGAAGAGCTGGTCACAAACTCGCTTGAGACCATTGTGAACCTAGCGCATTTGATGGATCTTCGTATTTTCAGCTCCTCTAAACAGTCATACATCAAGATTAAGTGAGAGTTTGTATATACTTGGATTCTTCTACCAGAATGCATCTGAACTTGTTTCTCAATCTCTAACTTAACGTGACTCACATTCATCACTCTTCTGCAAATAGTGAAAAGCAAGCAGTTCAAGCTGTCTTAGGGATTCTCAATTCTTCTGTCAAAGCTTGGAACTGTGCTGCTGCTGAACTGCTGGGGCGTTTGATAATCAATCCAGACAATGAACCTTTCATTAGTCCCTTGATTCCGCAGGTTTGATACACTTCTTTTATAATGTAATTATGTGGTGGTTTGTGGTTCCTTAATTGAACCAACCTCATGCAGATACACAAGAGACTAGTCGATCTCTTGAGCATACCAGCCGTCGATGCACAAGCTGCAGCTGTTGGGGCACTCTACAATCTTGTGGAAGTAAACATGGATTGTAGATTGAAGCTTGCAAGTGAGAGATGGTAATCCAAAAACTATGCATCCTTAACTAAATACGATGAACACGTTTTTATATTACACCAATGACACATTGTTATGTTTCTGTAATAATTGTTTTCAGGGCGATTGATAGGTTGTTGAAAGTGATAAAGACGCCACATCCAGTTCCAGAAGTCTGCAGGAAAGCTGCAATGATTCTAGAGAACCTTGTCTCTGAGCCACAGAACAGAGGGTTGCTATTGGCGTATGAGAATGCTTTTGCTGAGCTGCTTTTTCAAGATGGTAAGTATTCTGATTCGTTTGCGAGGATTTTGTATGAACTAACTGCCAGATCAAATAGCAGAGTGGCTTCGGCTAGGGGAATCTGGGGAATGTAATGTGTGGGGTTGGTCAGTCAGTGTCCTTCTCAGAAGATTAGTGGTTTTGATTAACTATGCTGTAATGTATTATTATTAGTAGTAGACTTCATTATTTGATATGTACTGTTAAAGCACCGTATTGTTGAACAAAGGAGATGGTGGTTTCTTCTCATTGTTGCACTTGCATACATCCAAAATAGAATCTGCAAAGATCTTGAGCGTGCAGATCTAAAACATGAGAAACACATGTCTATGATCATACCTCACTTCAGATTGTCACCCTAGAAGAACATACATGTTTAATGTTGTTCATATGGCTATCTGCATTACTGCATACCTGTAGTAAACATCTTGTGGACTAATGGGCTTTTTAGTAACCAGAAAATTATGTTCCAACTATATAGTCTTTTTTGTTTTTGTAAACTGGCTTTCATTTGTACTAAGAAAAGAAAATATTACAAGCCCAAGGCTAGTGTTTTCAGGCAAATGCCTAGTTCCACATAACACAATTAAAAACCCACGAGACTCAAATAAAGAACTTTCATGTTTGCAAGGCCCACCAGCCCAAGAAAGTGAATCGGTAGACAGTTTAGGAAGTTGGAGAAAGTTGCGTCGATGCTTACGAAGGAGTTGATCGAGTTGGAGTTGTTTCGAACCAACGCTGCATCATCTGTGAGGAGAGGGTAGGATTTGATTCCCTAAAGCTTTGGATCTTGTTTCTAATCTGACGGTCAAGCAGAGAGAAGATGGAATCAACCGACCTGAAGGTGTTGTTATGGTGACGGTCATTGCGCTCCTTCCATAACCAATACACAGTTGCTTGCCATGAGAGGAGTGTAAGAAGACGCTCAGCTTTCCGCAGAGGTAACGTCTCCATTTGGGCGATCGTTCGACTCCAAGATCTCCTGGGGGTGATTCGACATCGCGTTGTTACCATTGTCCAGAGTGCGAAGCCGTAGGAGCAGTCAAAGTATAGGTGATCTCTTGATTCGGGAGCCAAATTGCAGAGGAGGCAGGTAGGATCTACTTGAATTCCCCATTGGATCATTCTATCTCTAGTTGGACACCGATCAAGAGTCACCAACCACAAGTGGAAAGAGTGTCTCGGGATAGCTCGAGGAAACCAAATTGCTTTAGTCCAAGATGGTTCTGAAATTGTACCTCGCAAGTAAGTGTAGATTGCTCCCGTGCTAAATTTTGTGGTTGTTGTTCCTTGTATCTCCCATTCGTAGTAATCTTGTTGACTGGTAAGCTCAATTGTTGTCATGTAGGCATAGAGTTCAAGCATTGCTTCTGACCTAGCCGATGGTAATCTCCAATTCCCCTCTCGATTCAGTGAAGCGATGGTTGCATTCAGCGGAATGCCTAGACGGCCACCTGGGAAGACCTGCGACATGGTTATGGAGCTTGTGGGTGCCCAGTTATCTAGCCAAAAGCGGGCCGATCTTCCATTCTCAACCCTCATCTTGATTAGTACTGTTGTTTCTATGCACATGATTCATTGTACTCAACACAGTACTCTGATTAATTGTACTCTGAACAAACTTGTGAGATGGATAAGAGAGTGGTATATTCTTATTTTTTCCAAAATGTACTCACGTTAAAAATTGTTCACCTACTCGCACCATTTGAGTCTTTGGCCTGAGATTTCTACCCCGTAACTGCATCATTTGATCAAGTAAAGATCTTTACTAATCCGAGACGATATTTCATTAAATCTTTAGAACTTCTCAGCATTTCTCAATCCATGTTCGGTATTTTGATTAGAACATGAGTACCGTAAATACTTTTGCAGCTGAAAAGAATTGTTAAATAAAAAAGATTCAGATTTCTGTTTTCTTTCAACAGTTAAAAAAACAAAAACCAACATTTAATGGTTCGTGTCGATCGTCCAACCCCACGAAAACTATAATCAAATTGAGATATTTTGTCTGCTTATTATATGATATTCATATATAATTGAAATGGTCACGTTTTCACGTTAAAATAGTTGAGAGTGTATTTTTCACTGTGTTACATGGAAACGAAAGCGGGTACGTGGAAGCGGAAGCGTATGGAAACGCATAACCGAGATTTAAAAAAAAATTAAGAAGTGGTACGTGTTAGAAACGTATCCATATATATATATATATACATATGTAACAATTTTTTTAAAAATATAAAACTAAAAATTATATTGCTTAAATTTAAGTAAAGCATTTATTCATTTATAATAATTTTGAAATGATTTCATACTAAAACTGTGAAAATACACATAAATTAAATTTAAAATAAATTATTATATTAATTCTTTTAATACTTTATAATTAATTGACATAATATATTTGAATGTATGATTTATCTTTAATTAAAACCTCAATGCATAAAGATAATTTATAGTATTAATTTTAATATTTTATTATTTCTATTCTCTCTATTTAATACTATTAAAATTTGGATTTTATACAAATTAAAAATTATAATTTTATATTTTTTTTTGATATAAGACATTATAATTTTTTTTAAAGAGAACGGAAACGTGATTCCAAAATGGAGTCATAAGTTTCCAACGTATTTTTAAAGAGAAATTTTAGAAGCGTTTTGGAAATGATATTCCATAAACTTCCACAAAATTCTGATTCTGGTTTCGAAGTGGGAATCAGATAGAGCTGGGAATTTTAATTAATGCCCGCGGGCCCCGCCCCATTTGACCCGCTGCGGGGCGGGTGCGGGTCGAAGAATTTGAAAATTTGCAATGGCGGGTGCGGGTGCGGGTCAAAATTATTTTAAGCGGGGCGGGTGCGGATCAGTCGAATTTGAGTCGTGGGTACTCGTTAACCCGCAAATTTAAGAAAAAAGATTTTTTTTTAAAAAAAAAATGTTTTTTTTTTATAAAAAATATATTAAATCTCGTAAATATTTATATAATTTTAATTATTAATATATTATTTTAATATAATTTTTAAAAATAATATTTTTAACTATATAATAATTATTTTTAATTAAAATAATTATTTTTAATATAATTAATATTACCCGCGGGTTAAGCGGGTTACCCGCGGGTTTTTGCGGAGCGGGTGCAGGTAGAAATTTTTTTGTTTGTGAGTTATGCGGGTCGATTTTTTGAATCAAAAAAATGATTCAATCCGCAGCGGGGCGGGGCGGGTCGGGCGGGTTGATCCGCAAACCCAGCACTAGAATCAGACGTCCGATGAAGCTTTCGTACAACGTAGATTGTTCACCAACTTACGGGTATATAATAAAATAACAAGGATCAAGCCCACATATACAGTGTGACATATTGATTTGCCATATTGGAGATGGGGTCAAAATCTCTTCGTCCTTTACATTTTTGGTAATAATCTTTCTTTGAAATCAGTTAACGTCTTTTCTTGTAAACGAGAGGACGTTTTCTCTTTTTATATATTTTTATTTGGATTCGGTTAGCATATGCTTATTGAATTATAAAATGTTTGATATTAAAACGAGCGCAACACCTTTTTTTTTGTGCAACTAGAGCGCACAACACCTAATTACCCATAATTGTGACCAACAACAACTACAACGCAAACTAGTGTATTCCTACCGAACTTAAACGCATGTATCCGAGTGTTATTTTCGACAACTTTACCTTTTGCTGTATTATGGAGTTGAAATGAATACAAACCGTTGACTTTTCAAAACACGTACGCATAGTGATAACCTATTCCAGAGTTAATTATACGTACAAGCAATGATCATGAACAGCGATGAAATCCAGAATCAAATATTTTACGGTTAATTTTATTACGGTATTCACAATTGGTTACTTAGGGCCTGATTGGTGTACCTGCAGCGATTGCGATCGCATAAATTTATAGATGCGTGTGGTTGCAGTTTTAAGTAGTTTTAAACGATTTGTACGACTGGTATTGCAGTTAGAAATTAGTGCATTTGCGGAATACTTATGACTGATTAACTACGCAATACACCAGCAGTTAAATAATAAATTAATAATATTTATATTTTTTATAATTATAAAAATATTAAACATCATAATATTGTAATAAATATAAAAATTATATGTACAAAATTATAGTTTTAAATTTTTTTAAATTATAGAAAATATATTTATTTTAAAATTTTATCATCTAAATTAAAAGATATATTTTAGTATATCTATTATTTCAATTTAATTTTTTTAATTTTAATTTTATTTTTATTTTTACTTTTGTATTGATATTTTTCTTTTAAAGAAAAAAAATTACTCTTCCGCAACCATTCGCAACCACAAACTGGAATCAATTTTTGAATTTAAGAGGTTTAAAGCAGTTTGAATGAATTTAAAACGGTTTGAATAATTATTGCAAAACGCCAATAACTGCTACCAACCACAAAAGTTGTGTTTGTAGGTGGTAGCAGAGAACCAGTCAGACCTTTAGTTCTCATTATACACGTTTATATTACTATGTTCTAGTTTTCTTGTGAAAGAAATATATATAAAGGAATAAAGAAGAAATATATTTAGCTCGTACTCCCAAATTCTTTATGTTACTGCATTAATAATTCATTTTGTCCCGAGCGCAGGATTGATTATTTTCAGTAAATAATCATTTTATTTTTGCTTGTTGCATAAAACATATATGGATCCATTATAGAATGCGTGCGGTCGAAGTTCTCTTTGAGAGAGATTTTTTCCCTCTTGATTAAAAACCTTAATTGAGTGGTTGGGGAAGAAACAAAATCTAATTCTCAAATTATAGTGCTACTTGAAGAGGTCCCAGTTTTGCTAATCGAAATGCGCCTCTTCATTGGTCCAAGTGTGGAACCTCTTCTGATGTAACGTTTCTATAAAATAATTGCATAGTTTCAATTATAATAATATATACTAATAATACTATACTCTAAATGCATATACTAAACTCTAAAATGTATAATATGCGGGTATAAAGACATCGTTGCTGAGGCCATTGTGTGGTCCACAGTCCACTGATGCTCTCTTTCCTTCGGCTCGCATGTATCCGACCACACAAAAGTGGACCTCAAGATTTTGATTTCTGCGGTTGTGTAACCAAACAGAGTTTTTTTTTGGTATGTAACCAAACAGAGTTTTGAAGCCAATCTCACTCGATAAGTCGGAATTGTAATATACACGTGTCATGTTTCGATCTATGTCTTATAATTTTTCTTTTTGGGTGTAAAATGTCTTATAATTGGTTATTGGATTAACGTTAATTGAGTGGAAAGTAACGGGTTGATTGGTCCTTATTGGTGTGGGGCATGCATACCCGGGGTATGAGAATTTGATACATCGATTTCAAATATGTTTTTTTTTCAGAGGAACAACAACGTTTGTGACTCCTATAAAAAATAAAAAAGAATATTAAGTCTAAGGTTTTATGCTAATGTATGAGAACCAGAATATCACTGGAAGCATATCACGTTCTGTACTACAATTTTTTGTTGTTTTCTTTTTTTTTTGTAACTAGTTATTCATTTCTTAAATGAACAAGTTACCATTCAAAAGTGTTAATGTATGAAGTAAAAGTTAGAATCCAATATAGTCTTGAGCGAAATGGTTAAATATATTCTCCTCAATTATGTTTATTCTCATGCTCTAACGTTAGTTTATGATTATATTACTATTATATATATACCACTTCATCTGCAAATTTCTTATCTAATTGCTTCTCCAAGTTATGAAAGTTATTAAACATCACTATAGATGTATGAATTATATTTATGTGTGTGTTTCGGCCTCACACGTTACCTCCATTATATGGGTATACTGAGAATAAAACACTGATTTTTTTTTTGTAACTTAGAAACACAAGAGTTATAGAACACTGAATTATAGAATTTTGACATATCAAACTGACCTTAGTGAGATAAATTTAATCAAAATTAGTCCATGCATATGCTTTGATTTCACTCGGTTACTCAAGTCACGTGACCCCATTTCTATAATGGTTTATTCAATATGAGAATGGAGTAATTTGTATTAAATAAAAATTGTTTATTATTAAATTATGATATTATTTTCTGTAAAAAAGTATTGTTGTATTTTTAATTTCAAATTGTATTGTAAGATCTAGTGTTATTGAAAAATTTGAAGTAGTGAGTTTAATGAGATTTGTTTATTTTTTTATTTTAAGGTATTTTAATGGAGTTTTTAGTTGGAAATTTAAAAATATAAATCTTATATTTTTTTGATTGTATAATGTTTCAGTATTAAGGTTTATTAAATTCACACAAATTATCTAAAACTTCATTAAATATCAAATAATTCTAGATATTCTCAAATATTAAATTGAATGCATCCCCTAATTTATTTCCGAATATTTTTAAAGATTTAATAGTATCATTTTCATTTTTGGCTCAAAATCATGTCGTCTTCTACTCGATGATGGATCTTGGCAGTTTCTTTTGATGAATAAATTATTTTATTTATATATCTGTTTACTACATATTTAATTTGTTGAAAGACTTTCATTTCATTAATCTGGTAAAACATTTTTTATTTGCAAAGCAGAACAAAAGGCATCTCAAAATGTTTTAAGTCGCAGGTATAAATTCATCCAAACCAGGTTTCAGCTCATTTTGCTTAGTATAAATTTCATTTCTTTGTTATTTGTACTCTAATCTTCTCGTTATTATATGGTTACTACTTATTATTCTGCCTGGTTGTTGAACTATATCGTCTCTGTTGACAAATCAGTTACAGTATACTTAACGTAGAATTGTTTATATTATTTAGTATTAATATCATACAACGTATAGAAGAGTTAGCTAAGATTGTAATAATAAAAGATATAAAATATGTACGAACCCATACTAAAATGTCGAATATGTGTTATTGATTATTTCCCAATTAACTGGAAACAAGTACTGTAATAGTCTTTTTCCTGTCCGAATTTCACCCAGAACAATCTTGCCTAACTTGTCCTATGATATAAAATAATTTAAATTAGTATTTTATATTTCATTGCTTATATCAATTGTACCAATTCATTCGGGCGTTACGTTTCACCTTCTCCACCTATCTGATCGCAGAAAGAACACCTCATAACCACATACTATTACATAACACATAACCAAAATTTTATAACCGGAGAAAATGATAATATTTTATTTTGAAATTGCAAGTTATCGATATGTGTCACGTAATTCGACATATTATTGCATGGGAACTAATTGTGTCACCACGTCTTTTTTTAAAAAAAGTTAATGGTGTAGTATCCCGAGACCCCGACGACTCTCATTTCCAATAAGACATCTTTAAAAAAATCACGAAAATAATTACGTGAATACTTAAAATCGCTAACACAGTTTCCATGAAATCTCCCATACACCTTATCCCACAAGTTATTCATGCATATATGATTAAAAGATGTTTTAGCAAACAAATTACACATGTACAGTATTTGTTTAGATCGGATTTATTACGATCAATCCATGAGAAGCACATGGGTAAGTTATGCATACCTCCACCCGCAGGTTATGTATATATCTTTAATAGAATTGGATTTAACCCTTTCATGTTACAAAAAAAAGTTACGCATGCATATATGATTTATCTATTTATTTACTTTCATATACTACTTTTAATAAGTTTGGTAATTTTTGTTGTTCTCCAAGTACGTACTAAAGCTAGACACATAGTGAAAAAAATACACCCAAATATTTGAATCTCGAGAAACATAATTAGATACAAAAGATAATGAAATTCATACTTAATTAGTTTAGCTCTCTTCTTTTTTTTTGTCACCAAGTTTAGCTCTCTTCAAATTCACAAAATTGTGGTATATGTTTTTATAACATGGTCTGAACACTCAGTAATATTATATTACTAACTAAGATATTTTGATGCAACATATTCATATATATTCCACTACATTCAATATACCAAAGATATACAAATGTTTTTTTTAAAGATACGAATCAAAAATGGTCTAACTAATATGATAAAATCCTTGTATGCATATGAGTGAAATTTTCCATGTTAATATAATATTTTATTATGTACTGATATTAGCAAGTTATAGTGTGGGACGAATATGACATCGTGGACTGGCAAAGTCCAAATCAAGGACGAATAAAATAAGCCAAATTGAGCGTTGATGTATGTTTCTTTTTTTTTGAAACACGTACGATGTATGTTTCTTATGAATCTTGATTCTTAACTGTGTTAGTTTGGCAATAAGTTTTTATAAACTTTTCAAAAAAAAAAAAAAGCTTTTATGAACAATCAAAATTTTATTTTATGAACATCAATTTTGCTTCACTATCTTGTGGGACCATAACAGGCCCAAGGTCTTTGCTGACATGGACGAAGCAGAACCATCCACCTGTTAGTCGACAACGACGAAGGAATCTTGACGGTTTGTTAGTTGGCTCAAGCCAAGGGCCACGGATGATCAGTTTGCGCGCTACGTAAATGACCTATTTATCCTTAGTCCATTGTTCAATTTAATTACTTTTATTTAAATGTTAGTTTAATTAAACTTTTAGGTAGAAAAAACAGTGTTTTTAAAACCGGTTCAGAAACCAAATAATTTTTAGGTCACAGTTTAATATGGTTTAATTGGATTAAATCCGATTCGATAACTTGGTTTAATGTAATTTTATTTCATAAATTTAAAAGTAATGTTAGTAAATATGATACATAATTAAAATATAAATAAATTTAAAATATAAAACATTATAAATATAAATTAGTTTTATGTTTATATGGATGGTATATAGTTTTTGGTAGTTTTAATGATTTTTATTAATTTAATAACTCTAAGATTCAATTCGGCAACGTGATCGGTTTATGGACGAAACAATTAAATAAAAAAATCCGACTATATAACTGGTTCGACAAAATATAACAGGTTCATGATCGAATCTGGTTCAACCATCAGATCGGTCCAGTTTGAAAAACAGAGAAAAAAGAAAAGAAGAGAATCTAGCAAAAAAAAAAAAGATGGACCGTTGAAAGTAGGAAGACAAATTATCTGAACAAATAAATATTTACTCCAATACAAAGTGTCCAACAGATACAACGGCAATGCTGAACACCAAAATTTATTCTCTATTTGCGATAGTGATTACTCCTACTTTGTCATGATTAGCATTAAAGCACTCACTAGTGGAATATTTATTGTGATATCGACCTCAGATATTTTTCTAAAAGAATTGATATTCTACTTCTCCTAAGTAAATATTTTCTCCCATAAAGTTGAATGTAATTAAAACGAAATACTAAACAAATACTCTCCCTAAGACATCTTTGGTTCAACACATACACGATGTGGTTCATATATGTTTATAATAAAAATCAAGACATGTGGTTCTATTAGCTAGATGTAGAGAGGTAACTGCAAAAATACAACTTTGGAGCATTATATATAATAACGAATACTTTTCCAACTCTATTGATCTGCAAAGGAAACTATATAATTCGATTGAATAATTGATCAGAAGGGTTGTTGAACTTGGAATATATAACGTGTTACAGAAAATCTCCACGTGCATAATATGTAAAACTAAAATAAAATATGAAATTATGATTGAAGAATTTGTTATAACCTTTTATTTTCGACTAAACAAATTATTATTATTTATAACCTTTGAAAAATTTGTTTGTAAAATATATGCTTATATACTATCTCTTTTGGTATCATGTTTTAAAAAAATTGATTCCATTTTTTAATTTATCAATATTGCGCGTACCAATTTTCATAATTTATTTATTACTCATCAAAATATTCGTAATCAATTATATATGTAGTATTTGAAAATTAATTTTAATACTAATTGTATCTTTTTCAGAATAGCCAATTTAAACAACATTTCAAAAATGTTCAAAAAAATTTCAATTATGAGTAGATATGTGGAATGTGGAGGATACCTATATTACTAAAACATACAAATATAAAAATTAATTTAAGAGAAATATTATAAAAAGAAAAAAATATGACTAAAAAATATACACAAAGAAAAAAAATATGACTAAAAATACAAATATAAAAATTAATTCTTTTAAAAAATGTAAAACAAAAAATATACATGGCCTTTAAGAGTGGGTTAGAATCCTCTTTAAAAATGCGCGACAAAAACTTTGCAAACGAAAATTTTGTTACACATGGCACAAATCATTTCGGTTCTCTCAAGTCAATCAATCATACATCTTACCTTCATCGCTTAGCTAACTTTAGGTGACAAGTTCTCAACATAGACCAGTAAGATACAATTGAGAGTCGTTCAAGTTGATCTTTTTGTGGAAAGCTAAATAAGATTCGTTTTTTTTTTGCTTGTCTGTACTCCTAACATGTTATGTGCAAGATTTCTAGGGCACGTATCAACCATGGATATAACATTATTCTCCAATCGTTGACGCAAAGCCAAATACTCTCTTTATTCTTAAAAGATCCATATTTTATATTTTTCACACATTTTAATAAAATACATTAAATTTGCATAATTTTTTGTGTTTATTTTTTTCTAATAACTTTAAGCCAATAAAAAATCAATTAGTGCAATTAAGTTTTTTGAAGTTTGCAATTAGTTAATAAAACATGCATTGAAAAGTAAAAAATAGATCTTTTTAAAACAATTTTTTTCTCTGGAATATGTAACTTTAATGAACGGATGGATTATGCGTTATCACTTTGTTTTTTCACAGCATCATCAATGCTCTCTTTAAATATAGCCATTAGCTTTTCTTTATATGTTTCTGTAATTAGCGTGTCATGCAATGATTTGTTCATTTTACAAAGAGGAGATCACCCCAATAATATCTACTGACATTAAATTTGCATAATTTTTTGTGTTTATTTTTTTCCAATAACTTTAAGCCAATAAAAAATCAATTAGTGTAATTAAGTTTTTTGAAGTTTGCAATTAGTTAATAAAACATGCATTGAAAAGTAAAAAATAGATCTTTTTTAAACAATTTTTTTCTCTGGAATATGTAACTTTAATGAACGGATGGATTATGCGTTATCACTTTGTTTTTTCACAGCATCATCAATGCTCTCTTTAAATATAGCCATTAGCTTTTCTTTATATGTTTCTGTAATTAGCGTGTCATGCAATGATTTGTTCATTTTACAAAGAGGAGATCACCCCAATAATATCTACTGACCTTGTGAGTCTCTCTTTACTAGCAATAAAAGTTAAGCTCAACATTTACAAATCTATCTTATTAAATTAGAAATACGTTAAGCTTTTGTTTGACAACATATATAGCAATTAAAAAAAATATAGTGTTGTTTGGAAACATAGATAACAGTAAGTTAGGAAAAATAATAATGAGTTTATGCTATTAAAAAATTGGAAGTCCATTACACTATATTAAAAAGTAATAGCTTAGGTTACTTATATACATATTCAAATTAAAATAATAATTTAAAATTGATTTATATCAAAAATTCATTCAAAAATATACATATATTTAAAAATTGATTTTAACTAACAGATTTTCCAATAACCATTATAAAAATGTTTTCAATAATAAAAATACAATACAAAGCCCAATTTCAAACACCAAGTTAAATTATGGTTTTTATATTTCACATTGAAATTTAAAAATATAATATATGTGATTATTTATATGATTGTACTTATAAAGTATTATTAATTATAAGATTACTTATTTGATGTTACATATCAAATACGATTAATTATATGATAACACATATTTTGGTAACCTATGATGACACATATAGGATATATAATAGTGAGGGGTGGGCGTTCGGGTTCGTTTTCGGGTCTGTTTGGGATTTTGTGTCCGGTTCAGATCTTTGATGATTCGGTTCGGATTTGGTTAACCAGTTTAAATTATTTTAAAAAATTTAAAATTTATTATCTTCTTTAATTTTTTAAAAAATCTATAAACAATAGAATATATTACATATAAATTTGAATAACATATGTCAGAGTACCTAACTTAACATATAAATTGGTTTGATTTAAATATTTGGATAGAGAATTAATAATTATTTAATTATTTTTTGAATTTTGATTATATTTTAACTATTTTAGATATTTACGTTTGATTATTTGTATATATTTTCAAGTACTTAAATGAACTTAAGAGTATCATATCTATTTTCGATATTTATATATATATATTTAATCTAAAATAATTAATATATAATTATATAAATCTATTTTGAATACCCAAAATACTTCGGTTCATATCGGATTAGGTTTCAGTTCTTCAAATACCAAAATTTTGAATAATTCGGATATTTAATCAATTTCGGCTCGGATTTGGTACTACTTATTCAGATTGGGATCGGTTCAGTTCTTCGAATTTGAGTTTTTGCCCAACCCTAAATAGTGACATAAAAAACAAATAGCATCATATTTTTTTTAAAAAAAATACATCCGCGCACACGCGCGCAGATCAAAAAATCTAATCTATATTATTAAAATTAAAGTAGCACTGTTTGAAAACATGGATAACACTATAAATAAGAATTGTTTGGAAACGTGGATAACAATATAAAAAAAATATAGTGTCTTATTAGTATTTTCAATAATATAATTAAATTAATTTTTCTCATATTTTACTCATTTTAACAATTTCATTAATTATATTACCTTAACAATACATCACATCATTAGTTATATTACCATAATAATAATAGTGCAAATTTGAATTTATTAGTTAATCAACGTTAACTCTGTGCCAATTATAAAATCAAAATGTAAAATAACAGGATTTTGCATATCTATATTATTAAAACTGAATTACTTTTTGGTACTGTTTGGAAACATGGATAGCAGTATAAATAATAATTGTTTGGAAAGATGGATAACAACATAAAAACGTATAGTGTCCTTTTAGTAATTTATATATTATAATTAAATTAATTGTTTTCTCATATTTCACTTAGTTTAACAATTTCATTAATTATATTACCTTAACAATACATCACATCATTAATTATATTACCATAATAATAATAGTGCAAATTTTAATTTATTAGTTAATCAACATTAACTTTGTGCCAATTATAGAATCAAAAATGTAAAATAACTGGATTTTGCATATGGGTTAACGTTCGGTTTAGTTTGTTTTAATAAATTTTTTTTTTTAGTTTCAATCGGTGGAAAATTGCATTGCTAAAAACATTATTCAAATACAAATTTTGTGAATAAAATAGTAACTTAAATCAAAATAATAAAAATGTATTACATTAATTGTCACTTAATTTTTTTCACTCAATATAATTACTTTACTAAATAAAAAAATCTCTTTCTATTTCACTTAATTTAACCAAACATATAAAAAGTCCTTTTTATTAGCTTATAAAATCAGTTAGGCATGAACACTAGTCATCCATTTAGGTACATGTTTGTTCTTTTCGGGTATCTTTTTTTTTTGAAATTAGGCTCGGCTTGAATATTATAAATTTATGTGTGGGGTTTTGAGTTGGGTCCTTCTAGGTATGGATGAGTTCAGTTATAATGTATATGAGCTTAATAATATCTAAATAACAAATGTGTCTGAAACGGGTTCGGATATTTGTACCAAAAATAACCATATTACCCCGATTCGGTTAAGTTTTTTTGAATACAATTAATTATATTGCGACCCATCTAAAATATATAACACTAATTATGAAAAAAAAACATCAATGTATAAAAATATAAAAACCAATATCCGCGTAGGTCAATCTTTAGTTAATGTTAAATTTGAATATCTCACCTTATATTTTTCTTAGTTGAAAATAAACTTTCCATCAGAACTGAAATATAAATTTTCCTTTAGTTGATTGACTTAACAAGTTAACATACATAAACTATCAAGAATCCACATCTGTATTAAAATAACAATGGACTGACATTGTGTACTTAGATACTTAAATAAATGTAAATGTAAATATCTGCTTGTTTCAAGAAGGTTTATTTGACCATTTGTATATATGAAAACACAAAATGCTGACTAATTGATTTAAATTGTTAATGATTTTGAAAACATATATGTTAAAACTCATAAATGATCAAGTTTTGTTATATAAATTTAATAATCTTGTGATATTATTGAGAATGTGCACCTATTATTATTGATGAATAAATGTTACTAGGTTTATTTTCCAGGAATGAACTCGTCGAAGTTAATAATGTGTATAAGTTATAGCAATTCCGGATATCAGGAAAACAAAATTTCAAATTAAATCATTACTACTTTCTAAGGGTATTTTCGGTATAACAATAATCTCTTCTCACTATAAAACCGAACATCAGGTCACCAAACAACTCGTCCCTGAAAAGTGAAAACCACCCAAGAACTCAGGTACCACTACCTCTCCATCCATGGACTCCCTTCCTCAACCGCAAAACCAGTCATCTCCGGCGAAAATCCTTCTCGGAAAATACGAGCTCGGCCGCCGTCTCGGCAGCGGAAGCTTCGCGAAAGTCCATTTAGCTCGTTCCATCGAAACCCACGAGCTTGTCGCCATCAAAATCATCGACAAGAAGAGAACCATCGAATCCAACATGGAGCCAAGGATCATCCGTGAGATAGACGCGATGCGTCGTCTCCGTGACCATCCCAACATCCTCAAGATCCACGAAGTCATGGCAACCAAATCCAAAATCTACATCGTCATGGAACTCGCCGTCGGCGGCGAGCTTTTCTCCAAACTCCTCCGCCGCGGCCGGCTTCCCGAATCCGCCGCGCGTCGCTACTTCCAGCAGCTCGCCTCCGCGCTTCAGTTCTCCCACCTCCACGGCGTCGCTCACCGCGACGTGAAGCCGCAGAATCTCCTCTTAGACAGGGAAGGGAACCTCAAGGTCTCGGACTTCGGCTTATCCGCTTTGCCGGAGCATCTTCGAGACGGATTGCTCCACACGGCGTGCGGTACGCCGGCGTACACGGCTCCGGAGATTATATCGCGGCGAGGATACGACGGAGCGAAGGCTGACGCGTGGTCTTGTGGAGTGATACTGTACGTTCTTCTCGTCGGATACGTTCCTTTCGACGACTCCAACATTGCTTCAATGTATCGGAAGATTCAGCGGAGAGAGTATCGTTTCCCGAGCTGGATCTCGAAGCCAGCGCGATCGATTATACATCAGATGCTCGATCCGAATCCTGAGACGAGGATGAGCATAGAGGCGGTTATGAATACAACCTGGTTCAAGAAATCGTTAACCGGTTCTGAATTGGATTGTAACGTCCTCGAACCGGAACCGGTTCTTGAGAAATCGAGTTCGATCACGGCCTTTGATCTTATCTCGCTTTCGTCGGGGCTAGATCTCTCCGGATTGTTTGAGGTTAAGAGAAAGAGAGAGAGGAGATTCACGGCGAAGGTCTCCGCCGTGGAAGTGGAGGAAAAAGCGAAGGCGATTGGGGAGACGTTAGGTTATGTAGTGAAGAAGACGAAGAAAGGAGGTGAAGCCAAGGTAGTTGGATTAGGAAGAGGAAGAATGGAAATAGTTGTGGAGGCGGTGGAGTTAGCGGTGGATGTTGTGGTGGTTGAAGTGAAAGTTGTTCAAGGAGAAGAAGAAGACTCACAGTGGTCCGATTTGATAACAGAGCTTGGAGATATAGTTCTCTCATGGCACAATGACGTCATGTAAATACTTTATGACGTGTTAGCTCTTTTATTTTTTGTTCAATCTTGTATAGTTATGCATCAAAATTGTATTGTGGGCTTCTTTGTTCACATGTCTCAGCATCCTGCGATTAATACACCTATCAGCAGCGATGTCAGCTATCACTTGTTGCGACTATTTGTTTAAGTTGGTGTTTTTATGAGTGGCGCGAACAACAAACTATAACTTGTGATTAGTTGTAGTTGCAGGTTGACATGTAAACAGATATACATAGGCACAACAATCTACCAAAACTAAACTCTAAAGCTCATCATCACAATCTTCAGTATTGCTCTGAATCCCAACAAGAGAAGAGAGAGTCGAGATCCATAACTCCAAACCTCTCTTCATCTCTTGTTTCCTCACATCTTCAATCCTAAGGACAGCTTTCTTCGACAAGCCGAGTTTGATCAGAATGGTCCCAAGCGACTTAAACGTCGAGTCATCTGGTCTAACTCCCGACGAAACCATCTCTTTGAAAGTCTCAACAGCTTCTTTAAACCTCCCGTCCAAAGCGTATAACCCAAGAACGCTGTTGTAACTCAAAGGATCACTGAGAATCTTCATCTCTCTCATCTGTTTCGCTACCTGAGTGGCTTCTTCAAACCTAGCGTTCTTCTTGTACATGCATAGCATCATTGCGAATGTGAACTCGTTTGCTTCTCCTCTCTGTTTCATGCTCTCGAATATCGCTTCTGCTTTCCTCACCATCGATCTTTCGCTGTAGAGGTTGATCATACAGTTCGATGTGTATACGTCTGGATACTGCCCTGTGTTACACGATTCAAGAAGCTCTCTGTAGACAGCTTCAGCTTCGTTCAAGTACCCGACTTTAGTGTAGAGCTTAATCAGAGAACTCTGTATAACAGAGTTTCCTGTGATTCCAGCTCTTCCCATCGCTTCTACATAACTCATAGCTTCTTGAACGTTTCCAGTATCCGCAAAAGCATTGATCAAGACTCCGTAGACAACAACATCAGGCTCTATATTGAAGTCAACCATCTCTTTGTACACCTCCTCTGCCATATTGAGCTGACCAAGTTTTACAAAGCTCGATATCACAGCGCAGTACGGTATGCAATCGCTTACGTAGCCCGTCTCTCTCATTTTCTCCAGGTACGATCTGGCTTTATGAGGCATGTCGGAGCTAGCAAGGATCTGGACGAGAGTGTTGTATGTACACTTATCTGGTGCGACGCCATAACTCATCATGCTCTCGAATACTTCACAAGCCTTTTCACAGCTTTTACCGATTCCATACGCTTTGATCATCACATTGTACTCGATAACCGTTCTCTTGTTCACTTCTTGGCAGCAGATAAACACTCTCTCGGCTTCTTTTAGATATCCACGCTCGCCGTACGCATCAATGTTGGCTGAATAGCCTTCAGAGCTCATTCTACCCGCGAGATGAAACCTTTGGAACCAAAACCATGATTTCTCGATCATCTCCGCTTCTATGTACATTCTAGTGAGAGCAGATTGCGTGTACTCATCGATCTCGACATCATTATGATCCATCTCCGCTATAAGCTCCTCAGCTTCCTCAACCATATGTCTTATCGACAACGCGTAAAGGAGGGTTCGGTAACTTACAGGGTCCGGTTTAAGACCAGCGTGTTTCATTTCCTTGAAGTAGGCTCCTGCTCGTTCGATATCGTTGTTCTTCGTGTGGAGGGAAATGAGAATGTTGTATGTTCTTGTATCAGGTAAGCACTGAAGCTTCATCGTTTTCATCAAGGAAGTCACTTCTCCAAGCTGGCCGTTATTGCCATACATATGAATCATGGTGTTGAAAGTCACTGTGGTTGGCACAATCCCTTCTTCTAGCATCCTCTTGAACGTCTCTGAAGCCTCTTTGATCTGTCCCGACTTACCATACGTATCGATCATCGTGTTGTAAGTATAAGAGCTCACGCAAACGTGTGGTTCCATCTTGTTGTTGTCTTTGCCGCACGACCATTTCTTGAAAAAGTCCTCTGCTTTCTGAAACTCTCTTGCCTTTTTATACATTTGAAGAACGATACCCGTTGTGACTTCATCAGGCTGCATCCCAATCTTACTCATCTTCCCTAACCAACATAGGGCGTGTACTTTAAGCCCGCCTTTGCTATAGACATCAATGAGAGTCCCATACGTTGAGTTAATGGGTTTGATGCCTTTTGTAATCATTTCTTCCCATAGACTCTGCACATACCTCCATTTACGAGCTTTCCCAAGAATCCTGAGCATGATATTGTAATGAATCACGTTCAGTTCATAGCATTCTTTGCTCTTAAACCACTCGAAAATCTCCACCGCTCTCTCCCACCGTGCTTGCTCTTTCAAGATAATCGTCCTCTCCTTGTTGCTAAGCCTCTCCTCCCACGGACCCAACGCATCTCCAACGTTCTCAATACGATCGAGAGCCTCCAGAATAGCGGGAATGCATCCTCCGTAACTCAGACCTTTCGTCGAACACTTGGTATGCACTTTATTAACCATACCGTTTCCATTAAATCCGGCATCTTTAGCCTTCTTAGCGACAAACCCATCATTAATCCTTGACTTTCCGACGCGATTCTCACTTGGGTTTACGATAAGTAAGTTTTTTCCGGCGATAACTTCACGGGAAATAGTACCGACGCCTCCACCACGGCCGCAGTGTCTGTTGCTTCTCTGCGGTGGTCCCTTGTCACCACCGTCGTGGGTTCCTGGTATGTAATTCTGCTTCACTTTCTTGAAGGATGGGACTTTATCGAGAGGGGAGATGGGAAAGGTTTTGGTCGAACAGATAACGTGTAAGCTACTTCCATCGAGACGAAGATTCAACAACATTTTTCAGCTGTAACGAGCATTTAGTTATATCACCCACAGTTTTTGCACCCGTGACGGTGATTACTTCTGCGGCGAATGTGATTTCTCTGTAGAATTCCGATAATAGTTTCGCGCGCACTCGTTGCGTTTGTCCGATTGAAAAGAGACAGAGAGAAGGACACTTTGGGTTTAGTTTAGTAATTTCGTAATGTTTTAAGCCCTTATTGCCTTAGACCAACCACAACGGCGGTCCGTCACGGGTCCGTAGCCCAAATCCTTAGCTTTTTTACAATTAAAAAATTGTGAATTAGGCTCAGCTTTAGACAGATCAATACGGATCAATCCGTAAATAAGGCTTCGAAGGTTCAAGTCCTTACTGCACGTGGCGTCTGATGGTTGGCCCGGCGAGATGTTGTGTTGGGTTATGTCGAAAAAAAAATCATTCGCGACCAAAGGTGAGAAAAAAAAATCAGAGCTCTCGACGAAAGGCGATTTCTCTCCATCTTCGATTTCTCTCCATCGTCGATCTTCAAAGATAAATAAGCTAATTCTGTGGTAGATTTAAGAATAGGTTAGCTTCTATGTTGTTCTCGTCTCCCTCTATGCTTCGTATTTCCTTTGAATCGATTTGGGGATTTCTTCCATTTATGATTTCAAAAAATTTGGGGTTTTCAATTTGTTTTCAAATCGTTTTCAAATCGTTTTCAATTGGGGATCTTTTGGTTTGTAGTTAGGGTTTCAATCGATTTAGTTAGCTGGAAAACTCATCACTTGTTTTCGGTTTCAATTCGTTTTCGTTTTCGTTTTCGGTTTCAATCGATGTAGTTAGGGTTTCAATTCATTTTTGGTTTCAAAACGTATATGTATGGTTTCCTGTGGCTTATATTTTCCTGGTTTCAAAACGTATCTGTATGGTTTTCTGTTAGCTTAATGTGTAGCTAGTAAACTGTTTAGTTGATCATATATCTAAGTTAATGTGTTCTTAAACTCCCTAGTGAATGTGTTCTTAACATAGTTTCTGGTTTTTTGTGCAGGCCAACGAACATGGGACAAGACTATAGCTACACTCAGCCTTCATCAGAGGAGTTCGACATCAACTCTTTACTTGAAGCAGAAGCTGCTCTCTACGGGGATGAAGCTCATAGTAGCTACAAAATTGCAGAGGCGGATCAGTACCCACCAGAACCTGAGGCTGATGAAGGAATCCCGAGGACATGCTATTGCGGTAGTGTGCTTGTTGTTGAAACCTCATACACTCGTAAAGATCCAGGAAGGAGGTACTTCTCCTGCAACAACGTTGACGATGGAGAATCCCACATCTGGAAATGGTGGGATGTGGCGATTCAAGAAGAGCTTCGTGAAACGCAGACACAACTTAGGATGGTCAAGGATCAATTCTTTGAGAGTGACCAGAAGGTGGCTAAGCTTGAGAAGATCGTGGGTGTGTTAACTAAGAAGAAATCAGTTGTTAACTATGGTTTGGCAAAGGGAGTTAGTCTACTGGTGTTGGTAATACTGGTCATCGTTATGGGCTGGTAAGTTTCATACCTTAGTTAGATAATTTTTTGATTTAAAATTTGAAATTTTAACTGTTTTATCTTATGTCATTCAAGGAAGAGCTTCGGAGGATTTAAACATCAGTGTCAGAACTCGAGATGGGGTTGGCAGGTAACTTGTTTCACGCTTACTTACTAGTTTCAGTAATAAAAAAAAACTTATCTCTTCATGCTTTAATTGTTTTTAATGCTAGATTTGACAGAATCGTACTTGTTAGGTTTAAGTGTAGCTAGTGTAGAACTTATTAGTATGATTAGAGTGGTGGTAAATGCTTGTTTGCTTTCTATCTGCCTAACAACTCCGAAACTAAATGCGAACTTACTTTCTATCGGTTACTTAAGGGTTTGGGTTGCTAATAGAGTAACAGAAACCTATAATCTAAACATGAATACCACAACTGGCTTTGTTAATCTAATGTATAGTCAATCTTCAGTTGATCTTGAGTCACCCGAACCAGCTTGGTTCGGGTCCCAAGGTCCTGATGAGTTTATTTTCCACCCTGGTGTCGAGTCTTCTTTCCAACCTGGTGTCCAGTCTGCTGTCCAGCCTACTGTCGAGTCTGCTAACAAAGAGAGGAGGAAATGGTCTCCCAATGAGGATAAAATCCTCATTGGTGCTTGGCTTAATACCAGCAAAGACCCCGTTGTCAGCTGTGACCAGAAAGCTGAACGTTTTTGAAAGAGAATTGTTGACTACTACAACGCAAACCCTCAACTGGTTGGGACAGTACCTAGAGAGCTTGGTCCAGCGAAGCAGCGGTGGGATAGGATTAACGAGCAGGTCTGTAAGTTCGTTGGATGCTATGAGGCGGCGTTGAGGGGGCAGAGAAGTGGTCAGAATGAAGACGATGTGATGAAAGCTGCCCTCGACTCATTCTTCAACATTTATGAGCACAAGTTCAGCCTCGAACATGCGTGGAGGGAGCTGAGGCATGACCAGAAATGGTGCACCACCTATATGGTTAAAGATGGTGGGAAGGAGAAGCGCAAACAAGTGGTGGAGATTAATAATTAGTGTTTCTTGATTTCTTTATATTTATCATTGTATCTTTTTTTGTATCATGCAATTAATAAAATTTCAATTTCAATTTATAAAAAAAATACTATAATATTCTTAAGGATTAATTTTGTGAGATGTTTTTGTGGAAAATTGTTTCTTATATTTCAGGACGAACCGGGGCAATGTCTTTTTTCTCATTTGACTACTGTTTTTTGGCTGAGGTCACTGCTTCAAATCTAAATGAATACAAACTTGTGAGTCAATTTAGTTAGTAAAATAAATGGTTTAATCTATTATGTGTTTTTACGTTATTTGTTTGCAGCATCTTCCTGTGGGAGCTACGAGTTCTACTCCTTTGCACAAACAATGCCAAGAGACGATACTGGTGAACAAAGAAGGAAATTCATGGAATGTGAGTTTGCGATTTAGCGAATCTGGCGGCAAGTATTACATCACAAGAGGCTGGAGAAAGTTCTGTCTCGATAACAGATGTGAGATAGGAGACTTATTTGTGTTCAATGTGGTTGGAGATGGGAAAACTACTCCATTGATGTGTGTATGTCCGGAAAGAAAAGAGTGCTCTGAAATACTGAGCAAATACTTGAGCAGAAAGAGTAGTGAGTCTTCGTTAGGTGGTGATTCATAATCATGTTGTATTTTAATATTTAATCATCTTATAAACTCTTATGTGTAATCTTCATATTTAATCATGTTTTTATTTAGGAATTTTTCTATCTTTATGTAAAATTATGGTTTTTATCTTTAATTGTTGTATTTTTATGTTTAATTATTGTTTTTTATGTTTATTTATTGTATTTTATGTTAAGTTATTCTATTTAATCATCCAATATATAAAAATTATATTTCACTAAACAAAAAAAAAATACATTTTTTATTTCTAAGGATTCTAATTTTGGGATCACCATTGTATACACATTTTTCACAAGAGTCCTTAACTATTCAAAAAAAATAAAATAATAATAATACTAATCTAATCCTAAGGAGTCCACAATGGGTATCACCATTGTAGATGCTCTTATTGGGAAGGAGATTAACTGTGCTCCGCTGAAGTTTTCTATGTTTACAAAGGAGGTCCTTAATTTGTTTTATTTACTATATACTGCTGACATTTCATTATTGTAACCTAAAGAACCTCATAAAGCTATGTGATACTGCTATTCTATAAGTATGACCCATGCCTCGGGCATATAAAGAAGTGTTCCACTAATAAGTCAGCAATAAACCCAAGCATTTGATTAATGCATGCCAATTTATATAAGAATCAAACTAAATGAAAATCCACAATCAGTAATCTTAATGAAAAACTAGATATTGACCCGTCCTTGAGAGGACGGGTATATTTTTTTGCTTTTAAAAATTATTGCCTAATATAATTTATATGTTTGTGTGTTTATATAATCATATTTTTGTATGATATGAATTTAATAGAATATATAATTTTTGTAAGTATATTATATAAATCAAGTTTCATAAGTATGTATTTGTGTCTTTCCTTGTATCATATACGTATTTTTTTGTAATCATATTTGTGTTTTTATCTGTGATCATATTTGCGTAATGTTTTTTAAAAATGATTAGTAAAGTATTTTGATAATTGTAAGAAATTTATTAAATTGTTAAACTATAAATTTGTGCCATAGATTCTTACCTGCCCTTTCAGACGCATACACATTTTTTGTTTAAAAATTTATTTTTAAAAATTTAATTTTTATAATTGTGTTTTTATTTGTAATTATATTAAACATGTTAATGTTCAATAAAATCAAAGAGAATAATAAAGTCCCTAAAATAAAGAAAATACATAGTTGGACATAACATTTATCTATAAGTTATGATTTTGTTTTAATAGATTATAAAAAGACAAATATAAAAATTCAATTTCTCAAAATAAAATTAAAACTAAAAATCGGTCATGATCCTAATTTAATAGACCTAGACCTATGATTGAACTGGTAAATCCGGTGATCCGTATATAATCTAGTTCATATTTTTGAAAAATTTGTTTATTAAAAATCTGATAAAATTTTGTAGAAATTCAAAATTCCCATGTTAACCCGTAGTTGGATGCCGATTGATCCGATAAAATCCCGAAAATTTGATAGTATTTCTTTAAAAAATTGATTAAGTTTTTCTATATTTTTAATATTACGTCTATTTTATTAAACTAAAATTTACATAAAATTGAGTAAATTTGTGACGTTACAGATTTTAAAAAAATAATTATATTATTTTAAAATGAAAACTATTTTCAAATTTTTTTATTAATAAGAAAGTATTATTAGTCTATTTTCATTTTTAACAACTTATTATAAGTTTGCATTTTTATTTTTATTTTTAATTATAAATTTAATTATCATATTTTAAAATTTTTTGGTATATTTCTATATTTATAAAAACTTTAGTAATATTGTCTGAATTTATTTCTAATGTTAGTAACATGGTCGTTCTCAATTCTCATATTATCGAAATTTATATATATGTATTAATAATAGTAATTTGGTCGGTCATTGCATTAAAGTCCAAATTAGTAAAAGTCTACAAAAGCTTTGTTTTTGAAGCCCATGTCTTTAAGTTTTACAGCAAAGCAAACCCATTAACCTATCTCTAATTTGCACAACAAAAAGATAAACAGAAGTTTTTTAAAACACGTGTGTTACACTTACACGTGGAAGTAAAGAAGATAAGCCGATGAACATATGCCGTCTGGTTCTGGTTTCAGCGCAGCACCACCAGTGACGATTTCACTGTAATCCAAAAGGTTTTTTAGGCTAATCCATCAAAATCGCCAAAATCCTCAACAAACTACTTTAGAAATCCCTTAACAGATCAGTTCAGCCATCATCTCATAGGTTTGCCTCCTTCTTTCATCTCTAAACACATCTCAAATCATATTCACCATCGAACACTTCATCCGACATGGAGGGCCGAAGGTATTATTACTCCTATGAAATAAGATCGATCACAAGCTCCATAAATACAACTGCTTTATGTAGAGTGAAATGTAACCGATCAACTTTGCGAGAAACAGAACGTGGTTCTTCATTTAATTAAAGTAATACAGTTATAAAATAATCAATTTTTAAAAAATTAGTTGGACCCTACTTTTATCAATTGGTCACACTGCTGTTTTAATAGAATAGATGATACACAATTTATAAGTCTCTAGAATTCATTTTAAATGTTTAAAAAGAAATAGTTATTCAAAATTTTTAAAATTAATCTAAAAATATAAAGATAAATTCCTTAGGATATCATTTTTTTTAAGTTTTTGTCACAAAATAGTCACCAAAATAAGTTTTATTACATTTTTACCCTAGGGTTAAATAAGTTAGACTTAGGGTTTAGAATTAAGGGGTGGAGTTTTGGAGATCGGATCTCAAATTTAATAAAATAAAAATAAATATTAAAATTTTCAAAATAAAAAAGGCTATTTTGGTCATTTTTCTATTCTTTTTAGGGCTATTTTTGTGACAAAAACTTAAAAATGCTATTTGAGAGATTTGCCCAAATATAAATGCAAATAGAAATTACATCTCTTATATATTAAAAAAAGAAACATGTACAATAAATGTGTTCACACACACATTGACATGTGTTAGCCTCACAATCATTTCAACTTTAGAATGCTTATGTGTTAGTCTCAAAGTTAGTCATTTCACAATTAATGTGTTTACACACTAATTTTCTTAACTCCATCGCATACAATTTTAATGTGTTCACACACTATTTTTTTAATCAGCTCATTTTTAATTCTCTCCGGACAAGTATTGAATAAAATCATTGCTGAAATAAATAAATTACAAAATCATTAAGATTCACATCAACTAAAATGCCGGAATGAGAATGTTTTTAAAAATTGATAGTTTCATATCTTGCCGAACTTGGCCATGGTTGAGGTTTATGCATACAAAAGCAACAAATAATTGTGATTGATTATAAATTAAGGAAACTAAATTGAAAAACACCACACACAAAGTTGAATCTTTAGTTTAGCTAAGTATTGTTTTTTACAGAGTTTTTATATCAAACCATTAATTGAAAACATAATCAGATTGTTAGAAAACAATTGAAATCATAAAAGCTTTAAAATAAAAGAAAATTCGCGAAATCGATTGAAAAACAGAACTCATATATCGAGTGAAAAAATCACATTATTTTTGACGCAACTCTAGCCTATTTCACTCGATTGTATCGTAATTTTATCATATTTGCCAAAACAAATTATAAAAAAGTACGCATTATTGGTTATAATTTACGTAAACTTTATAACATGTCCAACAATATTGACACGGCACCCAACCATTTTTATTGGTATTCTTAAAGTATGGTCCAATAATTATGTATGTAAAATAAGCCTAACATATTAGTTTTACATTTATTTATTTTTCTTTATATTTGTAGAAGGAAGTAAGTGTGGGTAAAATATTTGGATCCGAAAAACCAAACCAAACTTGATTTAAAAGTAATACTAAACACAAACTAACTGTACTCAAATAGATCTAAAATTTAGTATACGGATAACCAGAACCGAATCCGATCCAAACTGAAATATTTTAGAAACCAAAAATATCTAAAACATAATTATATACTTAAATATATTAGTTATTTTAAACTTTATATCTATTAGATATTCATTAATATGAAAATATCTAAAATAACAAAATATGTTCAAAATACTGAATATATTTTTTCTCCATCTAAATATTTAAATTAAACTATTTTTATGTAGATTTTTATATTATTTTTATTTTCTGATTTTTTGGATTAAGTATATTTGGATTTTTACATAATTAACTCAGACAAGAACATAGTAAAACGAAACATCAAAAAGACAAGAACATACAACACAATTTATTTTTCATAATGTAACAAATTTGTACTCCATAAATTACTTTCCCAACATAATCTCCTCCTCCCGTACAAGAAGCTTGTTAACAACCAATTCAAAATTCAATTTAGACGAACCATGTTTATCTTCCATTGCTTCCTTCGCCAAGTGCTGCCACTCTTTCACCTTGCTTTTCATTTTCTTTCCTTTTTCTCCATCCATTAACTCTCTAATCACCGCTTGAACCTCCTTTCTCTTTACATCTGCGCTGATCTCAATTCCAATCTCCCACTCGTCACAATAAAACTTACAATTCAATTGATGTTCCGTAAAAAATGGCCAACACGCCATATGAACTCCGGCGCAAATACTTTCCAGTATTAAGTTCCATCCACAATGTGTTAGAAACCCTCCGATCGCTGGATGAGACATGAATTTCTCTTGAGGACACCAACTAACCAACATCCTCCGGTCCGCTGTCTTGGCCAAAAACTCAGGTGGAACCATTGCCACATCCCCGGCTACTAGATCCGGCCGGATGACCCAAAAAAATCTTTCTCCATTGCCGCCAAACCCCAAGCGAACTCCACAAGCTGTTCCGCGCTCATCACAGTTATGCTCCCAAAGTTGACATAAACTACACTGCCCCGAGATTTGGTAGTGAGCCAGTCCAAACACACTGTCTCCTCTCTCCACAAATTTAATCCAATCCGTCCTATCTCACTATCCTGATCAATCTCTTTTTCCACTAGTAGATGAAGCGGTCCAATAGAGTAAACAGTAGGTAAATTACATTGCATGGATTAGATGACGTCATTTTCGTGATCATCAAATGTGTTGAGAATGATAGCATAAGCTCGTTTAGCTCGGTCGGTTTCATGGAGCATGAAGTTGATATCATCAGGATTAGTCGTATGAATGACAGCAGGAATGTCTTTTTGTCGTAGATTCCTCATCGATGGTATCCAATCTATTTTCGTGTCTAAATACTCCTTGGTCAAGCAACTCTCATCTGCCAAATGCACCACCATTATATATCATTTGAAAAATAAAAAGTCGAGGTGTACGATATGTAATTAAATAAATTGTTAGACTTATATAAAATAGGTAACACAGCAAAAAAAGATTAAAAAAAAACATAGAAAC
The DNA here is from genome assembly GCF_000309985.2 of Brassica rapa. Taxonomy (NCBI): domain Eukaryota; kingdom Viridiplantae; phylum Streptophyta; class Magnoliopsida; order Brassicales; family Brassicaceae; genus Brassica; species Brassica rapa. Next base: position 17,977,598 of record NC_024799.2, on the reverse strand, counting down.
CAAAAATAATTGGTATTATAATACTTCAGCTTTTAAACAGTTGTAATAAAATTTTGCGATAGAGTCTTGAAAACCTGAAGAAAAGCTCTAACCATGGCAGACTCTAAAGAGAACAGAATGCAAAACGAATAGAGAATTGTTTCATCTTATTAGCTTGCAAAATGCACCACCATTTTATTTGTTTAAATTTAGTATTTATCTCAGGACATCTAAAAATGAAATTAAAACACTGTATCAATAGGTAAAATTGATGCATTTACATTTTTTTTTTGACATCAAAAGTAAAAAAAACTTAAAAAACTAGTGAGGACCTTAACAATTCCTCCATAGGCCTTCACATTTATCGTTCATATTCTCTGAACTGCTACAACGTTGTTTATCCCAACAACACTTGTCCTGTATTGAGCTCCTGAAACTGATCAAACCAATCTCTTCTTGATGTCATGTGATAGGAGCAACCAGAATCGAGAATTCATTCATCCCCATGCCTATTGTCAGATACGGACAATGCATCATCCTTTTGATCCACTACAACATCAGCTTCTCCACGTTCATCATCATCATACTTCTTCTACGAGCATAAAAATCCTTCCTCATATGCCCCTCTTTATTGCAGAACCAGCACTTAATTCTACAACCTGAGCCAGATCTCGATCTTCCTTTGTCCTTCCTACCACTTCTACTCGGCTTGTCTCTCTTATCAGATCTGCCACAAGCAAAGTAACCTTCACCGTTCCGCTGCAACGAATCAGAGTTGTAGTCTTTCGACTCCTTAATTTCTAGCTCCTTCGACCTAGCAGCACTCGTGACTTCCTCAAGGGACAATGTTTCCCTTCCATACTTGAGTTTTTCTTCAAGTAACTATACTGACTTGGAAGTGATTCATCAGGAGAATTGCCTGAACTTCCTCAGATACATGCACATTCACACTTGAAAGATTTGAAACTATCTTCAAGAATTCGTCAATGTTTTCATCTATCGACTGAGATTCCTTCATCTTAAGCGTATAGAATATTTTATGCTGCATGTGTATCATGTTCGGTAAAGATTTAGAGAGATAAAACCTTTCCAACGTTGACCAAGTCGATGTAGCGTCAGTAAACGCCTCGATCTTTTGCAGTACGTGATCGCCAACGTTAAAGATGATAAGATTCATCGCTTTCTCATATCTCTGCAACCTCTCTGACTCTTCCCTCTGCAGCCTCTCCTTAAACACATCTTCACCCTTATCTGTCTTAATCACAGACTTCGGAATTGATGTCTGCTCCAACAACACATCCTTCAACCCCAAGACTGAAAGATGAGCAAGCATACGCTTCTTCCACAAGGAGAAATATCCTTTGCCATCGAACCTCTCTACCTCGATCTGTGTGTTCGCCATTGATTCAACAGCCCCTAACTTTAGCAACCTTGATTCAACAACCTTGAGCTCTGATATTACTTGTTAGGTTTTAAGTTCGTTTTTATGTTCGCTATGAACCACAAAAACTGTTCAACCTCAAAACCGACGTGGCACAATTCTTGACATGAATCTCTCGCGGAAAAACACTCATGAACACAAATACGCAAGGAATGAAAGAGAAACAAAATGAGAATAGGAGCACATACAAAGATTAATTGATTACCCAGAATTCACCGATGTGACTACGTCTCTGGGGCCTAATAAGGCAAATTACTAAACTCTTCCAAGATCACAACGGCCGTGACCTAAAGTTTGTAACCCTTGTACAATCTATCTTTCTCTTATATCTAATACAACTCATGCGCCTTGCTTTTATATTAGAATTCACCGATGTGACTACGTCTCTGGGGCCTAATAAGGCAAATTACTAAACTCTTCCAAGATCACAACGGCCGTGACCTAAAGTTTGTAACCCTTGTATAATCTATCTTTCTCTTATATCTAATACAACTCACGCGCCTTGCTTTTATATTAGGCAATGATAGTTACAACTGATAACTGGTTTTCAATAACCGTAAACCATTGAGTAATATTTAACCGGCCATTAAACCCAAAATGCCATATAATCCAATTGTCAACCTCGACGTGATTCAAGCTTCCAATATAACTGATTCTTTAACACCAACGTAACAACATGTTATGTTCCTGCAAGTTTACGCTTTTGTGGCTTTAGAAGATTCACAATTTGACTTAATTCATTTAAATGGGTAAGCTGGGGGGAAGTGAGTTTTGTGATTGTAAATCATGGGATAAGTTATTCATATACTTGATTTTTGGTAAAGCAGTAGCAAGAAAGCCTTTTCTAGGATTCATGACAATGGATTATAAGCTTTGCTCAGTGAGGTTCGATCTCCAAGGAATCCCTAACGGCATGGTCGATATATCTGTAAAGGAAATATAAAGACTTAATCACAACGAGATATCTGTGGTGTTTCACTGCGACGGTTTAGTGTTATGCGTCACTAAATACCATGAGAATGAGAAGGTCATGGCGTGGAATCCGTATTTTGGATAAACAAGGTGGATCGAACCTATACGAAACTTCAAAACCACTGACAAGTATGCACTTGGATACGACAGCAAAGGTAACCATAAGATGTTGAAATTTTTTACTGTCAGCAAGCTGTTTTTGAGATCCACGATTTTAGCTCCGATTCATGGAGGGTTATTAGTATAACTCGTGACTGGAGTATTCCACATCACCAATGCGGCGTGTTTTTGAAGGGAAATGCTTACTTTGTTGTGAAGGATGTAAGAATACGACATAGTGAAGTAGCTTGGTTTTTAATTTGTTTTGATTTTACAAGAAAGAGATTTGGACAGTTGCTGCCTCTTTCGTTTCATTCTTACACTTATGGATATTCCGTGACTATGACTATGTCCTGTGTTAGGGAAGAGCATTTCGCGGCTCAACCAATACCTAAAAACAGCATACATCATTGGAGAAAAATGGTTCAAATCTGTGAGACTTGGAGAATCTCGTAAAGACTGGAGGAGGAAGCTAGTGTGTGGATTTGGTGTGGGTATGTTTTATCCTCCACATGTGTTCTCTTCTTATCTTCCAAGTTTAGTGCAAGTTAACCAACCACACAAAAAGAATGAAAGAGATACTTAATTGTTTTCTTGCATAGTCGACATTTCATGCTATTTCTTCATGTTATTTTGAATAAGACTTGCTAGTAATTTTTATTTCTAACCCAGTAATAGAAAGCCTTGCTCTTGATCTTTGTGTTCGTTGGTTCGAACACCACAGTGGGCGTTACCTGAAATTAGTAACTTCTTGTTGACATGTTGTTGCAACTTCTTGTTTGTGAAATTAGTAAAGAAGTGTTCGAAGCTGCAAAAGTTGTGTTATTAACATAGGAAACACACAAAATGCTTTTAGTGCGGACATTGCCTACCTATTTGATTTTTGAGTGCTCGAATCTAGAATTCGCATCTTGTCAAATTGAGACGTTAATCTTTTCTACCAACCTGCAAACAGCTAGAGATATCAACTGAGATTCAAATCTTGAAAATCACATCTGGTTGTCATGACAAAAAGCCTCGTTGAAGCAGCCACTAACCAATCAAACAACCGCGAATATAAGTCTTAGTGAGACTGTTTCTGCTGATTACAGCACTCTGATGATCTAAACTTCTCTTGATAACTTCCTCAGATGTGCATCAGTGAATCTTCAAAGATCACACCTAATACAAGATTACTAAATTACTTCATGTACTCTATACACAACAATTAACTTTCTAATATCTACAAATAAATATATTAAAGATGATCTCGTAATCCTTGAGATCTTTAACACTTCATTGTTTCTATTGCAGAAAGTATCGGAGAAATGTGTTGCGAATCACAAAATGTAATTTTATTGGCGCCACTATTATAAGCCAGTCACAATACTTTAGGTTCATTGAAGAGATTTTATACTTTAGTTTCCCATACGGTGTCAGTTTTTATCCTTTCGAGCGATTTTGTTTATATATGACCAGAATGTATATATTGTCTTACTTCCTAACATATCTAGAAAAATTGTAATGTGAGGATGGTGTGTAAGAATATGGAAGCAATCATCTACTTTCATATATTTTTGTAAATGATTTTGTACGATTATGAAATTTAAAGACTGTTAGAAATAGTTCAAAAAAAAAAAAGGAGTGTTCGTCACGAATATTGCTACATATGCATCTATATTGTGTATATGTCCGTATTATACATAAAATTTCATGTATCTTTACATCAAACTCCTTCAAATCTAACAACAAATCAAACAAAAAGGAAAAAGAAAATCACTTGGAGATGGGTTTATCTCATTGAACAAAACCCTTAAATGTTTTGTTTTTTGGTGTGGTCAACTACTCAAACGCCGAATCAAATCAAAAAGTGTTCTTCTTCATCATCATAAGGCAGAGTCTAAAGCAAGAGCATCGGATCCTTTCATGATTCTGAGTCTCTTACAAGAAGAAGAGAACATATCCCATGGAACATCACCAACCAACATCCAGTCTCCATCTTTATCCTCGTACGTTGGTACAACTCCAGATCCTCTGTATCCTTCTCGTTCGCTGTATTCACCTATTGTGAACTTGAACATGTTCTCTAACTCCTTGAGAAGCTCTGAATAGTTTTTGTATGTTTTGAGATCGATTTTACGTAGGTAAGGAGCTCCGTCCATACTCACTTTCACATAGCTCACAACACTGTTGTTGTTCTTGCGGTAAGATCTCACCGGAGGCCAACCAACGATTTGAGTTCTGTAAATTATCAAAGAATCATCATCATTAGTACAATAATTCATCAGATAATTTGAAAGCATAGATCGGAACTCAGATATTTACTTACTTCGTAGGAGGCGTAGATTCTTCCTCGTTATCGCTTTGGTGTTGACGCTTGTTGCTTCTAACACAAGAAACTTCTTTTTCTTCCTTTACTTGCCCTGTTCCAGGTAATCCAAGACGAAGCTCTGTGTCCTTAAGGTTAAGCTCGTTGACTTTCTCGTACGCCATTTTTTTTTCACAATCAAGATTTCTTTCTCTCTATATGCTTTTGTGTAATATCCAACGCAGAATCCTTCTCTTGTTCTTGGTATTGTTCTTGGTATTGTTCTTGTTGGTGAGTTTGGTTGATGATGGACTTAGAGGAAATAGGAGAGAGATATATAAAGGTGGGAGAAGATGCATAGAAGTTAGGTTTAAAAGAAGAGAGATAGAAGTTGTCGGGAGCATCAAAGGCAAGAATGAGGCAAGGGGACAAAGGTAGGACACAAACGCTATGGCCGCCCATGTGGACTCGTCTCTTTCTTTATTCCACGCTCCTTATTTGCCTCCGTTAACTTTGCTTACGCTACATCTTAGCCGTTGATATGTCTTTCCTTTTTCCCTTTTCAAAGGATATAATTATGAGATCTCTATAATTATTATGAAGGACCAAAGGAAATAGAGAAAAAATGAAAGAAGAAATGATGAGTTAAAACTTGGAATTCTGCCGACACGGAAATAAAGCAAACATTAGAAAAATATAGTGTAATACTAAAATATATGTGTATATAGAAAAATATAGTGTAATACTAAAATATATTTGTACATAATACTAAAACACTAGGTGATAACCCGCGCCCTGCGCGGGGCGAGGAGATTATTAATGTATTAGATATTATAAAATGTTGACATAATTAAAGTTATAGGCATAGTAAGAAATTCATATATAGGAAAGAACGGATTATAGCTAAGAATTTGAGTATGTGAATATAAATTTACATGTGATGGGCATGAGAATTTAATTGTATATTTGTTTGCATGCGGATAAATTATAAATATAATATTAAATGAAACATAAGCAAGAGGCTAATAAAATATTAAAACCTTCAAAGTATAAAAAAACAAAAGAAAATTGAAAATTCAGACAAAGTAACTGCTGCCAAACTGCAACCTTCAGAAGTCTTCGTTTGCAATCCTATTATGAACAATAAAAAAAAGATCATGTAGAGAATTCAAAAATATTATTTAACAACATCTGTGAATGCATATATTACCTCAATCGTAAATCATCAATTTCTGGGACACCAATGGGGTCGAAAACAATTTTGGAAATCCCATCAATGTTAGTAACCCTCTTAAGTCGGCCTTTATATGAAATCCAAAAAATTATTAGGATTCATATGACATATAATATCAGCTCCTATTAACCTATTGTATATACAATAACTACAATAGATTACCTTGTCCCCAATTAATTTGCCAACACTGTAAAACACATAATACTATGTCTGCATCTATAGAATTCCATAAATCATTGAAAACATGAGCAAGTGCACCATAAGCGACACACTTAATGACAACGTTACTGTAAATCAAGAAAAGAAGGGTTAAAACCATGTATACTAAACAGATGTGTATCTATCTTTTTACAGAATACAATGAATACTTACGGGATGTGTAGTACAAAAAAACGGATTTTGTGGTCGATGATACCATTATTTCCGTTTACAGGCTCCATGATATATTCTTCAAGAAATCCAACTCCTATCACTTGACCATAAATATCTAATGGATAGGCAAAAAAATTTACACATATTTAGATATTGCCTATCATCAATATGAACAGATTCGATATTTAGATATTGCCTAATGATTATTTTGCTGCTTCCAATTACATTTAATTATATAGAAGATAAAACATACCAATAGGAAACTTAGGATGATGTAAGCCGCGGTAGAGATCATCCCAGTTTGGAAAACAATAAAAGCTGAAATGTTTTATAGGATCGATCTTCAAAACCACAGAGGATTTAGTGATGTTAATATTGTATCGGTTCCTTGTCAATCGAACACGCTCTGGTATGACATGGGATAGCTCGAAATCTTTAATTTCATAAGAGTGACCTTCCTCCAATGGCATATCAGCTGAAGCCTCCAAATCTCTAACCAAAGTGGCTTGAATTGTATTTCCCTATGTCAAACATGTAATCGAATGTATTAGTATCTTTCTAACCGAAACGTATAATATAATGTAATGACTTGAAAATGAACAGAGCTTACCTTCTCATCTCCAAAAATCAGAACGGTTTTTTGGAACCCTGACCCGACAACCGTCGGCCCCTTGCAGATGACCTTAACACGAACTGGATGCAAAGGTTTGTCTAGACTCAGCTCTGAAACTAATCGATGAGTACCCATGGCAATAGAAATATAAGAAAATTAGAAAATGTTTAACACGAACGATATCATGACGAAGAAAGTTTAGTATATATATTGTTAAGAATTACTATACAATAAGGAAATACAATGAATAGGTGTAGGTATTAATTGGGACGTGCATCACGCGGGATTGATACAATTTATTTCCTTAAATTGTATATCGTGATTGTTTAAATCATAAAGTAAATGATCGATAATATATGGTTAATATATTTTGTAAATATAGAAAACTTATTTATACACATATGAAAGAAATTTTCCTTAACAGATAAGGGCAATCAATCGATATATTCAAAACTTCGCACCAAAAGTGGTAATAGGAAATAGCATTAAAATACATTATACGAATCAACGATATGATATGAAACGAAATCAAATTAACCATTTATCGTCTTGGGTGACATATCATGGGCATTCATTTTCTTCCTAATAGACTGGCTATAGTTTTACACTCGATAGAAAAGGTTTTTAATAAATCTTATAACTAAATCAAGTAGTACTTTAATACATTTTCTCTGGTTGACAATCAATATAATTAAGATATACCGGTTTTAAAGGTAGATATAATTGTGACTGGTTTTAAAAAATGTTCAAAGTCGATTACAAATAAAATGGTAGAACTGTTGAAAAAATAAATAGGAATTTCCAGATAATCGTGTCTTTGCTTTCAGAAATTTAAAATTAATGTTTTGCATCTCTAGCACTCTTTCTGTAGACATTGTTTCATTTGTAGAAAAATGTTCTTTACAGAATAGGTAAAGATGTTTAAATTTAGTAAATTCGTTCTCATCAGCTCTCTTATCTGCTGCTTGGAGATTGTATGGATCGAGATCTTCATGCTATACCCTGCGAAGAAAATGATTGAAGATTGTTAATGCCCTTCCAGTCGATCCAATCTTTCTGAATTCTTTAAGAGATTAGCTTTATCCCTTTTTCGAAACATTTCTGAATTCGAATATTATAATATAATTCGTTAAACTCTTCATGATATGAGATTATACTTACCTTTGACTACCATATGCTTCATGATATATCGCAGCAGCTCAACTGTAAATATAAACCTTTAATATTAAATCTATAATATCAATTATACAGTGGAAAAAAATCTGAGACGACGCATATGAGGTTGAAGAATTAGATACCTAAAATTCAGAGACTTGATTTATATTCTGAAAAACCTCCTTGTACACGACATTCATAGTCGAATATTGAGGTTTCCCATCCTTATCAGTGATAAGAATCTTTAATCCCTTTCTTGACTTCACCCGAGACACAGCAACATACAATTGTCCATGAGAAAATACTGGTCTAGGTAGAAACAAACCAACCTTCGCTAATGTTTGACCTTGGCTTTTATTTATTGTCATTGCAAATGCAACTTTCAATGGAAATTGCCTACGCCTCATCTTGAAAGGCAGCTTAGAATCAGACGGTGATATCAGGAGACGATGTAACCAGACCTTCTCACCAACTCTAGTCCCGGTGATTACCTTAGCTTGAATAATGTGATTACCCAATTGCATTATCTGCAACCTGGTCCCATTGCACAAACCTTCTGTAGTATCCATATTCCTAAGCAACATCACGGGTGTACCAATCCTTAGCCTGAGAGCATGATTAGGCAAGCCTGACGTTTTTATACTATTCAGAAATTCAGGAGTGAAAACAGAGTCATCTCTTGAGTTTGAATCAGCTGGGTCAATACTATCAGAGCTCAAATATATTCTTTCCTCCCCTGCACATGATTTAAAAAATTTTAAATCATTCATAAGTAACGATAACTTTATAAACAGATATCTGATTTATGACAAAGTCTTGACACAATCGGTAACTTTTATTTCACTAATACCAGCAGCTAAATAAAAGACATGAGTAATACCTTTTAAATGGTCAAGCATGTAGTTGTTTACGACATCAACGTCTTCATTGGTTGGACATAAAATAGCTCTCTCCTGGAAAAAAATGGGGTCATTCGAATCTTTGAAAGTAGATTCATAAACCTCTGAAACTATAGACTGGATAGGATCAGTGCACTGATCAATCAGCAGATCCTTAGGAATGTCGATCATAGTTTCTCCACTGTTCGGCTCATTAATCTTTCCATCTCCTAAATCCAATATCCATTTTGAAAACTCCTTAATTTCCTCAGCTTCACGGCAATCAGGCTCAGAAAAAAGCCGCATATTTTTGGTTAGCTGCAAGACTTTGCAATGCTTCCACAAATAAGATGAATTAAGAGAAGCCATAACTATATCAGCACGATTTCCCTTGGGAATTACGGGTAGGATCTGTCTAAAATCACCTCCGAAAACGACAACTTTCCCACCAAAAGGCCTGTCGTCTGTAGTCTTCATAATGTCGTTAAGACTACGATCAAGAGACTCAAAGCAATGCTTGCTCATCATCGGTGCTTCGTCCCATATAATAAGAGATGCCTTAGATATCAATTCTGCCTGGTGACTACCCGGTTGTATCTTGCAAGTTGAAAATTGGTCCGGATTAATAGGGATGCTGAACCTTGAATGTGCAGTTCTTCCACCAGGCAGCAACAATGCAGCTATTCCACTTGAAGCAACATTAAGAACCACATCACCTCTCGAGCGTACAGCAGCAGATAGAATATTCCACAAAAAAGTTTTCCCTGTGCCACCAAAGCCATAGACGAAAAACACACCGCCTGATGATGAATTGACAGACTCCATAATCTCGTTGTAGACACCCCTCTGCTCATCTGTCAATTGTGCGAACCAGTTTTGGTGTTGTACACGCAATTCATCAAGAGGATAGTTAAGCTCATCCTGCAATAGCTGATTCTCTGTATTTGATACCTCGTTATCTATAGGCTTTGGCATCGTCTCCCAGTTAGCCAAACGACTATTCTTACTGCGCAAAACCTTATCAATCAAAAGTAGTGTACAATTGAGGATTTGTTCTTCAGTCAGCACCAAACCTACAAAGATTTCGTGTATTTATATAGTAAGTTTTCTGATTGCGCAATAAAGTTAGGAAGATAGAGATCATCATTTTAATAGAATCATAGTAAAAAACTCACTTGGATTTCGACGCCTTCGTCGCTCAAGGTAGAGAATGTCTTCGGAAAGTAAGTCTTTGGTTGCTTCCCATACCAATTTTGGAGAGGATAAGCTTTCGTTTACCAACATTTGTGCAAACAGATTGCGTACATACTGACCTGAGGCCCAAAAAGCACATTCTTTAAGACCTTCAATGTACTCCTTGTCGTCATCTAACAAACCTAGCTTATAACATGCATCCTCAAAACTCGCTTGAACAACTCCATCTACTGTCTTTATCTCTTCATAGGATCGTGGACCTTTTATCTTATTTAGCAATACTCTCAAATAATAAAGTTGTCCAGAACTTGGAGATACATGTTGCAACCTCCCAATTGCAAAACCTTTTTTCCGTCTATTCCAGACTTTTGCCTTGGAATCATATATGAACCTAGTGGGCATTTCTGCATAAGTCAGTAACCTAGCTTCAGGGTATTTTTCACAACAGTCGAACCAAGCTAGGAACATTGTCTTCTGTACATTCACACGAGCCATAACTGATTCCACAGTATCACCTTCCTTGTAGACTACGGGTTGATCACCTTCTAAATGGAATGTTAGCTTCTCAACAGGTGTAGCTCGATAATGCGTCGGAAAAGCTAAAATTCTCCAAGTTGACTCACAAGCAGAAATGTATCTAAAAAAGTAGATAAATTTATGATAATATATTAGTTAATATGTCCAATAGAACACATGTTTTAAAATAAAATATTATCAGACATACCTAGCATCGAAATACTTTTTAATTTCATCTACCAGTGGTTCTGTTTCTTCTCCAGCAGTGTCCATACGAACTCCTTCTCCAGCATTGTCCATTCCCACTCCTAGTCCAGCACCGTTTGTACCTTCCTCGCGATTGACAGTATTATCATAAGCTTCAGCTCCAGTTGAATTCTTGCTAGCCTTCTGAGTAACTGCTGCTGTCACACAATCAGATCCTTTGTTGATATACTTAAATAAGTATTTAATCGATCGAGACTGATTACACCACTCAACATTGATATGAGCATTGTAACGAAGCATGAGATTCTTGTTATAAGGAACCACATATCCGTTATCCAGCTGAATTCCTTTCTTCTCTACAAAACGACCATCTTCCCTTCTCCGGTAAATGGGATAACCTTGAGAGTCAACCGTTGTTTTCTCCACATTCTTTCTGGGGAAAAATTTAGTACACTTCCCATCATTCATGCAAGGAGAACTTTTATTAACCACTCCACATGGACCATGAATCATTGTGTCTTTGACAATATCATGCAATCGAGGCTCCATTTCCTTATCAGGAATCTCAGCTGAAATAATGCGATCAATATCTTCTGCTGTTGGAAATTTGTCTCTAGAGTCCATGAACAACAGAATATGGGCATGTGGAAGTCCTCTTTTCTGAAACTCTATAGTATAAACTGCTACAATAAACCAATAAAGAATTCGTTTAGATCTACCAATATATAAATATATATGTAATCGTTAAAAAGGTATTGTAAAACGTCAAAATATTTCCTTACCAGACACGGTTCTCCCAAGCAAATGTTTCTTGGTTAAATCATCCATCAAAGTATCAAGTTTAACTTTAAATAGTCTACAACACAAATCTGGTCTATCCTCTGCTCTGAGATTATATTTCTGAAAATATCTTGTCAACTCAGGCCACTTAGGATTACATGTAAATGTAATAAACAGATCGGGAAATCTATAGTATTTGCAAATAGTCATTGCATCCAAATACATTTGATGCATGTACCTTGGTCCACCAGTGAAAGAAGATGGTATAATAATACGGTTTCCTTCAATGGGCAAGGAAGAAAACCCATCACTTGCAGCAGCCACAAACTTACTATAATTCAAAGATCTCAGATTACCCTGGTTCTTCCGTATATACCGAAGTCGGTGCGACTCAATCATCGTATAAGCATCCACCAAAAACTGTTGTAGTAACCTCCTTGAAAAGAGAAGAACTTGAGAACCCACACTACGGACTTGAATGCGGTAAGCAAAGAACTCTCTCATGCTAATATTTGGCTTCTTGTTTTTGTTGAATCCTGTGAAACCGTTCTGGATGCCAAGACGAAACCCATCCTCTCCGTAAGGGAAGATAAGTGGATATTGTAGTGGTAGATAACACGGATGCAACTCGTTGATCCGTTTTAGCTTACCAGAATACTTCTCCAAAATAATATCCCTTTTGTCCATATGTAGTTGGAAATCACCGGGCACCAAAGCTGCAACCTCAGATGAAGTAGGGAGATTGTAAACTCGTCCATCTTTTTGTCGGTTGTGAATCAAAACCAGCTTGACGTCTTCGCACTCGGATTCATCGTTAAATCTATCCATTGCATTTCGGAAAGTCTGCACATGAACATTTGAATCCCTCAACATCTGCATTATTGACTCCACCAAATCAGCTCGGAGTTTACTTTTATCCGCACTCCCACTATCAAACCGGAAAAAATAAACGTTAAGCTCGAATTCAGATAATTAAAAAGGTTATAGACAATTTATTTCTTAATTTTATGTAATGAAGATAAAGGAATTATACCTCAATGCTGATATCCTGTTTTGAACTTCGTTTTGGGTATCATGAATATACAACTGTGAAAACTTAGCCGCTTCATTAGGATTGGGCTTCACACTTCCTATAAGATGATAATTCTCACCATGTAGTTTAAATATTTTAGGACCTTGACCTGTGTTAATTGAATTATCAATCTTTCCCCCAAGTGATGTAAAAGAGAACATCATGTTGATAGCGCGAATATTATCCCGAAAATGCCTACTAAGGCCATCGTCATTCGTTAGAAGACCATGTAGATAAGCCGGAGGTTCTTTTAGAACAGGAAGTTTTATTTTCCCTCTAAGACAGCACATAGTGAAAATTGGTGTTTTTGTTTTCCTGCTTCGACCAATACGCTCGTTATACCAGAACAATGCACCACATCTAGGACATTCATTTTCAAGTTCTCCATCATCATTGTATTCTGATCCAGAAAAAATGATAGTTAGTCTTTCATTCCACTAAAGTTATAAGAAACTAAAAAAAATAAAAATAAATAACTGTGATTAATTATGTACCCTCTTCTATTGGTGCCGATTCAACAGGAGATGTAAAAGAGGAATGTAAAACCTCAGGTAGATCACCAAATAATTGTGCAAAACAACTCGCAACTTTTTTGGTGTATGCATGACGTTTAATTTCAAGCACATATTCATCTTCGGAGTCGGTATCTGAGATTCCCCAATCAGCATTATCTTCGTTGCTTGAGCAATCCCAACAATCTTCGTAATCTGAAAATACATAGTAACATTCCACATAAATACTTGCACGATCAAATAACGTAGAAAGCCTTTTAAACCTTTGAAATAAATCTAATCATTACAATCGTAGACAATTTTTTTTTATAGGAGAAAACTGATGTTAAAAGGAGATTCTTCAAACCTGATGAATCAGAGTCAAGTGACGAAATTATAGATTTGCCGGTAGAACGGTTTTGAGTACAAAATATGTTAGTGGTGTCTACCGGAGAATGGTTATATCTGTGTACTGTCTTAGCAAGACTACACTGAGTAACACCCGAGGAGCAAATAGTTGAGTTTTGGAATGAGCTATAAGGAGTCATAAATTCCTTATTTTGTACATCCGAAGGTAGTCCATGTTTGGAACCTAGAAAAAAGTAATAATAGTGTCCAAACACTTTAGAATTTTGAGGTTATTCACATATCTGAAAGTGGATAGTGTTGATCAACCTCATTAATTTTATATAGGACATATAGCTAACCTGATGCATCAAGTTTTCCAACGGCAACTTTCTGACTGATATGAACAATGGGAGGATCTTTAGAACTCCGTTTCAATGTGGGTAATGATTTAGAACCACTACCCTCTTGAAGAACTGAGTTGCCGCCAGAGCCGGCTAGATACGGTTTGATCAAAGGGAGACGCGGCCTACCCACTGGATTTTTCACAGAACCCCGTTGAGACCGTGAGCATTTCATTGTCGTCTGAGTTGTTTCTTGAGTGGCATTTATCCTGATCTCCGTGTGATTTCCAGTTAGTTGTACTGTGGAAATGTCGCTATCTTTGAATATCAAAAGAGAGATGGATTATTTTTTGAGTGAATGTTAGCAAAAGGAAAACATGCAACTACACATTATTAGGGTACATACTCTGAGTCTCATTATTCGCGCTGATCAGTTGTCCATCTGTAAGAACTGTATTTGAAGATTTCTGTGTTGTACGTTTGGTAGGAGTGGTTCGAATATTGTCTATAGCAGAAACTTTTCTTTTCTGCCGTAAAACGCTAAGCCTTTGCGTTCTAGCATTTCTTTGAAGTAGGTCATTGGTATTAGTAACGTCAGCCAGAAGATTGGTGTTGTGGACTGGTTGCTGTGTCTGGACAGTAACCACTGAAGCTGGTGTGAGTCGCTTATTTGGCAAATCTATTTGTGAATCTGACAACAGCCATATGAGAAAATGTTTGAGATTATTAAATATATATTTGAACTCATAACTGAACATCTATTGAAATACCAATACCTTGTTTAAGTCTTTTTGGTGGGCGGTGGTCGTCTGGATTTTCTTTTCTCGAGTTATGTTTATCGCGGTTCATGATTGAACTCAGAGTTCCCAGCAGAGATTTCACGAAGACGACTTTGTCTTACCGTAGTGATAAATTGGATTGTGGATCGCGGGTCATCACCATCTATGATTTACCGTAATCATATATTTCCTTACCTTACTTTGTACCATAAGGGAATAATCAGTGCTGGTGATTAAATGGCAAGTCTTTAGTAATATACTCATTTTACTAATATAAGTTCAATAATAGAATATTAAACTTATGAATTAGTTGCTGACTTATTTTAAGAAAACGCCGTAATATATTTTGACTTCGTGTGATCTCTGTTAAGCAATTCTATAAATATATAGTTTTGAGATAAACGCGGAATGAGGTTTAGACTGATGTTAAGGCCCTGCCCAAACATCGGCGTCCCTATAGAATTGCGTCCTAGATATTAATTTTACAAAATCTCATTCCTGGCGATGAAATGATATAATGAATACCAGTTTGACTGTTAATTGCAATAAGAAAAGACAAACTGTTGACAAACTAAATCTTCGCTGATTACCTTATATTTAATCTAATATAGAATGCTTCTCATTCAGATTAGGTAGCGACAACTTTGAAAACTTGGGGTCTTTAGAAAGTTAGAGATCACAAACACAGAGTTAAAATATAGTACTGGCGAGGTATAACCAATATAAAACACAGAGTATAGATAGAAAGTAGGAGAGGGGGTTCTATTGATGTAAAAGTGTAAAAGAGTGTTTAAGAAATGCAGCGAAACAAACGAAAAGCTAGATTAAAAAAACAACCAGAAAATTTCGTAAGGAACAAATGTGTAAAACAATAGGCCCCTTCATTCGTCGGCACACTCCTTCTTTAGCCACTTCTATCGGTCTTCTCCTTCTTTTTCCGCACCGAACATGATCCCTTTGTCCAAACATTCATCTCCAGACTCTCGGTTTCGTCAAAACAAAGATGGGATACACGCCTTTTAGCTTGTGAAAGATAGCTTGACATTAGATGATTGTATGAACCACATAGCTTAGATGTAGATCCCTTAAAGCGAGAAAAAAAAAGATTATTTTTTTAACGATTACTTTTATAAATGTGTTGTAAGCTTCTTGTTGAAACAGTCCTATAACCTGTTCAGTCGACCACTTCCCTGGAATTGCTTGGCAACTTGAGCTTCGAATACGCTGTGGTTAATAAAAACATTAACAACTAATATTTTTCAAAGTTGTTAACAATAAGTAATCATAGTAGACAGACAGTGTAATTCACATACCATCGGATAATGGTTAATAGCAAGCTCATTGATGCAGTCCGTACTTGTTATAAGCTTCAGAACTTTGAAAGTTGCATGGTTGCACCTAGACCTTTTATACTGGGTAGTAATCTTGAAGATGGTTGTCTTACCAACTCTCTCTGTCAGAACTGCAGGGAGAGCACGTCCCTGGATCTGCAAGATTGGAGATGTATGTTATTTATGTAAGAAATAATTATAATAAAACACATATTTATAGGTTATAGAAAACGTAATAGTAAATCAATTCATAGACCTCATCAATGTTTCCACCGATTAACGCACTGCAAGGTTGTCCAATTAGTTGTTCTGCCACATTTTCGAATAGAAGGAAATTTGTGTCGCCAGTACTGTCAAGGACAACCAAATTTAGGGCGTACCTGTTACACATTAATACATAAATATTAGATATTTTTGGATCGACTATATACATATTAGAATTTAGAAGCATTTAAAGAATTGTTTGTAACAAACCTTGCATCGGGCTTTTGAATATGAGTTTTACACTTTTCACAGTAGTAATTTTTCAGTCTATTACAATGTGCAGCTCCCCTAGAAGACCAGTCGTTAGACACATTATGCACTTCAACTCCGCAGACGTTGCAACTCAAATAGTACCATCCCTTCTCAGTATCGAGTGCAGCCTTGTCAAGATTCCATCGTTTTTGAATCACCTTTGGGGCCTTGGGTGTGTCAAACTCATTGATAATAGCGAGATTGGTGATTATCTTGTTCACTTTGAAGGTGTCATGCTTGTACACAAAGTTTTCTCGCATAATTTCCACCTTGAACAAATAGGTCTTACCAATCAGGTTTTGCAAAGCCAGAGGTAGAACATCCGGGTCCTGTACCTAAACCATCATATAAAGCAATTTACAATATGTAAGCGAACATGTCATATTGTTTTCTTTTTACAATAATACTATATTAAATTTTTTAGTGAGGACAGAACTATAACCTCATCAGTAATCGGACCGGTTAGCTCAATGCAAGGTTGATTAACCAATTGCAGAGCAAGATGGTCAAATAGGAGGAACTTGGAATTACCAGTATGGTCAAGAACAACCAAATGCAACTTGTACCTGTTGTAAAAGAACAGAATACATTGTTCGATTAGTTTAAAACTAATAACCAAACCGTTAATCGCCTGTTATAAAGGGACTTATTTTTATTACCTTGGAAGGAGCTTAGGTTCGTAACTCTTGCACTTAGGGCAGTAGAGTTTAAACTTTTGGAGGTCATCATCTTCGTGATCACCAGCCACAAGAGGGGGCATGTACATAACTTTTTTGTCACAGGGTTTACAACTTAAGTAGTACCACCCCATGTCCGTTTCAATGGCCGAAATGGTGCACATAACAATACACTTCTCCACCTACAGAAATTGGATCGTATAATTTTTAATTCTTGAAAAATTATAACATGTGCTACTAAAATCAAAATCGTATTTAACATTAATAGTACCTGACGACATTCAATCATCTCAGCGATGGTTTTTCTTGGAGTGTGAATGAAAAAATCATCTTTCACAGAGACACCAGAAGCCAGAGTTAATGGCTTTGGTTCAACAATAGCCAATTGAAGTTCATCAGCTGGTAACCTAGAATTATAAGTTACATCAAATATGTGCAATTCGTAACCTTAATCTGCTCTGTTTCTAATATTGTATCATCCCTATTACAACCACGATCGACGAAACTTACATTGCCCTAAAAGCTTCGACCTCCGCCATGTTTGGATTGAGCTGAACGTCAGAGACATTGTAAGCGTTTGAAACGGAACGATCCTCTACAAAGGGACGATTCAAATAAGCTTAATAAATAATCGATAACAAACAAAAAATCATTTTGCATATTAAAATTATAATATTAACGAAACCGTAGACACGTCTTCATTTTTACCTTTCCAAACCTTAATCTTGCCGAATCTCAACACCAAGATCAGACGACCCTCACCACGCAACTGTATAGCGTTCGTGACTTGATCAGCAAAGTTTCCCCACAAGACCATAGGAAGACGGACATCCCTACGATTCAAGACAGTTGAATCTTTGATGTTATATAATATTTATTGACTTACATAACATGTAAATATATGTAAAAATGAACATCACTTTATAAAAGTAAGGGTGCCTTACGCAAGATCACGTAGCTCAAGTGAAATCTTCTGGGTTTCCTTTCCGTTCACGTGAATCATCTCAACATGGCTAACTTCCACAACATGTCCGATTACATCTGTCATCATATATGATTTTGAAATCAAATTATGAACACGTATATTAATGATTCTCCTCACCATTCCAAGGTTTCAGCATAATATATGTTGACAAACTCGTATTATAATTGAACTGGACTCACCAATTAGAAAGTCGGGGTTAAGACTACCATCGAGAACTTCCTGGAAGTTCACGGGTGTAAAACCATTTAAACCTACAGGCAAAGCCTCGCAACTTCTCACACGCGTTGTGGCCAACAAACTGATCTTGTATAGATGGTTTGTCGTCCGGTATGAGCCAACCGAATGATTCAGAGAGAAATTAGTGAGGGTCAGAGTTTTCCCCTGCTCAAGCTGGTGATCGAACTGGTTAACCAATTCTTTCTTCACAGTCGCATGGATCTTATCTCCCTATACAAATAAATAAACGATGCATGTGAGACATAATTTCATATTAGTGAAAGAATAACTAAATATAATTATTTGATCTTAATAAGATCGTTTCAAACTTACATTGGAATCAATGATAACCATTTCAATGGTCAGTCCTCCAGCAGCAGAGTATTGCTTCCACAGCCTCACAATGCTCACTTTCACTCTCCACATGGTCTTAAAGGGTTTCAAGTCGGCAACAGAGTTAAAACCTGCCATTTGTGTATTTTGTGTTTGCTTGTATCGGGTGCTTAAGGACTTTAGAGAAAGAGGTAATGGTGAGGAGATGGATACGAATTGCTCTAATATTTATATCAAAACAGAGCATAGGTTTTTACTCATCACGCAATGTTGCATACACGATACGAACATTAATGCTACTCTTTAAGCCCGTATATACGACTTACCTTATATGGTTATTTCGTGATGCGTTTATATGTTATGTTCACTAATAGTTCCGTGAAGGTCACGCCAAAATCAATCAACAATATTCGTCGATCGGTTATGGTAATTAAGTTAATATATTTGATTGTTGTTTCCTTTTATATGTACACAATATTATTGTGTTTACTTAATATTTGACCAAATTATCGTGTATAATAATTTGGAATCGTGTGATCAGTTTGTTTCCTTTCTTATGAATGTTGTTTCCTTTTTTTTGAATGCGTTACTTTATAAAGAAAATGTTCATAAAATTCTTTTATTTTTAAAAGGCTTTTCATAAGGAATGATCAAAAAATGTTCATAAAATTCTTCCCTAAGCTTCATACGATTTGAATGCGTAAAAGGCTGTTCATAAAATATTGCATATAAATGATCAAGAAATGTTGACTTGGGTGATAGGAATTGTTCTTCAAACGTTGCAATATAAGTGCATGCAGACAATAGGTTTAATTTCATATAATGATAACATACGTGAACAAAATTGGTCATAATTACGTTACCTTAATATTAGTCGCCTCATAAGTTTGTTGCCTTTTACAAAACAATCAATTTACTGCGTGCTTTAATTTCCAGTTTCATATGTATCAATTCGGGTTGTAAACATATATTATAATGCATATTAGGAATGGCATATGTTGGTAATTAATCTAGTAAAGAATGGGTTTTTTTATAAAGTTTGTGAGAGTGCATGAGAGAATGCCACATAGGAAATGGCACTCTTGTAAATCACACATGGGTTAAAGGTTTATTTTTAAGAGTGTTTCTCTTTTAATAAGAAAGGGATTTTATGTACGTTTTCTTAAAGTTTCTTTGTTTTGCATCTTTTGAAAGTGTATATAGCATTTTTCTTTATATCTTGGTATAAAATATATATATGTTGATAATTATGACTCTCCTTGTTTAATAGTAACTTGAATATTTTTAAAGAAAACACAGAAACATATTTTTTTAACCAAAAAAACTATTGTTTTAAGATATAAATGTTTCTGAAATAGTGCCCGTTTAGAATGTTATTACTAGTTTTGTTTGGAATTAATTTTCACAATGTCATATATAAAAGTGTGCCTAAGAATTTAATTGTATGAGTTGTTTCGTAACAGTAATATATATAGATATTTTTTTTTTCATTTTGGTATATGTGAAAATGTATTATATACAATTATACTAAAACGACATTCAAAGGAAAAAAATCAAATTCCGTTGAAAACATCATATAATTCCATGATGGAAATATTCAGAGAGTTTCCAAGCGCTCTTCTAGCTCAGGAATTTATGGAAGTTACATTCAAATGTTAACGACCAAGTAATTCACATTTATCATTTGTGCGTATAAATACGTTTTTCTTTAGATATATAAATGGTAGCAACTGTAGTTTATTTTAAGTTTATGTATCTTGGGGAATCCTCCATCATAATTTACACCGCATTTGTATATTATGAGTTGGAAAATGTTAATAATTCTTTTTTTGGGTAGATTAATGGAGAATAAGAGAGGGATACCCATGTGGATAAGGTCAAATGTGTTGGTAACTGATAGATGAATGGTAACGCCATGTGCTTTCTTATATATTTGTCTTTTAATCATAAAATTATTTTCCTAAAATGGATTGTGGGGGAGAGTCTCCACGTGCTATATCTACTTTGAATCATAAAATCTAAAAGTATGAACCACTGTAATTTTAATTCTCCCCATAGATTGCGCTTAACTATGTACATTTAGCTTCTAATCCGCATGCGTTTTGATGTTTAGGTTGGGATTTATTCAATGGATTTAGCAGTTTTAGATATATATCTTTTCCTACTTTTGAGATATAGATCCCTTCTATGTTCTTGCCTTCTCCAATATAAGTAAAGAGATGCAAGATATATAGCTTCTCTTCTTTTGTACTTTCCCGAAAATAAAATTTTCTACAATATTCACGCATATTAAAAATATAATAAATGTTTACCATGTTAATTTACTATTTATTTTTCTATTCACTTTTCAATAACTATCTATCAGTGAAATTTAATCATTTCAAATATTCATAATTAATGTGTTTCAAAAGTAAATAAAAATACCTTAAAAATATATAGAAAATTTATCTTTATGGAACAAGAATCCAGAACATCTTATTTAAGAAATGGAGGAAATATATTTTAGAAGTTTATGTTGTTAGAGTTTCATGTATTTATTTCAGTCATAACTAACTCCTGAAATGTATCTGCTAACTAATTAAGAGAAGCATGCACCAGCGTATACCAATTTTGGTTAATTGCACTAATGAATATTTTAGTTAACCAAATATTTCTAAAATCTCTTCACATTGTGGGAAACTGAATTCTTGAGAATAGTTATTTTATATGTTTGTATTGTTCATGCGTTTTTATAGTCTTGATCAAAACTTTGAAAGAGCGTCTAAAAATAGGATGAGCTCCATTAGGTTACTGAGAGTACCCGTTGAATATATCTACTAGATATCTTTGACACTTATGTAGATGATTTCTAAAGCTAGTTGTTGCTTAAACCCACCATTTTTTACTAAACGGACTTGAGAAACCACGAGAGTAGAAACTGTAAAGTAGTGATTGAATTACATTAGAAGATGTATATATTGGTCATCAGTATCACAAAGGCAAAAATTATGTCATTTGATTGTTTTGGTTAATGTTATGTTTATGTTTTTGTTTTACTTTCTTAATCAAATAGTGGTAAGAGATTTTCTTCTCCTTTATGTAAGGACTAAGATTAGACTACAGTTTTTTATTTAGAATAATAACTCATCGTATGTATCAACAATAGTGGTAAGAGATTTTCTTTTCCTTTATGTTAAGATTAGAATAACTCATCGTATGTATCAACAAA
Organism: Brassica rapa; assembly: GCF_000309985.2. Classification (NCBI taxonomy): domain Eukaryota; kingdom Viridiplantae; phylum Streptophyta; class Magnoliopsida; order Brassicales; family Brassicaceae; genus Brassica; species Brassica rapa. The sequence goes on along the minus strand of NC_024799.2, from coordinate 17,955,574 downwards.
AGTGTAACATACATATGTTTTTTTAACATATATATGTTGAAGGAAGTACTTATATATCAGTTACCTGATTTTGCTTAATTCGATAACAGAAAAATATGAGCCATTAAAGTTCAAAAAAAAAGAGAGCCATTTTCAATTTAATTTTCGTATGTTTAATATTGCTGTAGTTCGGTACGAAACATCAAAATATTTGCTAAAGGTCGAAATATATAGGAAACGGAAAGCATGTTTAAAGAATGTTTTGTAAAAATATACATATTGTATTACACTAAAATTGCTACATTTGGTAGAAAAACAGTAAGTTAAATGGATAGCGTGAAAGCTGAAACAAACAACTTGTCTTGTGATGCAAACGCAAGCTAGACTCCAAAGAGGCGTGTCCTTTGCAAATCGCATTCGTGTCCATCTCAAAAAAGCTGAGTCTTTAAATTATTAAAGTTTTTGTTCCCTTTTAGACTCATCACTATCCCAGTCTTATCTCCACCATATCTCTTCTATTTTTATGTAATTCCTGTTAACTATTAATGTACATCTTACTTTCTAGTTTCTTTTGCCTTGTTTCAATCATCAGGTTTTCAAAACAACTCTCAATTATCGCAAACAGAACTGATAACCCATAAAATATCTAGTGAATCCAATAATCCCTTTTATGGTCCAAAATTCGAACATAAACGCTACTCCTATGATTTAGTGTTTCAAAAAAAAAAACGCTATGATTTGAAATCTTGACATGACTCGTTTTGGATTCACAATTACTCGGGATCTCCACACGAGGATCTGGCTTTATTTTTTGTGCCTTAATTACATATTCGTGGGGATTAAATGATTCAAACAAGAGCAACCTTAATTAGCTGGATATGTCTTACTGTCTTTTCGTTGAAGCATTAATAACATAAGCTGTTCAAAAGGCAAAGTAGGGACGGGGCAATACATTCGGACAGCAACATTGAACCAACTTCGAAGTATTGTCGATAAATAATTCAGTTTTCAACAAACAGGAAACTTGTGGACAGCGTACCAGTGACCGTGGCACGAAATATAGCCGATCATGATTTTGTGTTAGTTATCTTCTCAGTCAATTAAATACTAGGTGATTTTTCCATGCTTATGCACAGATAAAAATATTTACAAAATAAATATATTATAAAATTATTAATATTCTAATTTTAGTTTAATTATTTTGTTATTTCTATGTATGATTTATTTTAATTAATATCATATTATTTTAATTAGACATGTAATTTGGATATATAATATCTAGTCTATTTGGTTTTTACTTGGATATATTTTTTTCCCATATTTAACCACAATTATGTTTTCTGCTGAAGTAGATTAAAATTTCATTTTTATTTTCTTGCATTTAGAATTTTTAGTTTGGGCATAAAAATTTAGATTGTTCAAGTAACTCATTTTGTGGATTATATTAAGTTACACATATATTTTCAAACTGAAGCACAATCACTTTTGATTTTAGTTAAACTAAATTTGGGTGATTTTATTTATTGCATTAGCTCAATTCTTCATCTTAAATATGCATATATACTTTCGTAAATTCTTTTTTATAATTTGATATTTATGGATTTGTAAAAAATAGTAGAAAACTAAAATGATGATTAGTACTAGGTTTTATAAATGAAGATTTATAAATATTTACAAAATAAACTATTTTTGGTGTAAATTACTTTATAATTTAGATGTCACAAGATAAATTAAAAGTATTCTAAATAATATTAACCATAAAATTTTGTATTGGTTTATGTATTTTTATTAAGTGTATATTATGTTGTATAAGTATATAAATTTTTTAAAATAAATATAGTAAGACCTTAAATTAATTTTTTAATAATCTGAGAAATTAGAATGATTTTAAAAAAATCATTTTATTAATTTTAAAATATATGTTATGTTTTCAATATTATTTTTTAAAGAGATGATTATTTTTAAGATTAAAATGGTTTTTTGAACTTTTCCTTTTATGAAATAACATTATATATAATTTTTTTTTTGATAAACTATGTTTTCTTTCCTTTTGTAAATATAATTTTCGTTTTGTATTATATGAATATTTCCTTTTATTATATATCTTATTTAGAAAAATTTAAAAAGAAAACTAAAACAAAAAATTTAATTGGCATAAATTATTAAATATTTTAAATAATGGAAATTACATATAACATTGTAATTCATTAAGGGTTTTTTTTAATTAACTATTGCGACACGTAGGAAAGTGAGAAATTTTGATATATATTTATTTGGTTTTTAGTTTCTTAACGAATGTGCATTATTTAATATATCATGACAGAGACACTATGTTTCTGACTGGTTTGGTTCTGTAAACAATTATAATATGGTGGCATCAATAGTATAGGTCGTTTTGTCTTTTTTACTCTTTTTAATATGATTTAAGATTATGGGGATCTTGTTAATATCTCTGTACACAGAACATATAAATGATGTTGCTGCTGAAGAGGACAATTCTTAAAGAAGATAAAATCTAATGGTTCCCTAGCAGATCTTCTTGGATTCAACTGTCATGATATCTATAAAATGTATAGTTTTTTGGCTAACCTGCAAAGTCTTAACTTGTTAATTAAACGGTGATATTCCAATAGATCTAAAAATACTATTCAACGAATTTTGATATGAATTTTTGTGTAGTATGAAACCGAAGAGCATTGAAATTGAATGTACTTGGAAGTAGTTGGGCAAACAAGAAACATGTAAGTGTCTGTATCATTAATGATCTTGAAAACGCACACGCTCGCTTCTCCTTACTGTAATGTTTATCTCTCTTCGTTGCTTTATGGCTCATATTGTTGTGAATTTTTGATGGGCTCGAAGCGGAAGGAAACTGATTACTGTCCCTTGGTACTTCGGAATAGACAAATGAAGAATTCTTCTCACTTCCGTTGAGTTACGTTTTGAATGTCAAAACTTGGCTTAGTCAAAACAAAAATTTGAGAATATTCTTAATTTCTTCGTTTATCAAGATCTTATAAGCTGAATATAATTCTAAACATGGAAAGACTATTGGTAATAATGTTCAACATCCTAACATCCATAAAATCATATAATTTAGATTAGAGATAACAAAAATAAATAAACCAAATATCTCGGTGCATCAATCAATTTTTTATAATAAAATCATTTTCTCAGTTTAAAAATGTTCTCTTACTAATCCACGATTTCAAATAGAAGTTATATACTAGCTAGTCTTTGGCACGTGTAGAAAGCATGGTGTTCTTGCTATTTAAAATGTTTAGACTGGGGAAAAAAATATAAAAGTGAAAGTCCTTAATACTGTGATTAGATATGATCTAAATTCAGTAATAACTTTTTCAAAAAAATAAATCCAGTAATAATTACCCTGTTTATATCATATTAAGTGATATTTTAGGGGAAATATTTTTATAATTCAAATATTGTTTTCAGTTCTTATTTTGAAATTAATTTTTATTTTTATTTGTGATTGCTTGAATTATTTTTAAACTTTTTTACACAGGTTATATATATGAACATATTTTTTAAAACAAGAAAATAATCAAACCATAACTCGTAATATTTATATTTGTATGTTTTGGCAATAATTATCTGCAAAATATTTATGAGTATGAAAAAATGTAATTAAACTGTAAATTGATAAAATCATAGTCAAAACAAAGAGTTATGAATTAGGCGTGAAACAGTTCTTTGGCATAAGCTCATCTGGTTTGCACAAGGTGTGCCTAGATATGCTTTTATCACTTGGTTGGCTGTAAAGAACATGCTTTCTACAGAGTAAAATGCGAGTGTGGAGGCTAGTGCAAGGCTGCCTTTTATGTGGAAAAGAGAGGAAACTAGAGACTATTTGTTTTTTTTACATGTCCATACACCTACACTTTATAGGTTAGAGTTGTAAAATGGATGGACTGTCTAATGGGCGTCCATGTCCAAATATATTTAGGCTTTCATTAGTTATATTCATATTTCTAGATAGACTTTAAATGGTCAAAATTGTGAAACTAATTAATTTATGGGTGTTTGTGGATTTGGTTAATATGGACATGGGCGGTCCAATTTAAAAAAAAATTATAAGATTTCCAAAATTTAGGAGAAAATTGGGAAATTTCATTTTTTCGTGAAAGAGAGTTTATGCGATTCCTTTGGCGATTGAAACTGAGTTCCATCGGAGAAAGTCTCTTTGTTCGTCTCTCCGGTCAATCTCCGCCAAATTCGGAAAATCGACTTTTTCCGCCAAAACTGAAAAATTAAGTTTTTCCGTCAAAACCGCAAAATCGAGTTTCCAAGTTTTCTTGCCAAAACCGCAAAATCGGGTTTTCCCGCCAAAACCGGAAAATCAAGTTTTTCCGACAAAACCGCAAAATCAAGTTTTCTTGCCAAATCACAATATTGAGTTTTTCCGCCAAAACCGTAAAATCGAGTTTTCCCGCCAAAACTGTAAAATCCAGTTTTTTCGCCAAAACCGCAAAATAAACCTAAATCCAGTTTTTCCGACAAAAACGTGAAATCGAGTTTTCCCGCCAAAACCGCAAAATCGAGTTTTCTCGCCAAAACCGTAAATTTGAGTTTTTCCCGCAAAAACCGCAAAATCAGGTTTCCTTGCAAGATTAGAAAATCGAGTTTTCCTGCCAAATCCGTAAAATCGATTTTTCTACCGAAAACGCAAAATCGAATTTCCTGCCAAAACTGTAAAATTTGTAGGCTTATAGATTAAAATTAAAAAAAATTCTTATAAGGTTTATTATGGACTCTATAGCAGTCCATGTAAACATGAATTTTAGTGGGTCTGATCTTTAATGGACATGGTTTCTAATAGATAAATAGATATGTGCTAATGGATGTGAGCTAACCTAGTTTACAGCTGTGCTATAGGTGAATGCATATTATATGTATCAAGTACACACTCGTGTGAGTCCCGACAAATCTTGGAATGTTGCGAATGCATAGGGCCCAAACATCTAATCGACGTAGCCAGTAAGGCCGAAAGCCAACGCAGATGAGAAAACGAAATGACTAATTCATGTAACCCATACCGTACCTTAAATACATGCACGTGTGACACTTTAACCTTTTTGAAATAAACATCCAAAAATATTTAATGACATTTAAAAAACACACGTATCCTCGCGACGGTAAACCTTGTGAAAATCCATATACGCTATCGGTTTGTTTATGAATCACCTATATGCATACTGCATTGTCGATTCTAAGTTTTAGAAGATCAAAAGCTAAAAAGAAAAGAGGCCTTTTGCGTATTGTCTTTTAATAGATCGCTGGCTGAAATCCAGTTTGGTCGTTTGAGCTTATGGCTCTGCTTAAATTTCTATGTAAGGAAATATGTATTTTCTCAAAGAATGTATTTTAGAAATTTTATATAAAAAATTAGAACATCATTGGTGAAAAGAAACTTGGTAGTTTTCTCAAAATAGTAAAATATCAATTTTTATTTATTTATTTGGTTATAAGTTTTTAGACCATCAGAATGACGAGTTATTTAGGTTTTTCAAATTGTATTTGTTCTCAATTTGTTGTTGCCATCTTTATTTTCTTATTTTAAAAGTTTGAAAACGCGTTTATTTAGGCAGAAATAGTACACGTATATAAAGTCTAAACTGTACAGCATAGACTGTTAAATGGTAGGACGACCACACACATGGTTTGTAATCACAGGTCTGGCATTGTTATTATTATTACCTGCTTGGCCTTAGCAAGGAAAGCGACCACAAAAAGCTCGGCTTGTATAGCAAATACAATGAATGGTAACACATCAAAGTAAAGGTGATAAGAGAGTTAATAATAGTAGTAATAGAGTTAACGATAATAACATGCGTTTTAGGTAGTAGTCCCACTATATAAAAGAGACTAATTTTAGATGTTATAAAGGATGCCACATAGGCAAAATATTCTCAGCCATTCATTCTGCCACGTCACTGGCAATCCAAACCAACAAATCGTAATTGCAACCTAGCCCATTAACCGTTTTCGCTTACAAAATTGCTGTCTCCGTCACTTTGCTGTTGGGCCAGATAAAAAAATAATAATAACAGGCGGTGAAAATGGGAATGGAAGGGAAGCAAAAGATCTGGCCGTTGAATATTATGGAAGGAGGCCTGTGTCCGTCCATCATGAGGTTCTCTGACCGAAATCATCACTCTTCCGTACAACTCACGTTAATTATTTACCCTCTTATTAAAAGAAAAGTAATTTTCTTTTGCAAAAAAGAACATGGAGTAATAAACATCTTCACTATTTCCAAAACGTCTTCGTTTTCGTCGTAACCGTAACGTCGCAACCATCAGATCATCTTCCCTCGATTTAGTATTAATTTCGTGCAATCAATTCACCCCACTTTCTCCTCACCAATTCAGAATTTTCACCTCTCCATCAACCAAAGCGTCTGCATATATATGGTCTAAAGGCCCTCACGAAGAATCACAATCTCTCACGAATCATACTCTTGCTCTTATAGTCTTATTAATTGCTCTCTCCACAACGGTGCTTTAGCGGGTTAAACTAGGATCCCATGGACATCAAGTGTGTAGCTAACATAATCTGCACCACGCTCATTCAGCAAAGAACAATGGTAACTCTGAGCTTTCCTTTTCTGATTTGAAATCTGATCCGAGTGTGGTAGTTGTTGTCATTTTGCTGTTGTTCAGTCATGATGTTGTTATGCGCCAGATCCTAAACTACCAAAACATTTAGATCCAACCCACCTGAAATTTCAGTCTGATGCAAGAACCAAGGATCGATAAAGTGGATATCCGACCCGAAACAAAGTTCATCGATAGATCCACGGTGGTGAGAGAAATAGCGCTTAGAACCAGAAATGGAGCCATCGATGTAGGAGTTTCAGAGAAACAGAGACACCAATCCGATGAGAGACGAAACCACGTCACTAATTTGATGTTGAGAGGCTAGGACAGGAGCAGAGATCAATCAAAGAAAACTTGCCATCGAAGGTATACAGGTTCTTGCTGGGAGACAAATAAGCTAATGTATTTTTCTGTGCAACGATTGAGATGGTGACGCTTGAAGAGAATGAGAAAAGACGGATAAGAAGGAAAGAGTTGTTACAAAGAGAGATAACCACAGAAAGCTTTTCAGTTTCACGGTTTGACCGAGAGGTGTTGGATCAGAAAACATGAATGGATGAATCTAGAGTTATCATTGTACCATTAGAGAAGAAGTGGAAGTTATTAGAGAGATGTAAAAAAAGTGAGAGAGAAAGAGAGTCATAAGACAGAAACAGAAGCCTTGAAGAAGTTGTGAATGGTGAAGGGATAAGAGCTCTCAGCTGTTCACTCATTGGCGAAGCGAAGAGTGGACACAGCTGTGCACGCACGTGACATGTTGCCTCTTTCTCTGATTTTTGTTATTATTCTCCAAGTTTAAAATTAATTTCGGTAACATATGCAAGTGCTCTTATTGTATGTGCTACAAGCAAAAGTTAAATACTCAGATACAATCAACTAATAAAATAATAGCATAAGAAAATCCTTACTTCGGCCACAGATCCAACATGTTCAAAAGCAACTAAGAAAGTACGCCTTGAATAAGTTGAAGATGATACAGTCTGAAACCAAGGCGTCGGCTCCTAAAATAATGCTTATGTATAGTTGTTGCTTTTATTTACTTTTTTTTTTTTTGCTAAAATATTTTCTATTATGCTTTTATTTACTTCGTATGGTGTTAACTATCTTCAACGAACTATAAAGACAAACCATTTTTGGAATTCATTATCATCTTTGGCCACATGTTAGTGAAATATTATGTTTGTGTCTCATTCTTTCATGTCAGCATTACAAAAAACTAGATCTTTAACGATAATAACTGAGATGTCATCCATAATATATGTAACCTGAGTTACATATACGACTATCTCGAGTTTTGTCTGACCAAAGATTGAAGTTGAAATACAACATATAAATAAATATCTAAATTTCACACATTCAACTTTAACATAGCTTAAGATAATCTACAATTACATCTAAATGGTATAAAATATTTAATAAAGATATAATGCTAAATAAAGTTATAAAAACATTAAAAGATGCTTATAATTAGGAAATGTATTCCTTTCAGAATTTCCCGAGTAAACTATCATCTATATATAGAAATAATTATATGAAATCTGTTGTGGCGCAAAATTTGGAATCTGTAAAGAAGCTGGAGTCTAAACACTTTCAGTTTTCAGTTTGGAATCTGTAAAGAATTTCCCGAGTAAACTATCATGCTAAAGGATCACAGATAACTGTTTTGATCAACAAACCAACTTTGAGAAAATTATACGATTATGATCATTGTTTAAAATTGATTTTATATATATGGTGCAAATACATCAAGACAGATGTAGGACAAAGTGGAATAAAAAAAAAATCAAAAGACAAATTTTCTAACACCCGTGAAAATTATGAATTCATTGGTTGTAGATTTAACAATATTTTACATAAAACTTCTATAAATAATAAAAGAAAATTTAGATCATGGGTCCGATTAGTTGGGTTATACAGCATAAATATTATTGCAAGAATTTAGTTTATAGCTTTTATTGATAAAGTTATAACTTTTTAGCTGTAAAAACATATTATAACTTTTAAACCATTAGTTTAACGAAATTAATAAAACATAAACATAAAAAATAGGACTGTTGATTTAATGGAGAGAGGAGTTTGTTAAATTACTTAAAAACTTATTCGAAAAAAAGTTTCAAAAAATTATAAGTGAACTGAAACATTTCTACAATCGAACCAATTTAACTAATTTGCTGTTCATTTGGCTCATCATCTTATACATAATTTTCAATACCAAAAATATTTAAAGTTAACAAAAAGAAATGAATAATAATTTTAAAATTGTCTAGCAACTTATATTCTAATAATAGCTTATCAGTAATTTTAAAGTTTTCTAGCAATTTATAGTTTAATAATAGTTTCAAATATTTATGTGCTAAAATATACATACAAAATATATATAATCAAGATTAAAAATTAAACAAGAACCCCGGGCGTAGCCCGGGCCAAACCCTAGTATTAATAATAGGAAACCACAGTAATACCAGCACTGCCACAATAAAAAAAAATCAGAAGCAATTACACTTACCCTCAACTATTTAGGTGGACCTTTGTGCATATTTGAAATTGGGCCTAAGTTAGTTGTCTTTATTCTTCGGTATGTATTAGTGAACTTGGGCTTACATATGCATTAGGCGGTCCTGAGATGTCAATAGTCGTCGATAGGATTGTATATATATGCAATATGAAAAAAAGCTAGAACACAAGATACCAAACTAAAATAGAATGGAAGACATATTCTAATATCTATAACATTTTACCAACCTCTTGGAGTTCATCACATTGCTTGAAGTTCACAACCGCAGCTCATCACCTTGCTTTAGAATCCGCACCCGCCTCTGTCGTAGATATACTTGAATCATATCGCTTCATTAGATAGACGCTAACGTTGTGTTCTTTGAGAGAATCTCCCCCATTTCCTTTACATGTTCTTACATGCATTGTGTTTGGAAATCTAGCTAGGAGCTGCAGTTACAAGTATTGGTATGAGATACTGGTTTCTAGCTCTAGCCACCGTGGGTCCGTGACAGATACTTAGAGCATGATTAACCCCGGTCTTTTATTTGGAGTTCTTAACTCATGATTTGATACCATTTTTTTTACACTTTTAGGCTAACATACGTCTCTTATATCTTTTATTTAAAAGACCGTTCATAACTTTTCTTAGTTAAAAGTTAAAAACCGTCTCTTAGTCGAAGCTAAAACCCCCAATTAAGAGACTGGGGTTAATCATGACCTTACACTGTAATTTGGTTATCTTTGTAAATGACAGTTTACATTATTTGGACGGTTTGGACGGACCATAATAGGCAACGGTCCATTATCGCACATGAGCGTTTTATTCTTCTGATAGATAAAGCTCTCCAGGAACAAGATCACATCATTCCATATATCTATATAAATAACCTAATTTTGTAACAGATAAATACAACATAAATGATGTCTCTACAACTATACTATTAAAATAAAATAAAACCTGTTTTCAAGTTAATTTTGATTTGATTTACTCGCAACAATAGAAAAGAGACAGAAAGTTAGAGAGAAACTTTGGGAATCCGGCGGTCGGTTGGCGCGTGAGCATCCGTGCCGTCACCGGAACCCTTTTTCCTTCAGATAAAATCAACAGGCCTTGTCTCCTCCTCCTCTTATCTGGCTTCCGCCTGTCGGAGCTCTGGTCAACCATCAACCGGCGTGGTTCTGGTACTGGAGCCACGACGCGGTCGCGGGAAGGATGGGCGGTTAAGTAGTTCGAGTTCTATTTCCGGGAGACGGAGGCTCTCACAGATCCGTCGCCGCCGGTCTTTTGTCTCCATGGCGGGGAAGCTTCCTTAGTTCCGCCGTCGTCGGCTCTAGTCTCCGGGGGGTGAAGGCTACCACAGCTTTGCGTCGCTGGGTTTTGTCCCCTAGTCTTTTAGGGTTTAGTCTTTTTTAGTTTCATTTTATTTCTGCGCTTTAGTCTTGGTTCGGTTGTTTGTGTTCTCGTCGGAGGAAAGTGAAGCTTTCCGGTGAAAAGGGTGATGTTGCATGCGATGTTTTCTTTGGGTGTTTGCGGTGAACGGTGGTCTCGCCAAGGCGATCGATTCTCTCCGGTATTAGAGGCCCAAAGATGTTTGCGGTGAAGATTGGCGGAGCTTTGGAGTTCCGGTTTGGTCGGGAGATCCGAAGTCTGGATCTCCGGCGATGATGAGAAGCGGTGGTGATGAGACGCCCTCGCGACATGTGTCCCCTCGTCGTCGAGGATGGCAACACGTGTCCTTGCATCAAAAATTCCAATATGCGAGGCGGCTTCTCTCAAGTCCGTGATGAGATTAGGGTTTTCTCAAGTTGGGCCGTAGGTTTTTGGCCCAATTGGAAAACGAGTTTTAGCCCGGTTGGTTTTTGGGCCTTTCATGTAATTTGTTCCGGGCTTGGTCCGTCTCTTTTAATATTAAAAACATATTGACGCAAAAAAAAAGAAGTTAATTTTGATCTTATGTGATATATTACGTATTATGCCACTGATTTTATTTAGATATTTAAAATTTCATCAATGGTATGTTAGTCACTCATAATAGCAGGCCCGCTCAAAACATTAGTGTACCTTGTGCCATAAAAAAAATTCTCCAAAGTTAATGGTTGATTTTAAAAATTGGGTCCTTAATTTTAGAAAACTTCAAAATTTTGGACCTTAAAGTAATAAGAAATTTTGGTGAAAGGGTGGGGACCCTGTGCTTTTGTACTTTGGGGGCACTACCCCAAGGCCGGCACTGCATAATATAACCTAACTTGTCGTACATGCTAAACATTACACATGAATAAACGAAAAGCTCCACCACATTTATACTCTACATCGTAGGGCGTCCACTACAGTTAGACTGGCGCTGTCTACACGTAGACATGTATATATTGTGTATCCCATCAACATCATTTACTCACTATATATTTAATTTTCTTTCTAAATTATGGTCTTATCTATCTATAACAATAAATGAGACTTTTCTCTATTTTCCTTATGCCATGTCACCGCAAAGAGTAGGGCAAATTTCTACACGTCAGCCTGTCTACAGAGTTCTCAACTTTTGATGAAAAATAGTTCCAACGAATAGGCCTAAAAGGGCTCTATAACAAGTTGAATCTAATATTGATGACCTTCCATAACATAAACAAAGTCCATTTACAGCCCACCATTTATTTGAATGACTTCGTCTTCTTCAAGACCGTACGTCTTTTGCATGGCAGATTTTGCAACACGCTTCTGAACGTTTGTAATCCTCATTCAAACCTCTCATTAAGAGTTTTCATTTGCTTTCTATGTTCAATTTAGTGACTCCTTCTCTGCAGCTCTTAAACTCCCTAGTTTTTGAGACTATAAATAAGTGATAGAGATGTAGTCAAAGTTCACTGCTTCACCCAATTCATCATAATTACCCTTACAAACAAATCACCATTGAATATCAGAACAACGATCAGTATAAACCATAAGAAAATGGATTTAAAGGCAAATTGTAAGATTCTTTATACTAGAAAAAATTATATATTTTAGGAGATCTAGAGATTTGATATACCTTTGTTGGCATGTTTTTTGGCCGTGTCTGAGATCAAATAAACATGGTGGATTATGGAATATACGGTGGGGAAGAGTTTCAGAGGCTTCGTGGTGAGTATGTGATGTATTCTTTGGCGAAGTTGAGGTTCATTGAATAGGGTTAACGTGTTCTCTACATACTGACATACAGGAAATCCATCTTTTTCCTTTGCTTGATCTTCCCCGTCGCCGGATCTGAAATTCTCTCACGTACCAGTGGTTGGTACTCCTTTAAGCTTCATCTCTCAATACTCCCTTTCGAATACTATCGCCTTGAAGCTTCGCTTATCTTTGCCATCATCTTCTTGGACAGACTCTCTGCAAACCTTGCTTTGTTTGTCAACAGACAAGCACCTGAAGTTTCTCTGTTTACTAGTGTGGCAGTCGCCGATCTATTTTATTTGGAGAGAGCGTAATCACCCGTCTCCACTGCAGCACATTTAGGAGCTCAGCTTCGATCCTTGCAGAGATTTATCAATTAGTCAAGAACATAATCTCATCTTTCAGAGAGACAAACACAGATTTCTCCAGGAGAGCCATGCAAATTTGGTTTTCAGAAAATTGATACCCGAGTCATCATCGAATAGTTTCTCTTGCCATCTCCATTACTCAATCCTTTGGAGCCGTTGAAGCATAACAGTTCCAGCTGATCCGTGGGAGTACTTCAGCTAAAGAGGCGTGAGAGATTCTGCCGATTTCGTTTGAAGGAGTTGAGTGTGTCAAGAGGACACGTCTGGATCATCTTGGGTCGCAGTTTGAGAATCTCAGGTGGTCTGATAATGATTATGTGACAAGTTTTAGTGCCAAACTCAATGTTATGACGCATGAAGCATGTGTACTTGGGAAAAAAATACAAGGAGAATAAGCTGGTAAAGAAGTTAGTACGCTGTCTTCCAACAAAATTTGGAGCTTACAAAGCGGTCTTGAATATGACCAAAAACATGGATGAGCTCAAGTTTGACAAACTTGTGGGTAAGCTGAAGGTAGAAGAGATGAAGGTAGACAGTAGCTCGGTCTCTACGTCAGGTTGTGCATCAAGGAGTATAGCACTTGTGACTGACAATAATGATGATAGATCTCTGAATCTTGAAGATGTCATGGGTCTGTTTACTAGGAATATTGGTAAAATGATGAATCCCTCTAGTGGGATGAATCAGTATGTTCCCCAGGGAGGCGATTGTGGTAATGGCAGAAGAAGAGAAGGTCTCAAGTTCTACGAGTGTGAAGGAGTAGCTCATATAAGGCATGACTGTCCTATAACACAACGAAGAGAACTTAAGTGTTCTGAGTGCAGAGGTGTTGGACACACACGACGTCAATGTCCAAACTCAAAGAACGAAAAAATTGTTCCATTGCAGTCATCTGATGATTCAAAGTGTGAAGAAGATATTGTTGCATTTGGTGCACACACGGAGGAATCCAGTGAATCTTCGGATTCAGATGTTGATACATACTCTAAGGATTATCACGTGATGCTCAACAAATGGTTGCAGCTCAAGGATCAGAATCTGAGATGGGAGAATGTGTCTCAGAAGCAAACCGACTTGCTTGAAGAAGTGCTTGAAGAACTTGCGGCTGTAAAAGAGAAGAATGAGTCTCTTGAACCGGAAGTTAGCAAGCTGAGAGAAGTTGCTATTGGTGAACGAGAGAGAGCAAGGATGCTAGAACGTGATTTGGTTGAGAATCACAAGCGGATCAGGATTCTCAACAGTGGATCCAAGAATTTGGATAAGATATTCTTGATGGGACAACCAGCCAAGGTAAACTGGGGACTGGGATATCGAGGAGCTGAGAGTATTGAGGGGGTACAAGAGAAAGGGCTGTCACATTTCATGCAGGGGAGCACGTCAAAAAGTGGAGCCAAAGAATCTTGTCAAGGAGTGCGTCGGGACGTACGACAAGAAGTACAACAGAAAGTTCTACATCGCGTACCTCTGAGCAACAAGTCGAAGGTAGTACATCAGTGCTACAACATGAAGGTCATACATACATGAGGTTCTGAAGCATGGTTGTGCATCTGATACAAGGAAGGAGACTGATCGGTGCATCAGCAACTGTGTCAGGTTAAACAAGAAGCAACATCAGATGTGTTGTTCGTTCTGTGGAAAGGTTGGACACAAGAAAGTGGAGTGTTTTGCTCGTGAGAAAAACAGAAACATGGCCAAAACGGTGAACATGACTTTCATTAAACCCAAGAGGGTTGAAGAGGTGTCCTTAACCAAGAGTGGCTTACTTGATGAGATCAAAAATGAGACATCAGAAGATGGATGCAGCTCTGTTAGGAGGGATCTTGAGGAAGATCAAGAATCATTAAATTTGGAAACAGGACACATAGCTGTTTGTGGCACAAAGGGGAAGGAGATTGAAGTGCGTCAGGAAGTGATGCGAGATGATTTTCAGGAGGGTGATAGTGAAATCACTCCAAGACAATAGGAACGAGTGCAAAATGAACTTAGTGTGGATGGAGAAGGGCTCATGGTCAAGAAGACAACACATGAAAGAAGCCAGTTCCTCAGAAGAAACTGGTCAAAAGGTAGTTCGACATGTGTGTCAGATCGTGATGCAGTAATCTATTACGCTACAGCAGGGGCTGTATCATGGTTACGCATGGAGAAACAAACTGGTATGTCTGTAAGGCTTGAAATCTAAGCATTAGTGTTTTAGCTTATTGTGCAATCAAAGAGGGGGAGAATAATGACTTTCTAGTCTAGAGAATTGATATATGGTGTTTTATACATCTTGTATATATGCTTTTAAATTGGTTTTCAAGTCTTTATCGAGTCTTCCTAGTCTTTTTCGAGTCATTACAGGTCTGGAGTTGCATTGGATGGGAGATGAACCAGCTGAAACAAAAGAGGCAGAAAACAGTGCAATTTGGTGATTTTCACGCAGAACAGTCTTGATGACTGTTCCGGATAGCGGAGCAACCCGAGTGACTGTTCCGAGGGAGTGTTCCAGCGGCAGAGATTTTTAAGGAAACAACAACCTATTTCGGGATTTGCCCTAATCTCTCTATTTTCTCTCCCAGCCGCCTGTGGTTTTGATATATCTTCTTTTTCTGTTTTTCCTATTTATTCGACGCTGTTTTTGGGAGAAGAAACCAGACCTTAGAGTTGGAGACTTGTGATTTGATACTTTGTAAAGGGAGAAGGATCCATCTCTCTCACCATAGAGAAGAACCCCCTGAACCCTTATTCTATTTTATCTACACATGTTTTATTCAGTCTCTGTCTCTGTGTTTTCTTGCTCCATGGCTGAGTAGTCAGCTTGCTTAGTCTAGGGTGTTAGGGTGTTAGATCCGTGAGCTTGACATAAATAAGTTATAAATCGATTGTCTTCATTCACTGTTGTTCTTAAGGCTTGCATCAAGTTAACCACTTAGTGCCTGATTCTAGGTTTAATCTATTCATCAAAAGTGTTATAGGTTGCTAGACATAACTTGAATGAGCATTGCATCCCTAATCAGCGAAAGTAGATATTAGGGTGTTTTGTGAACATATCGGACTTGATCTCTATTGCTTGCTGTCGCATCTTGATCCAAACGAGAGTTTAGGTATCAAGATCGATCAGCATAGGGGGCAGTTCCACGACAGTGGGCTGTTCTACTTGAGTGATCCGAGTTCTAGACTGGTCTTTAATCGAACTTGAATAATTGTTTGGCTCACACTTGTTTAACACCCGATCAAACCACCCTAGGCTAGCATTTTAGTTATCTGAATACTTTAATTAATCTTGTTACTTATTTCTCACGAAACCCTCAAATCTTAAAACCTCCATATTGTTTTAGCTAAGTATTGATCCCATAAAGATAAAGTGTAACTGTTGGTCTCTGTGGATTCGATCCTAAAGTGCTACATCGACATACCATTCGATTGTGGTAGTATGCACATTAGGTTATTTGGTGTGCGTATACACGTAATATCAAATTGGCGCCGTTGCCGGGGACCATCTTTTTACCTTTATTTTTCGGTTATTTATTTAGTCTAAGACCTCTAACTTGCTTTATCCTTTTTGTTGCAGCTAATGTTCCAGGTGCATGACCAGTAGACATACTCGGAGAAACGCACAAGGAGAGTTAGTTACATTTACGAACCAGGAGCTAGCAAGGTTAGAAAGAACAAATCGTCAACAGCCAAGGCAAACTGACACCACTATGGGTGATCATGCCAATCAGGATGATCTCGCTGCGGCTATGGCACTCATGCAGCAGCAGATGCAACAAATGCAGCAGACCATCCAAGCTCAGCAGGATGCTGCTGAACAGGCAGCTCTCGCGCAGCAGGAACAACAGGCGCAGACTGTTCCAATCGGGCAGAGAAACCTTCCGCGTAACATCCCTACTACGCGCTCTGCCATTGTTCCTCCACTCTGCACCAGGCAGGACTTCGAGATCAAGCCTGCTTTGATCGGTCTAGTACAGAGAAAGGTGTTCTCTGGTCTCTCTACAGAAATTCCAATGGAGCATATTGAGAGCTTCGAAAAAGTCTGCAGTTTCACTCGCGTGAATGGTGTTCCACCAGACTACATCACGTGCATGTTATTCCCATTCTCTCTTGATGGAAAAGCTGCACGGTGGTTGAACTCTCTCCCTACCGGCTCTCTCACTTCATGGGAACAGGTCCGATCAGCGTTCCTCAGCCATTTCTACTCTAAGGCGAGAACAGCTGCATTGAGGAACAAGATCACCTCCTTCAGACAGCTCACTGATGAGCTTTTCTGCGACGCATGGGAGCGCTTCAATGACTATCGCAGAGAATGTCCTCACCATGGATTTGATGATGATTATATCCTGGACATTTTCTATGATGGAGTGGACTGGAAATACCAAGGTGCTCTAAACTCTGCGAGCAATGGAGACTTCATGACTCAAACCACTGCTGGAGCGTTTAAGCTGATTGAGAATATGGCTGCTAGCTCAGCTAATAAGAAAGAGGAGAGTGATTGCTCCAAGAAAGGAAACAGTTCTGACGCCCAGAAAATAGATGAGCTGACTGCCAAGGTTGACCAGCTACTGAAAAACAACCAAGGGCACGTTTTCAGCATGGAACAACCTACGGCCGGGCATATTCAGAACCAGAACCAGCGACAACCGCAGAGCAATCCGCATGCTGTTCCAGCTACCGGGAACAGTCAACCAGATGAGCTGCAAGGTCTGGGTATGATGATGCAACAGCTGTTGCAGGGTCAGCAGGTTCAGGCCAAGGTGTTGAATCAGGTAACCACAGAAATTGACACCAGGATGGGCAACATGTTCACTGAGCTGAATAACAAGTATGACAATCTTGCGATCCATATGAGAAAGATCGATGTTCAGCTTGCTCAAACAGCTGAGAGTGTCAAGAGGCAACAAGAGACGCTCCCTGGAAGAACTGATAAAAATCCTAGGACTGAGCACTGTAATGCAATAGAGCAGCCGTTCGCTGAGACTGCTCCAGGCGCAGAAGAGAGAGCAGAGCAGTCTGCTAGCTCTGGAGTGACTGCTCCTAGCGAACCTGCTGAGACTCCACCATCTCGAGTCTATGTTCCCAAGGTTCCCTATCCAATTCCACCTAGACATCTGATGGATCCCATTAGTGAAGAGCAGCTGATAGGTTTTAACAAGATGGTGAGAAGGCTTCCTAAAGAACTTGCATTCGAAGATGCTCTGCAGATTCGTCCATTGCTCCAGTTCTTTAAACACTGTAGAGAGACTCAAGAGGAGATCAAGGTCCTCTATACCAGAGCACTGTCTACGCCAGCACTGAAGGTATTGCCTAAGGTTGATGATCCTGGAAAGTTTGTTTTCCCATGTTCCATCGCAGGAACAACCTTCAAGGACGCTCTTTGTGACTCTGGTTCTTGTGTGAATCTCATCTCAAAGGCTATTGTAGACGATTTGGGTATTGCTGATGTTGAGCGTTCTCAGTTGACCCTGACCTTTGCAAACTCTTCCAGAGCAGTCCCATATGGAACCATCCGCAGCCTTCATGTTCAAGTAGGGGAATGCATTGTTCCTGCTGAGTTTCAGGTTGTTGAGATGAACAAAGATCATGAGATGCCTTTGATATTTGGAAGGACATTCATGGCTACTGTTGGAGCAACCATCGATATGCCCAACAAGAGAGTCTGCTTCTCCAACATCAACAAGAAAGTTTTCTACAAGGCTGTACCCACCAGATCTTCCTCATCACACGCCTCTCGCATCTCAGTGTTTGATGTAGAAAAGCTGAAGGTTGTTCCAGAGAAGGAGCATGGTGATAAGGGTGAGAGCAGACTGTTCTTTGATGAAGATCCTAGCACTGATCCTACTAAATTCAGAGGGAATTCAAGGGTGAAACAGAAAGTCCAGAAGAAAAGGGTCAAGGGAGATCCTACAGTGACTTTGATACCTCTCAAGTGTGATGAGAACTCCATTGAGTATGAGGTAAAGTGCAAGGGTACCTCTAAACCGTTCTCTAAAGTCAGAGCTATTCTCACACATGAGCTGAAAGAGAAAGGGGAAGCTGCTGTGAAAGGGTTGTTGAGCAGGGTTTTGAAGCTGAACATGTCTGATTGTGGAGCTTGTTTTGGAACAGGCCCTCCTGCTCAACCCGACTGATCCCAGTCACCAAGTCAAGCTAGAGACTTAAACCAAGCGCTTGGTGGGAGGCAACCCACTGGTAAGTGTAAATATAACTTGGTTTTGTTTTTGTTTACTCATTTTTCGTTTTAGTTTATTGAGTTTCAGGTCAAAAAGCAAAAAAAAAAAAATTCGAGATACTTCAAAAATTCTGGGTTGCAGAAACGGAACAACCTACCCCCTAAAAGAGCGGTTGTTCCAGGCGATCATCTGACGATAGAACACCCAGAATTTTCATGGAGCGCCTGCTCCACTCAGGTAAGTATCTCGACCAAAAAAAAAAAAAAAAATTCTTGTTTTCTCCTTCTCTCTGATTTATTTTCACACCAGGGACGTTGTGAAGTAAGTCTGGGGGAGGGTTTTCGTCGTTTACTAACTCGTTTCTTTCTTTTGTTTTTCTTTTGGGTCAATTTGAGTCAGTTTTTATTGAGTCAGTCAAAACTTTGTGGGAATTAGGACCTTATTCTGTGTTGATCACTGACCACCTCGTGCTTTAGTTATCTTATTCAGTGACCTTAGCAGTGGCGAAAGACACACATGTGGACCTGGAACACCCTGACATATCTCACTTGATTCTCCAGAAGTTCTCAGCCGATCAGGTTACACTGGGTAGACTTAACTCCACCTTACTTGAACCTAATCTTGACTGAAATTCTTCTTGTTATGGGCATTAGATCAGGGAAACGAGAACACACTCAGGACTTCTTACCTTTTTATCCATCTTGCTGATCCTGAGTGGCTAGCTCATCTTTAGCTAGTTCCCACCCTGCACCTTAGCCTTTATTCCACCTTCATGCATTTGTTTTTCAGTGTCATATGTGCAGATATGTGCAAAAAGGTCGGAGAGGAAAGGATCAACGCAGCCTGCTACTCGTTACTGCTACAGAAATTCAGTAAGAAAGGAGAACAAGCAGATTAAGGGAGCAACTGCTCCATAACCAATGAACTGCGCAAGAGCAGGGGTGGAGAACCAGAATGGTTGCAAAATCAGAACCACCAGTGGCACTCAGAACGATCATGTATTACCTCCTTCTTCGTCACATCACCATATCAGTCTTCAAAAAAAAAAAAAAAAAAAAAAAAAAAACGAGATTAATGTGATGGAGAAGGGGAAGAAAGAAAAGAAACATGGAGCCACTGGAAAGGTCGAGCAAGAAGTTGGTACCAAGTATTGAAGAGTGTGTAGAGGA
Source organism: Brassica rapa (assembly GCF_000309985.2). Classification (NCBI taxonomy): domain Eukaryota; kingdom Viridiplantae; phylum Streptophyta; class Magnoliopsida; order Brassicales; family Brassicaceae; genus Brassica; species Brassica rapa. Next base: position 17,935,648 of record NC_024799.2, on the reverse strand, counting down.
AAGTAGAAAGCAGAACAATCAGTTGCCTGTTCCGTCATCAGAACAGTCGCACCAGATAGAGCAAAAACGAGTAGAGGCTGTGGACATCAATGGATCTATCCTCTCTTGCCATTTTGTGTGATATCCTGCATCCTCTTCAATGAAATGGTAGCCCCTAAACACTCTTAACTCCACCATTAAATAGCCTGTTCCACACCTAGACCGTCTACCCTGAATGATGCCTGTGATGAGAAGCTCACGCTACTCTTAAATGAATGTAGGGAGTTCTGTCTCGATAGTGTTGCTTTTTCAGGTTTGAGATGAAGAGTATGGAGCCGATTTTTGAACAGCAGTCAGTGGGGTTCCGGTAAGGGTGTGTTGTCCTAGTTTTACTGCTTGTATGGTTCAGAGATTCGTGGTTAAAGTATGGTTGCTGAGAATAGGAGAGTTCCCACACTTTCAAACCTTTCTCCCTGTTCTTGATAGTTGATATTGTTTGAGGACAAACAAGGATCTAAGTCTGGGGGAATTGATATATGGTGTTTTATACATCTTGTATATATGCTTTTAAATTGGTTTTCAAGTCTTTATCGAGTCTTCCTAGTCCTTTTCGAGTCATTACAGGTCTGGAGTTGCATTGGATGGGAGATGAACCAGCTGGAACAAAAGAGGCAGAAAACAGTGCAATTTGGTGATTTTCACGCAGAACAGTCTTGATGACTGTTCCGGATAGCGGAGCAACCCGAGTGACTGTTCCGAAGGAGTGTTCCAGCGGCAGAGATTTTTAAGGAAACAACAACCTATTTCGGGATTTGCCCTAATCTCTCTATTTTCTCTCCCAGCCGCCTGTGGTTTGATATATCTTCTTTTTCTGTTTTTCCTATTTATTCGACGCTGTTTTTGGGAGAAGAAACCAGACCTTAGAGTTGGAGACTTGTGATTTGATACTTTGTAAAGGGAGAAGGATCCATCTCTCTCACCATAGAGAAGAACCCCCTGAACCCTTATTCTATTTTATCTACACATGTTTTATTCAGTCTCTGTCTCTGTGTTTTCTTGCTCCATGGCTGAGTAGTCAGCTTGCTTAGTCTAGAGTGTTAGGGTGTTAGATCCGTGAGCTTGACATAAATAAGTTATAAATCGATTGTCTTCATTCACTGTTGTTCTTAAGGCTTGCATCAAGTTAACCACTTAGTGCCTGATTCTAGGTTTAATCTATTCATCAAAAGTGTTATAGGTTGCTAGACATAACTTGAATGAGCATTGCATCCCTAATCAGCGAAAGTAGATATTAGGGTGTTTTGTGAACATATCGGACTTGATCTCTATTGCTTGCTGTCACATCTTGATCCAAACGAGAGTTTAGGTATCAAGATCGATCAGCATAGGGGGCAGTTCCACGACAGTGGGCTGTTCTACTTGAGTGATCCGAGTTCTAGACTGGTCTTTAATCGAACTTGAATAATTGTTTGGCTCACACTTGTTTAACACCCGATCAAACCACCCTAGGCTAGCATTTTAGTTATCTGAATACTTTAATTAATCTTGTTACTTATTTCTCACGAAACCCTCAAATCTTAAAACCTCCATATTGTTTTAGCTAAGTATTGATCCCATAAAGATAAAGTGTAACTGTTGGTCTCTGTGGATTCGATCCTAAAGTGCTACATCGACATACCATTCGATTGTGGTAGTGTGCACATTTGGTTATTTGGTGTGCGTATACACGTAATATCAAGAATGCATATCTAATAAGGGAGAAAAGCATGGTGTGGTGCACATCTCGTGAGGGAGAAAATCACAATTGGTATGGAAGGTTCCAAGTGAGGAACGTGGTTGTTGAACCAGAAGATTTATGTGCTTGATCGACACACAAAGCTAAAAGGGGGAGATTGAAGATGTAAGATGTATGCCCTGAAGTAGTCCATGACGTAATCGCTGACTTAGTTGCTGAAGCAGACGTTATGTTAAGTGGTGAAGACCATGTGGAGTCAAGATGCTGAGCTGGAGTTTGTTGACTTAAAGAGCTAGTTTATGACTTAAGGGAAGAAGAATAAATGCATTTCATGATAAAGAAATTGCATTTAATGTTATGGAAGATGTCCATATTCATGTTGCCTTGGAGACTAAGTTTCGAGAACGTCGTAAATAATATAAGATAGCTATAGGTGTAGAGAGATATAGACACATAAACTGATCTTATTGAGAGAGATAAACTCTTGGAAGTGTTCTTGGCTCGTGCTGAAGCTGTGGCTGAAATACTTGACGAAAGAGAGACATAAGCGGGTAGCTTAAGAATTTTTCAGTAGCGTGTGTTAGGGTTAACACTAGACGTGTAAAAGCTGAACTAAGCAAATTTGGTAATAGATTATTTAAATGAGATTCTAATAAAACATAGTGTTTGCTTGTATTGTTTTGTCTTTCAGTTTACTTTATTCAGTACTATTGTCGTATCATCTTGCACTAACAGGTTTAACAAATATATTTACTGGTTAGTATTATTTCTATTATATAATTTTAATATTTATTTAAATAAAAACTTTTTAAATTCTTTTGTCTAATAATTTGTTTACAAACATTGTTTAAGTAATTATTTATCCTTTTTCGGTCAAAAGTAATTAATTATCTTTTCAACATTACTTAAGTAATTATATATATCTTTTATCCGTCTATAAACATAATAGCGGTTAAATTAACGTAGGACATTGCAGTATTTTAAAATTTGTTGAAAATTCACAACATCTCTACGTACAAGTTGGCATTTCACATAGATAATGTATGTACATAAAGATCATAATCTGAAGCCCTTCCCTGTTCGGAAACTCGCTAGTCGTTCCTCGTACGCTTGGCTTGCACCTAGCGCTGAATGAAAAAATTGGAGACTTTGCGGGGATTAATCGCCGATTTATTTTGATTATATACAATACATTTGTTATCTACTACAAGTAAGATCTCCAGCGGTTCACCCTTCCTTTAAGTTGAGAACAACCTGAGTTTGAACTCAAGCGAACGCGTTTTCGTATTATTTTAGCGTTTTAAGTTTAATGAAGGGTAATTTTGTCATTACACAGTCGTCTTCCTCTTTTCACTTTTAGGATTTTCTGCAGTTAATCACGACGGCTTTGCGAATATGACGGGTTTCACATCATTTTTCGTCATTTTTTCTGCTGTTTGCAATAAACTTATGTATATCAACAGATTTATAAGCTAAAAACGGATAAAAACTTAAGCTTTTTTGAGATTTCGATTTTTTTTCACCGAATCACTCCAATTCGCCACGCTTGGTGGCCGAATCACGAGTTTCCGGCGATTTCACAGTCCTAGGCGGTGCGTTTTAGAACATGGATCTGAAGTAAGTAAATTATATTTTTGTACTTGGTGACAAAACTCCTGAAGTAAACCTGATGCCTTTTAAGTGAAAAGGTAAAAGGCAATTAACTATTAGAATTATGACATAGATTCTAATTAGTAAAATATTAAAGTGAAATAAAATGGTGAAAGCAAAAATTAAATATAAAGTTATATGGACTCCACTTATGAGAACGTTACACTAAAGGACACATTATGTGTTTCCTTTTCACCTAAAGACACATTATGCATTTGGAAAATTTTATGTGCACGGCTAGCTTTTTTGAGACTAAAATACCCATGTTTTGTTTTTTTTCTGCTGTAGCTCCCGGACGAATTATTCTCCTTTACATTTTCTAATAACAAAAATGTATTTGATTTTAATTAAATCTAACATTTTGTACCCCCATCATCTTTCATTTATCATTATTTACTATTTCAATATATGAATGTATAAAGTTTATATATATAAAAATAAAATATTTTCTTTTTCATTTTGATATCCATTTGTATATATATATATATATATATATATGTTTTATATTTTTTTAAAAAAAAATTAACTACGCTCTGGACAAATTTTCTCGTGGTTATATAGTTAATGGACAAGACTCGTGAATATGCTCTCATATACAATTTTTTGGTGGATGTCTTCTTATGGACGAGTTCATGTGGTTATGATTGTGTAACTGTGATTGTTTGTGAAAATGTTTTTGTGGACAAGGTCTTGGATGTCTACATGAATAGCTAATACTAATGTTTGGGAAGAGGATGTATGGACAGGTGTGATGTTTCCAAGTCCGTAACCATGAACTTCATATCCATAACCATACAACCTCATTTACGGTATATATCGTCACCATAGTCTCCACCTCTGTCTCCACTTTCGTATCCACAGCCTTTGTATCCATAACCATCATAACTTCCACTCCGGTATCAACCACCATCTCCACTCTCCTGTCTTCCGCCTCCACCGTATCCACCACCATATCCTCGTCTCGAGCAACCACCTTAGTATCCACCATCTTCATATCTATAACCACCTTCCTAAGTCGCCATAATTAGTCTCGTCGGAACTCAGATCTCCTCAGCGACTCCACCACAATCCCATATCTCCGCTCAAGCTTCAAAATCTCACTGCTCTCAACTTCAGTCTCAATTCGAACCTTCTTGATGGATTAATTGCCTTGTTCACCGGAGCTGGATTTTGGAATTCGCTCTCCTCTGTGACTTCACTAAACTTTCCAAATCTCCTCCGCTCAAGCCCATAAAGCTTGAATCTGCTTCTAGTAATAGTCATGGTAGCTACAAACATCATCTCTTCCGCCACCAATTTCTTCCATTCTAAATCCTCACCGACCTTTGTCCCTTCTGTCCATGACCACCTCCTCTGTCAGCTCCACACAATCCACACAGCCATCAGCCACCTCACAAACCACCAGCAAAAAAAATCCACTTCAACTGCTTCCAGCCTTCCATCGTCTTCTCCTCCGCGTCGAAAGATCTCCTCATCTACTCTAAGTTATCCTCATAGCTTATGCTTGACATAACTACCCTGACCTCTACAAGTACATGGATTACACTCTTTTTTCTATTTTCCCTTCCGATCTGGTTAAGCTCATCCTCCATGGCTGTCACACATGCTGTCGTTGCTTCTCATGTACTCTGCGTAATTCTACAGACACGAAACCACGATAATTATTTTCGGTGAGAGACGTGTCCTATGATGGAGGAGGAGCCTGAGTCTTGGTGAAAGACAAAAGATGGGTGGATTTCTTATCTAATTTGATTTTTTAAAACATTTACTCAATCTGGAATCTGAAATCGAGAAACAAAAAAGAAGATAAATTGTTATACTTTTCTATTTACTTTTTTTTTTTTTTTTACTTTGGTGTAGAAGAAACTAGAGATGGTGTAGTGCAAAGATAATAAATGGTGTAGTATAAGGATAGTGAAGTCTTTTTGCAACTAAAAAGTGTATCTAGTATTCATTGTGTCTTTAAGTGTAATTAATATGTTGAAATGTGTTTTTAGTTGTAATTTTTTATCCATTTAATGGGCGCGATTTATTTTTTACCTCTTATTATTCGAGAAAAGAGTTGCGCTAGAATAAAACTAAATCACATGATAACAAAATATATTTTTTACTCTATATACGGTGGGCCTAGCGTAAATAGTTTTACGCTGATATGTTTAACAATCGTACACATAATATCAAACTGTTCATTGTAAGTATAACAGGACGATAGAGACGATTTGCAATTTTGCATCGTACAATGTGTTATCTTTTTAAAGAGTACACAGAAACAAATATATGCATGCTCTTAAAAATCTAACAAATTTCTTGTTTATATCTAATTCTAATTAGCTCATGTTGGAGAAATATATCCAAGCAATCATACTCAGCATATTTTAGATGACGAAAAATTAAACTTAAGAAGTGTTAGGAAAGATCAACTAACATTTCTACTTGAATTAAAAATAAAATTGTGGAAAAATGGGGGATATTAATATGGGGTGGGATAAAGGAAATAAATGGTTGATGGGTGATGATGATGTTGACAAGGCAAAATAAAAGAGCCTGATTTGATGGGGTTTGGTGTGTTTCTTTGGATGTGATTTGTCTCTCATTCTGCACCATTCTCTGGCATTTCCTTAGATAGTAAAGGACTCTCCAAGTCCAAGTGTGTATATACTTATCCAGTCGTGAGTTCCGAATATTTCAACTAGATGTACGTATAGTTCAGGTAATAGCAAAGATATGTTTAGTCAAGTTTTTTTTTTGATAATTTGTTTTATACATTTAGTCAAAGTTTATCATGAAATGATTCTACATTTTTCCTGCAAAGAAAACACTTTTCAAATATACACTTTGTCAACTGTGGACATTTATTTTACAAATTAGTGCTAAATTTGTTTTAGGTATTTAACAAACATTTTTTTGACAAAGTATATATTTTTAATAATGGTAAAATTTTATGTAGATTTATTTTCTAGATGGTGATAAACTTGTATCTTGGTGTTTATGAAGGAAGTTTGCATTTGTATCGATAAATAAAGGGTAAATTTCAATTTTACGGCTTTTTCAATATATCTTTAAAGAATAACGATTTTCATAAATATCTTAAGTTTCTGGTGAAAAATATTAAACTAACTCTGTAAATTATTTATAAATATTTTAAAATAATTTATAAAATATTTATAGAAGTGTATAAATTTAATATCACCTTCTAAATATTAAACTATAAACAATAATCACTAAGCCTTAAACCCAAATGTTAAAATATTTCTGACTGAATTTCTTTTGAAAGGTGGTCAACTTTTTTTTGTCATCATTTTGAAAAGTGCTTAACAAATTATGGTATTTCAAACAATATTTCTAAATAAATCGTAAATATTTTTTTTACAATTGAATACAATCATACAAGTATGCAGTGCCAGTGCCTGAATGCAAATATATGTCTACTATAGAAATTCACATAATTGTATGCATACAAATTTACTATCATTTTGATAAATAGTACAAATCTACTATTATAAATCAGTTATACCATAGTAAACCATAAATTTACCAATATTTGAGTAAAATACTCAAAAGTTTAAATAACTTTTACACTGAAAGAGATAAGTTTACCACTTTATTAAAAAAATTGTCAATCAATGAAAAAGTATCTATACCAAAATACAAAAACCGACCAAAATTCGATTGTCTAAACCAAAAGTATACAATGCAACATTAGTCTATCATCGAAAATGAAATCAATAGTTCTTATATACAGTGCCGGTCCGGGTTCCTATGGCGCCTAAAGCGCATCAATTAATTGATGCCCTGTAACAAAAAAAAATTAAATGAAACCATTCTAAAACAAAAAAAAAACATTCTTGTTACTTGAGAATACTGTGAGTTTCGGGTTACATGAATTTGTCTACTTAGCTGAGTTCTTACTATGTTTCCAGCAACATTTTCTACAAGTGCATGAAAATTAAAATAAGTTCACATTTACTTAAAGTGAAAAAAAACAATAAATAATTGGTAAATACAACAACACAAGAAAACGATCTAAGTGAAATATGTTTAGTTTGTAAATTTTACTGAATTTTTCAATTGTCAAAGCATGAGAGAGTCCAAAAGAGTATTTAAATCCAACAAGAAATATTTCATATTTGTTCTTTGTTTTTAAGATATTTGGGTGAAACAGAAGATAGTTAGTAGAAGGAGAAGAAACACATACATGAGTAAGATAACAAAACGGTGAAGATCGACTCAACCATGAAAGAAGGAAATCCAGAAATTGTTGAAACTCTAATTAACAAAAAGTAAAAAAATGAAAGATGAGGAAAGATGAATTGCATTTAGTAAATGGCTGCTATTTAGAAAAATAAATTAGTTTTTTAGTTGATTTGTTTTTGTCTTATAGGGGTTACAGCATTTGATAAAATATATAAAAACGGAAACTAAGATATCCAATAAAGGAGTCTAAATATGTCGGATTATTATACTTATTACCAATTAAAATGAAAAAGCAGGCACAAGACTCGAACTTGCATTCATCCAGCGAACGAAAACATAACTCAAACCACTATACATACAAGCATATATTGTCTTTTTTTGGCGCCCCTAAACTATGTACACCTTTTGGCACCTAAAGTCCAAGCTTTAGGGGCTTTACCCCAGGGTCGGCCCTGCTTATATATCTAATTCACGAGTAATAACTCTATCACTAATAATATAAAAAATACCATACTGTTTCGGGTGGTATTGCAAGGAGAAGTGGAGCTGAGATGTGAAGAGGAGGCCTGTTCTGTCGTACCTCAGCTTGAGGAGACTGCCATACGAGGGCTCCAAGAACTGCCTTAAGGACTCTTTCCGGCGCAGGTGTTACTGATCTGTTCTCAAAAAGACGTAGAGAGATATGGGTAATGTGTTGTATTGATAATAGAGAGGAATACAATATATATATACGAGAGAGCTCACGTAGGATCTCTAGAGCTTATATACAGAGCATATACTCTATCAATATACAAGATACTTCTATATAAAAGGAACTAGAATACTCCCGTATTTATCCCCTATACGCCTCCGCAAGATGAGCGACCGGATGAGAGCCCAATCTTGGAATTGAGTTGTCGTAAACGCAGACGAGGTAGCGGTTTAGTAAGTGCATCGGCTAGCTGATCTTTAGAAGATACATTAGTGACTCTGAGAAACTGTGACTGAACCATTTGAGGAACAAAATGATACTCAAGCGCCACGTGCTTCATGCGAGAGTGAAAAACATGGTCTGCGACAAGATATATAGCACCCACATTGTCAAAAAAAAATTGACAGGTTGAGATGCAGTAGAGACTCCCAGTTCAGACAGAAGATACGACATCCAGAACACTTCAGCGGCAGTGTCAGCTATAGACCTGTACTCAGCTTCAGCTAAAGAACGAGCAACAGTCTTTTGTTACTTTGAGGACCAGACCACATGATGAGAGCCAAGATAAACAATGTACGCTCTTGTTGAAGTATAATCATCCCAATTTCCCGACCAGTCGGAGTCCGCGAAGGCATGAAGGTTGAGAGTGTTGTTGCTGCGAAGAAAGATGCCTTGATCGCGAGTTTCAGAGAGATAGCGGAGAACACGTTTTGCTGCCTGCCACTGTTTATCCGACAGACGATGCACAAATTGTGACAACTTGTTCACAGAAAAAGCCACATCTGATCTTGTAAAATGAAGATAATGCAAGCTTCAGTGAGAGGTGTACCAGAAGTAAGTTGCAAGTGACAATTGGAGGCCATCGGAGTTAAGGCTGGATTTAAGTATGAGTTAACAAGTCTGTGATGTATTTTTTGTTGCGTGAGAAGGATCCCCTCAGCAGTGCGATGTGCTTCAATTCTCAGAAAATAACTGAGAGAGCCTAAGTCCTTAAGAGAGAATCGGATGCTTAGGCGTTGTGTGAATTTCTCGACCGCTGCAGAGTTGTTTCCTGTGACGACAATGACATCAACAAAAACTTGAACCTCGCTCCACTCCCTGCATCTTCTTAGTTTACTCCCAAACTCAGAGTGCCTACCTCTGTCTTGATCCTTCCTCCACCAAAATCTTCATCTCTCTCCATGTTCAGTTTCATGAAACAGTCTCTCCTCACAAAAACCTCCATACTTCTTCGCCCCCGTGTTGGTTTGCCATACGTAGCAGATAGAGTGTTCTAAGCCTCAAGAGTTGACCTGGATGTAGCGATAAGTGTTTGAATCGGAGTCTCAATAGCACCCATGAGACCGTTGAATAGAAGATTGTTCTGTCGCTATCAGGCCATGAGAGCACGATTTGGAGTGAGAACATCGTTGACATTGATTGTCCCAGGAGGAGGAATGATAGTTTTGTCCATGAACTTGACAAGATCATAACCTCTGAGAAGAGATGTGATTTGCACACTCCAAGTCAGATAGTTTGTTGATGAGAATTTGGTGAATATTCACCATTTTGACGCCGTAATAGGGTTTTGCGGATCACGGTTGAGATTAGCCTGAATGATGTTTGAAAAAGATAAACTTTTTTGTTTGAATATTATTTACATTCATTCAAAAAAAAGATGAAGTATCAATTTTAACCGTGAAAAAAAGTTATGGTGGATCTGTTGATTTAACAAGATGGCTCTACAAAGACAAGCTTAGACTCCACTTGATATGGAAGAAGACCCGTCAGAAGACTTTCTGGAAGTCGTCTAGAAGAAGTCTTCTAGTGCATTATATTTTAGAAGACTTCCGAGAAAACTTCCCATAGGTCTTCCAAAGTCTGATCCAGATCTGAGAAACATGTATATCAAACGCAAATCTGAAAATCTTGCATATCATATTAAAAAACATTCAAGTGGCTTATAAACAGGGAAATTAGTGGAAAATTAAATAGACATACATTTATAAAACACACAAAGTACATATCCAAGTGGAAGATGAGAACCATCTGATTAAAACCTGCAACAAAAAAATAGATTAGTGAGAAAGACATGAGACAAAAATGAAAAATTTATATAAAGTTTAGTGTTTTCAAGTCAAAGAGATTAGAGTGGGTTTGGAGATTTTTAGTTAGGAAAAAATGTATGAATTTTATGCAACAGGAGGTTGCCAAATGAAGAAAAATCAGACGTAAGAACTTATCAGAACGCTCAGATCTATTATGAAAGGGAGACCTGGGAGAAGACTCCATCAGACATAAGAACTTACCAGAACGCTCAGATCTATTATGGAAGTCGTCTGGAAGTCGTCTGGAAGTCGTCTGGAAGTCTTCTAGCCCTGAAGTCTTCCAGATCTGAACATGCATATCCAAATCCAGATCTGAAAAACCTGCATCTCTAAAAACGTTCAAATGACTTAAACAGAGAAAATGAGTGGAATGATAGATAGATCTACCTTTATAAAACATACAAAAATACATATCTAAAATTAATAAATTTACCTTTAAATGAGTGGAAAATGAAAACTATGTGATGAAAAACCTCCAAAACAAGACAAACTAGTGAGAAAGACATGAGACAAAAACAATAAATTGATATAAAGTTTGGTGTTAATAAGTTCAATGAGGTTAGAGAGAGGTTGGAGAGTTTTAGAATGAGGAACATATTATTTTTGTTGCAGCTATTTGAGAGGTGGAGAGAGAATGTGTAAGTTTTCTAGATATATGGAGACAAAAATTCCACTAAGGTTAAATATTTTCGATCAGAAGACGTACTAGACGACTTACTTGTAAGTCGCCCAGAAGACTTCAATATTTTTAGCGGGAAACTAAAATATTTTTAGCGAGAAACTAAGCTATTTTTAGCGGGAATAAGAAAACTTCCCAGACGACTTACATGTTAGTCGTCTAGACCCTAAACATAACTCCTAAACTAAATTAACTAACTAAACACTTCATAAAATAAAATCAAATTGTTTACTATACGCAGAAATAATCACATGTAGATAAAAATTTAATTTTTCAAAAAAACATTTAAACTTTTCAAAATCTATCCCTAAGAATACATAAAATGCTACAACATATGTTGTCAAACCCTAGACGAAAGAATATAATGATTCACTACTTTCACTCATCTATGTTGAAAACAATTCAATTTTATTATATCTTAATTTATATCACTTAAAACTATTTATAGTTACATGATTTTAATTTCTCGCTTATCAAAATATTTTTTTTAAAAATTTATAAATTATTTTTAAGATCAACTATACCAGACGACTTCTGTGGACGTCGTCCAGAAGACTTAACAGAAGACTCAGAAGACTCAGAAGACTTAGAAGACTTAGCGGGGATATATTTGTAAAAATGAGTTCAGTTTTTTTTGTTTGGTCACAAAGCTGGCTGTAATTTCACAAGGGTTTTGGGTTACTTTTGCATATGATTCAAGTTTGTGTATACTTTTGCAATCAAAATCAAGTTTTGAGTCATATTTGGTAAATCTCCCTTTAATTAAACCATATAATATATAAAATACATTTATATTTTAATTATGAAATTTACGTTGAACAGTGTTTTTTGATAAAAGCATATAACAAACATTGACAACTTAATTTTTAATAAAATTATAAATTACTAAAACTATTCATCTCACAATTAAAATTTTATTATCAGTAATTTAAAGTTCTTACTTTAAAAGATATAAATGATCAAAAACATCATATGAGTAGAAATCATCATTTAATAGAAATTAATATTAAAAATATACTATATATGCTAATATAATTTAAATTTATATATATACTATCAAATAGAAAAAAAAATATTATTTGGATTAATAAAATTTATTTATATATTCGCATCAATTCAATTATATATGTAATAGTTACTGTTTTGTAATTATTCAATATATTTTTATAATTTTATAATATGTAAAAATATATAATCGATAAAATAATTTATATATGTAATATTTATTCCGCACAAAACGCGGATCTTAACCTAGTCTATAGGTAATTTTAACAAGTGAAATTACATAAACAATTCAAAACCACTACAAGTTGGATCTTCACATTAAAAATCAATATATTCATGTGTGAATTGTTAAGGAAGTTGAGTATTGACGTCAGTGTTTACTAAGTGTACCACCACTAAAGGGCATGAACCTAGACCACTAATTAGTTTCTCCTTTTAATACCACAATGTCTACGGTTCTATTTAAATGATTAGTAGTTCTATTATGTACTAGATTTTTTAACCGCGCTACGCGCGGATAAGATATTATATGTATTTCTCAATTCTAAAAAATAATGTATAATATTGTATTATATTATTTAAAGAATAAAAAATAAGACTACATAACATACATATATTTTTTATATTTTCTTTGTGAAAATCATTATGTTGTTTGATTGTTGTACTTAATTCACATCTTCGCATAGATATTTGTGATAGATGAATAACTATATTATTATTATCAGTGAATAATATATATTTATTATATAATATAAAAAAAATGGAATTATTTACTTTTTAACAAACTTGTCTCATGTTGGGGACTCGGTTATAGACATATCATATTCAAATGAAACATTTTTACATCTATCAATCTTCTTAACAATCAAGAAACAAATCTGAATATCAAAACAATATCTCATATGATCTCTTTGTGAAATAACTGCTCTGAAGAAATTGAATTTATGCATCAAAAAGGACTGGAAATGGATGTGCATATGTGTTATCTAAGTCAGTTTTACAAAAAACTATTTATAGTTCATATATCATTTATGTCCATCCTATTTTTTTGTCCATCATTTCTTAAACATCTTGAAATAAGTAATGCTAATTAATAATAAACTTTTTGCTCACAAAATAAAAATCAAATTTGTCTAATTATCGCTTAATTTGTCTAACTGATATATGTATTTCTCAATTCTAAAAAAATAATGTATAATATTATATTACATTATTTAAAAATTATAAAATATGACTACATAACATAAATATATTTTTTAAATTTTCTTTGTGGAAATCATTATGTTGTTTGATTGTTGTACTTGATTCACATATTTGCATATATATTTGTGATAGATGAATAACTATATTTTTATTATCAGGAAATAATATATATTGATTATATAATATAAGAAAAATAAAATTATTTACTTTTTAAACAAACTTGTCTCATGTTGGAGACTCGGTTATAGACATATCATATACGAAGGAGACATTTTTACAGTTATCTATCTTCCTAACATTGAAAAAACAAATCTACATATCAATACAATATCTCATACGATCTATTTGTGGAATAACTACTCTGAAGAAATTGATTTTAGGCATCAAAAAAGACTGAAAATGGATGTGCAGATATGTTATCTAAATCTGCTTCACAAAGTACTATTCATAGTTCATATATCATTAATGTCCATCATATTTATTTGTCCACCATTTCCTAAACATCTTGAAATAACTGATGCTAATTAATAATAAACTTTTTGTTGGAAAAAAATCAAATTTGTCTAATTATCGCTTAAATATTTTATTAATATGGTCTAAGAAGCTTTTAAGTGATATCATAGTTTAATTTATTAATTTTTTTGTTAATTTTTAGAGGTTTTTGTATTTAAGATTTTTTTCCATATTAAGCTTTATTTCTTTCACAGAATTGATATATATATATATTACCATCAAATCAGTTTTACTTATTTATTATTTTGTTTTAACGAAAATACACTTTTTAAATAATTTAATTTAATATAAAATTATATATTAATTTGTTGTATTTTAACAATTTCATTGATTTAATTAATTTGCTTTGGTGGATAACTTAAAAAGTTTTCATATGAATCGGGGAAAGCAAGTTTATGCTGTTATATTATATTTATTTTGTGTATATAGAATCTATATATAATGCTAGTGTAATAAAGAAAGAACATTATTTTTTGTAACTTCAAAAAGATACATTATTACAATTTAAAATGAATCAAAATGGAATAAAATGGTAACTAAATATTTGTAAATCTAATTGTTTAGTTGGATTCTCATGAAAAACAAAATCGATTGGTTAAACAAATGTTTCAAAATTTGTTGTGGTATTGTTTTGTCTATAAATTATAAAATTTATTGAATTAATATATTTAATTATTGCATCCTTAAATAATATTTTATTAAGACATTAGAAAAATATGTTTTGAGTTGTTTTGTCAAATTGTACAAAAATCTATGCTTTTTCATATTTGTAACTTCAAAAAGATACATTATGACAATTTGAAATTAATCAAAATTGAATAAAATGGTAATTAAATATTTGTAAATCTAATTTTTTTTTTATCTTGTTTAGTTGGATTCTCATGAAAAAAAATCGATAGGTTTAACAAATGTTTCAAAATTTGTTGTGTTATTGTTTTGTCTATAAATTATATAAATTACAAAATTTATTGAATTAATATATTTAATTATTGCACCCTTAAATAATATTTTATTAAGACATTAGAGAAGTATGTTATGAGTTGTTTTGACAAAATTTTACAAAAATCTATGCTTTTTCATATTTGTCACGAAAATTTATATGTTAAACTTACTTTTACAAAATTCTTAACTTTGTCACGAAAACAAAAATCTATGCTTTTTCATATTTGTCAACGTTCTCACATTTTCTAAGAATATATTAGCTTAGTCACTTACTTATTTTTTTTTTACAAAACAAAGTATCGGAATCTTGAAAGTTGAATTCATATTATTGTAAATGTACATAAGAGTTTGTGATTATATACTTAGTGGTTCTTGTATATGTGTCCAAGAAAGTTTCAATGGCTTAGTGGTAACTGTCCTATATATATATCATACTAACCTGGGTTCGATTCTCACCTTCGCATTGTTTTTCTATTTTTTACGAAAAATAAATGAGATGACATGGCAATTTCGGGTTTTCTGATTGGTTGATTTTTCTATCCTATGTGGACATCCTCTCCATGTCTTATATCCCCCTTTTAGTATAGTATAGATTACCCTTAACATTTAAAACACGTTATTTTAATAAGATCACTAAAATAAAGGAACGAAACCATATCCATGTAATAGTTTTTTATGTCAAAATAAAATAAAATAGAAAGAATTTTAATATTAGCTGTTAAACGGGTGCGGTAATCCGACGCCTAACTTTTAGAACGATCAAGCAGACGTTTAAATTATTAATTAGATGAAACGTTTATATATTATAATAATATATTAAATATATCTAAGAGTAATCCTAATGAGGATTTCTCTACATGAGTATCCAAAAGTACATATATATATATATATATATATGTATATTTAGATATTCATGTAGAGAAATCTACATTAGAGTGTCTCTCATGATTTATATATTATTATTTAATATTACAAATTTATACTTTATCAAAATATATTATAATATATTAAATATTATAGTTTATGAATACTAAATTATATATTACTTGTTATTATAATTTTATAATTGGTTAGACGTTAATCGCCACTGTTTTGTAAGACCTAACGATTAAGTGCGGTCTATACTAAACACTTAGTTAACGTAATAATAGTGGTAAATGATAACGCTGGACACAAACTAATTAGAGTGTTGACCAATTCGATTAACAGAAATTCACTGCCCAATTCTATTCGATGATGATTTTTCAAAAAAAAAAAAAAATTCTACATGATGTACCTGCAATGAACAGTTGACCATTGAAGGAGTGTATTAAATAGAGAAATTAGCATGAGTAACCATGGAAAACAAATTCAAAAATAACCATATGAACAATAAAGTTAGAATATGTCATACACTTTTGATAAATATTACTATATTTACCCCTAAGCAATCTCAACCTTTGATTTTTTTCTTTTTTTTCCCCTTTCATTTTATTTGTGTTATATTGTATTTATGAATATCAGAATAAATCATTCATATCTTTTTATACATATTGTATTTTAAATTTTCTCAAAGAGATATAAATTTCTTTCAAAATATATAAATTGTTAGTAACACGAATATCCTGTTCTATTCCATATTATTTGTAAAAAATAACATCATATTTAAAAATTATATTTCTATCTCCCTCTCTCACTCGCTCACACACACTCTATTCTATTTGAAAAACATAGAATAATTTAATATCTAATTCAAATGAGACATCATACTTAAACATGTATATTTTAAAAAAATTGATCTAAATTGAATTGTTCACTATTATAACTCTACTAAATTCTTGATCTTCTCCCATATTTTTTTCATACAATCGATAGATTAATTGGTAATATTATATTTTAAATATTATACTATTCTATTTTAGTGGCACAATATAGTATGTTACAATTATATCATCCTCCTCTTCTTTTTTGTTCTTCTTCACATTTTTTTCATCTTCTTCCTCTTCATCTTTTTTGTTACCCTTCTCTCCTCTGCTCTTCCTTTAAATTTTTTTCACTGATTACTCATTTTTTTCTTCCTTATTTTTCTTTAGCTTTTTTCTTCCATCTCATTGTTCTTTTTCTTTCTACTTCTTCTCCATCTCACTCCTAACTCTTCACTCTTTTTTATTATGTCCTTAACATTCTAATATAAGTTACAATATTTCTCTTACTCTCTATCTCTCCCTCTCCTTCTATCTTTTTCTCTCTTACTGTGTTTGGTTTGTTCTATGTTATACACGAAAATAGAATAGCATATGCCCACGCGCATGCGGAAGAGAAAGATCCAAGTGTGTGTTAAAATTTCACACTTCCAATGTATATCTATTTTGTTAATTTTGTTTCCAATATAGTTACTTCACCAATTGACCCTATTGAATAATGGTAGGTGTTTCTTTTTTTTTGTCAAAATGTAGATGTTTCAAAGCCTATATCTAGGTTTATCAATTAATATATGAAATTATATTTTTTGGTTAGCTACCAAATTTTACGTTGTTAATGTAAAGCTAACAGATGTTTTTTAAGAAATTGGCCAAAAATAAAGTTATTATTTTGGAGGCCAAAATCATGGGCTTCTATTGCTTCCATTCTATCCATAGCTTAATCTGCTTATATACTTTACAGCAAAAAATGGATTCTTGTTGTTGATTTATGTAACCTAAAGTCATTGTTTATCCGGTTACCCAGAATTTGTAGCTCTTATCGGAATTGATTTCTTTTGGAAGATAATGAATTGTATTTTATTTAAAAAAAATAGTCTAAATTTTAATGTAAATTTGTATTAATATCCTAACAAATCATTTTTTCATAAACTCTGTCGGCTGATCCGGTCGACCTCGGGAGGAATGCACTTAGTGCTAAAGAGTGGATTGGCTATCATATTACCTGCCCCAAGTTTGGAATACCGTCCGATTAATGTTAGAGAGTGAACCGATCATCTGTTACGATCCACCATGTAAACAATCATTTTTTTTAAACTAAAGTTACGCACAAAACTTTTCAATATTCTATAAAATATGATAATTATTTTACACTAATAGATATAGTTGGACATGAGCTTAGTTCTTTAAAAAAACTAAAAACGATATTAGAGCAAAGATGATAATTTGTAAGATTGCCAAAATCATTTTAGGCTCGATGGTTCTCGACTTGATATGAAGGGTAGTATATGGCATATTCAAATCAACGATCATATATGCTCTCTTGTGGGAGGATTGCCCTCATGGTGACTTTACAAAGTATATACAATTGACTTGCGTCAAAAGTATTTGTAGGAGTTCCAATAAGATTAGCTAGTTTGTATTTGAATGCAATGGTACAAGTCTACAAGATGTTTTTGGGTTTTACAGACGGTAGAAGGTCAAAGATTTTTATATTCTTTGGTTTGAAAGAAATATTTTTTAAACCAATATAAATTTCATTTCAAAAATTAAGATTAATTTTATCTAATATATAAATAAATATGAGTTGTAACTAATATGTTATTTTGTTAGAAATAAATTCAAAAACAGATTCATGCAAATATTTCCATATTAGATTGTTCATTATCATATCAATAGACAGAACTGCCTAAAAATATATTCTCCTAATTACTGGCGAAATTTCTACTCTACGTAAAATTTGATACTACTTTCCAAATTTTACCTTTAAACGATATACTTTTATAAATACTTTTATGTTTAGTATAAAAACATAATTAACCATCCTAAATCATTGATAAATGTTTAAGATTTATTTATAAAAGATTATAAACCTAACCTCACCCCTTAAATACTAACCTCTAAATAATAATCATTAAACCCTAAATCATACTAATTTACAATTCCGTCCCTTTACTTTATAGCTAGACAAAATCATTCATTGTCAATCACCAATCAAAAGTTTTAACTAGAAAATTATTGATCATCATGAAACAAAGAACCAAAGCTAGTAAAAGTGATTTATTAACATCTAATAATCATAAGTTTTTTTTGATAAACAAAGAAGAAAAAAAAACATCTAATAATCCCAAGTGGCAAAAACCCCACACATGAAGAAAAAAAAGTGCAAAGGACATGCACATGCACTTCATACACCCCACCACCATCCTATCTCCTTATATTATTATTGCGCCCTTCCTCTCCCTTCTTCCCCTCTTACCAAATCAGAGAGAGAGAGAAATAACATCTATAATCTATTACAGGTAACATGATCGGACAGCTTATTATTCTCAAGGCTACGGAGCTCTGTCTCGGCCTCCCCGGCGACGCTGAGGCCAACGAGAATCTGGCAAAACCGGCGGTGGGAAACAAGAGAGGCTTCTCAGAGACCGTTGATCTCATGCTCAATCTTCAATCCAACAAAGAAGGAGCCGTCGATCTTAACAACGTCGCCTCAGCTTCCAAAGACAAAACTCTCCTCAAAGACCCTGCTAAGCCTCCTGCTAAGTAAGCTATACATACATACATATATAAATACATGGTTAAAAAATAACAAATCTCCATCTCTATGTAAGTTCTTGGACGACGTATTCGCACTCTTCAGCACTAATATATTATAATAAATATAATAGTTATCCTCCAAGCTTACTATTTTGTGACTGATTTGAGTAAACATACCACCAACCAATTTTTCTTTTTGAAACTGGTTACGTTGAAAATTACATACATATATATATTACCATATACATAACATTTTAATGTGTTACAAAAAAAAATATAACCTTTTAATATATACATAAACTTTTTAATATATATATATATATTAATCCATAACTTTGAAGTTACTTATGTTAGCAATATTATATATAAACCACTACAGAAAAAAGAAACAACTTAGCGTGGTTGATGCTTAAACAGCAATTTATTCATCGCAAAAGCAAACATTAAAGCATTTATCTATAGTCAAGCCATAACAGTAAATTAAAGATCAAGTAATAACATTGATATGCTTACATAAATAATAAATGTCGTTGTACGTAGAGCCCAAGTGGTGGGATGGCCACCTGTGAGGAACTACAGGAAAAACATCATCACACAGCAGAAGACAAGTGGCAAGGAGGAGGCCAGCAGCGAGAAGGCTGGAAATAGCGGCGGAGGAGCTTCCAGAGCTGCATTGGTTAAGGTATCCATGGACGGAGCTCCTTACCTAAGGAAAGTGGACCTTAAGATGTACAAAAGCTACAAGGATCTCTCTGATGCTTTGGCTAAAATGTTCAGCTCCTTTACTATGGGTACGTGTTAGAATGTAATATCGAAAAAGTGGGACACATATAAATTAGTATTTAAAGAATTTTGGAAACTCACGTATCTATTTTAACACTCAAAGCCGTATGTATGTGTGTACAATAATCAAAAATCGTAAATTTGCTTCTACATACATATATTAAGGATTAGATTATAATAACTATGCGAGTTACTATATCGTATACATATAAACGCATAAATTTATATGATTTGTTAATGTTTTGAATAATTTCAAGGAAACTATGGAGCACAAGGAATGATAGATTTCATGAACGAGAGCAAGCTAATGGATCTGCTTAATAGTTCTGAATACGTTCCAAGCTACGAGGACAAAGATGGCGATTGGATGCTCGTCGGGGATGTCCCATGGGAGTAAGTCAAGTTTAATCTCTAATGTGTCAGATTTTTAACTAATAACTCGACTCATTACACGTTTCCGAAATTGGTAGAGAATAAGCCAAAGTATTCAAACTCTATGTGTTATAAATACGTACAACCATGCATTGGTTGGCAAGAGACAAGAGGATCTTCCAATTATGCAATTGTATATACTATATATATACATCAATAAGTCTAATAAGCTCATTCGTAGCTGGCACAATCAACTTCTTCTCACCACATTATTGCCTAAAACCTTAGAATAAACAATAAATGTTAAGGACTCACATACCAATGTTCTAACCGTAAACTTGAATATCCATTTCAGAATGTTTGTCGACTCATGCAAACGTTTGCGCATTATGAAGGGATCTGAAGCAATTGGACTTGGTATATCTAACTCATTTTGTGTGTCTTTCCACTTTTCTATTTTTCGAATAAAAATTAATTTGTTTTTCTTGTTTCTGTTATAGCTCCGAGAGCAATGGAGAAGTACTGCAAGAACAGATCCTGAACTTCATAATAAGGAAAAAGGTTCTTGATTTTATATGTAATTTTATGATTTTATGTGGCTGTCTCCTATATATACGTGTTGTAATATAAAATATTTGATCGGTATATAGGGCAATAGTATTGTTTTACCAGTAAGATGTGGACAAATTTGTAATGTGACCAAAAGAGAGGAAACTTAAAAATCTCTGTGTTTGTGTCATATTTATTACCCAACATGTGTCTGTCGGGTCGATGATCAGTCACCACTAGATATATGCATATAAGATATATATATATATATATATATATATATATATATATATATATATAAAATATATGTATGTACATGTGTTTTGATCCCTACTTTTTTTGTCACGAATGTTTTGGAGCTTATTTGCCAAATAACCAAAAAAAAAGAGCAATTAGATTTTAGTAAGAAGTTAAAGAGAGATAGGAAGAGAGATAAAGAGAGAAAGATAATGTTTTTGGTTAGATAGTAGGTTTGTGGTTTTTATATCTATAGGGTGCAATTTCCCAATGTTATGTTGTTTTGATCCCTACTATGCTTCTTTTTTTTTTGTTAAAGGGTTTGATCTATACTATGCTTCTTGTCGTTTCTTATGTGTAAGAATTTGTTTCTCCAAATTCAATAATTTGTTGTTGTTTTATGTGTGAAGAAATCCCTAGTTTTGTAATGCACTTGTAGAAATGATGAAAATAAAGTGCTTCTTTTTTTGATTAAAAAGTGCTTGGAAAATTGCTTCTAAAATGACTAAACGCTTGATTTTAGATCACCGTAATTCCATTCACTCACTACAAGAACTAGATTACCAAGAAAATCTAATTACTGAATCTATTTAAACCCTGTTAGTTTGTACATCTGGAAAATGCATCCAAATGGTCTATCTAGATGTTTTATCCAGATGTTTCATCTGGGTGTTGTTCGTTTTTTCATTCCGTTCATGCATCTATGTTCATTTGGTTTTCATTTTTTAACTTGCATTTGCATCCAGGTGGACTTGTTAATAAAATAATTAAAAAATATATTTTTTATGTTTCGGCTGAAAATAGCATTTTTACAGTTTTGGCGAAAAATATTTTTGTGATTTTTGAGGAAAACTGTGTTTTGACGAAAAAATGTATTTTTGTGGTTTTGGCGGAAAATTCGTTTTTATGGGATTGGCGGAAAAATACGTTTTTTTTACGGTTTTGGCGGAAAAAGTATGTTTTGTAGTTTTGGCAGACAATGTGTTTTTGACGAAAAAGTGTGTTTTGCGGGCTTGGCGGGAAATTTTTTCCAAATTTTGGTGGAAAATGCATTTTGCGGTTTTGGCGGAAAATGTGTATTTTTGTGTTTTTGACGGGAAAAGTGAATTTTTGCGTTTTTGGCGGAAAATGTTTTTTGCAGTTTTGACGGAAAAATACGTTTTTCCAGTTTTGGCGGGAAAATGTGTATTTTCCAGTTTTGGCGGAAAAAAATAAGTTTTTTTCAGTTTTGACATTTTCCAGTTTTGGCAGGAAAATACGTTTTTCCAGTTTTCATGAAACTATATATTTTGTGATTCATCATAATATTGTGACAAAAAAATCAAAATATTGTGACAAATCGCATGGATTTTACATGCCAATGCATTGCATATATTTTAATTGGGTAGTTAGATCACCGTAATTCCATTCACTCACTATAAGAACCAGATTACCAATAAAATCTAATTACTGAATCTATTTAGCACTCGAAGGATGAAATCAAGTTAAAGGTACAGTTTTCATTGAAACTATATATTTTGTGATTCATCGTAATATTGTGACAAAAAAAATCGACAAATCGCATGGATTTTACATGCCAATACATTGCATATATTTTAATTGGGTAGTTAAGAGTATCTCTAATGTAAAACTCTATTTTTTCTTCCAAAATAAAGTAAAAGTAAAAATAGTATAAAATTGTTCTAACCCTAGTCCATTTTTCACTCCATGAACAAACAAAAAATAAATTACTCTATTTATGTAGTAAATTTCATTATAAAGTGATATATAGAGTTGAGTTGGAGCATTTTTTACTCTATATTCACTTTTACTCCATTTCTTACTCGATACTCACCGTAATTTCATTCACTCACTACAAGAACCAGATTACCAAGAAAATCTAATTACTGAATCTATTTAGCACTTGAAGGATGATATCAATTTAAAGGTATAGTTTTCTTGAAACTATATATTTTGTGATTCATCATAATATTGTGACAAAAAAAATCAAAATATTGTGACAAAACGTATGGATTTTATATGCCAATGCATTGCATGTATTTTATAATTGGATAGCCACTATTTAAATTATACTGACTAAATTTTGACAAAATCAATCGTTTATAGTCATGATGCAATGATAACTAGTGGATTAAAAAGGATCGTTAATGGTAGTTTCCGGTGATAGTGTGAAAGGAGTCGGTTGCGGCAAGCATCATGTAGCAGCAGTGCATTATTATAAAGGGAAAATTGTTTTTTTAGAGCAAAAAAATGGTAACTATGTCCTTTTATACTAATCTATACTAATTTATGTCCTATTAGACTAAATTTTTTCAAAATGGCAGTAATGCCCTTAAAATTGTAATTTTTTTATTTTTTTTCGTTTATTTTTTTATTTTTTTGTTCCTTTTTTGTTTTTTTATTTTTTTTTTAAAAATCGATTTTTTTTTTCAAAATATAAAAGTGAATATTCCCAAATATTTTGTTTCCATATTTTTAGGAACTGATTTTTTATCCGTAGAATACAACTAATATGTAGAAATCGGTTTCTACAGTTTTTTAGAATTATAGTAATGTTTAGATTTTGATTTCTACATGTTTTAGATTTATAGTAAATCTGTAGAAGTCAGTTTCTACGTGTTTTAGATTTATATTAATGTGTAGATTTTGATTTCTAAAGATTTTAGAATGATAGGTTAAGCGCGGAATGTGTATTCTAAATATTTTTAGAATACTCCTATTTACGTAGATCACGTATTCTAAACATTGTAGATTCAATGGAAAAAGTGGATTTCGTTTTCTACTTCGTAGAATGTCATTTCTACTTTATTTAGAACATAATATGAAATTTATAATTTTAACTTTTTTATAACTGGAAAAAATATCACTAAGTTCATATAGGTAGTTTATCAAAAGTTACTATTTTTCCAAAATTTTTTTGTTTGTAAAATTATTTATTAAATTTATTTTCAAAAATATTAAAGGGTGTTATAGGAAAATATGACACAAAATATAGATTAGTCTAAAGGGACATAGTTACCATTTTTTTGCTCTAAAAAAACAGTTTTCCCTATTATAAAACATATTTTTATTATTATAAAATAACAAAATTGCAAAATAAAATAAACATCGACAAATAAATTTACTTTTTAATATGCTGATAAGTTATTTTAGTATTTAGTTACCTTTATGTAGTATTCTAGAAAACAATATACATAAAACATACGTACAGGAGCGACACAACGTCTAGTAACTATAGTTTGTTGTCATATAAGAAAAATGATTTACAGTATAAGATATGTTTTCCTAAACCAACATTGTTTTCTTTATCAGTCAAAAAAAAAAAAAAGATAGTTTTTTTTAATTCAAAATAAAAACTGTGAAGGAGAAAGTTTAGTAAAAAAACTGTGAATAAAAATATCAGTCAAAAATTAAATGTGAAGAAAAATAGAAATATTGTTTTGGTTAGCAATATTTAGTTACTATGGATACTTACTGACACAAGCTCGTTTTATAATATGGGAGGTATGGGAGGTCTCCATTATCCGAGTCTTTACTTGCCACTTAGTTCCAAGTATTCCAATCATCATCGCAATAAATTCCAGATACCATCTCCTCTCGAGTCTTGACATTATTGATGTTTACTCTAATTTACTTCAATTATCACAAATTTGATGCATGGCTACACCAGTTTAAGGAAATGGTTTCGTGGGTGATATAAATCACTCGTCTAATAAGTTAAATTTGCATCGTTAATGTAATGGGAGTTATTTTTTATCAAAGAAATGGGAGATATTTTGGATATCCAAATGGATATTTGAAGCCTAATAACATTTGCATTAACATGGCATGTCACACACTCGTACGTATTACTAGTGCTGATCGTTTTATTTTTTTGGTAAAAAATGCGGATCGAATTTTCTTGTTAAGACTAGAAGTTTTCGTTGGTTTTAAAAATCTGAGACCATCTTTAACGGGAGCGCTTAATACTGGTGCTAAGCCTAATAAAGATTAAAAAAGAAAAGAAAAATAGGATTAATGAGAGGAAACGATGCTTAATAAGACTTTAGAAGCACCGCTACTTGTGAGACACGTGTTGTGTTTTGGAGATACATCTCTCTCTTTCTTGACAAAATCATTCGGTCTCTCTCTCTTCTTCTCTTCTGATGAAACCTTCATCAAGACGAAGATCAAAGCAACAAAGCAATAAATACGCATTGATCCTTCTCGTCGTTAGATATTTTTGATTTCTGTTCTGAACCAAAACGAGAGACAAATAGATATCACATAAGACGCGAAAAGAAGACAAATATTCGCACAAACACACTGAACGGATCAAAAAATCGATTCGATTCATCTCCGCAAAAGAACAGATTTGATTTTGAGTTCTCATCCCCAATAGGTAAGTTGATTTCTGGATACTCACCAAATATTTGATCGATTTCATTGATTTCCCCTAATTTGATGTCGTAAAAGGCTAGTCTTTGTGGTTAATTGGTGATTCTAGGGTTCTTCATACTCTGTTTTGTAGCTTTAGGGTTTCTTGATACTCTGTGTGTAGCTTTAGTTGGTGATTATAGTGTTTTTCTCTTACTGGTACACGATTGAAATCGTGTTCTGATAAAAAGTCTTGCTTTTTATGTAGATTGTGTTGTTTCTGGGAAGACATCAAATGGCGGTTTATGATCATAGTGGAGACATTATGTTCAGGATTCTCACTCAATCGTTTCTCTGCAGTGCTAACAACGATGAGGAGGTTCCTCTCCAAACTCACTCCCAGGCAAATGGCTTTCACGAATTCGAACTCTTTCTTGGTAAAGCTCAGTACATCACTACTACAATCAATGCAGCTCAAGTTGATCAGACAAATTAACCTGAAAGCTCAGTAAGATTTTGGGTGTTTTGTTTTGTTTTGGATTGTTGTAGGGTCAGCAAAAAAAGATTAAACTTGTTCATTTGGATCTTGGGAATTACCATGTTATTTTCAGGTTTCGTCTTCCCATTGCATACCATGGAAGGGCATCATCTTTGGGACTGACATTATTCGACCAAGGTTAGGTCAGTTTCTTCCTTTGGTTTGTTTTGAGTTTGGATTCTTTCTTTAGTTTGTTTTGAGTTTGGATAATCCTTCCATTCTAATAGAATAAGGTCCAAGAGGATGTTGACAAAAAAAAAGGTCCAAGAAGTTAGATTATTTAGTCGTTTGATGATTGTGTTTTGAAACATGCATGTGAATAGAAAGTCCTGAGGTTATTCGATAACATTCATATGATTGATTGAGTTTCATAAGTTAGCTTCCTTCTCATCATAATGTTTCATAAATTGTTTTTTAAGAACCTCAAAATAAGCAACTTGCATTGGAAGACAATAATTTATAGATTTCTTAAATTAAGTGCTAACATCTATTTATTATTAAAAAAAGTGATTAAGCACTTCATTAGGGATGGTAGGGTTAATGGTGTTCTGATTATGTATTAACTTTTACTCGAAATTTTAGCAATGAACATTTTTTTTGTTAGCTAAAATTTGGTTGAACATCCTTTATATATTATTTGAGAAGCATTCTAACATTTTTTGTAGCCACATGTCATCACTAGAATGATTCTTAGAATTCTTAGAGAAATAGGTTGGTCCATCTAAATATATAATAAGTTTTTTATTAAACTAACCATAAATACACTATTAATGTGCTTCATTATTTCCTTAAATAAAATTACGGAATTTCCTAATATGGCTAAAGTATATATGATAATTAATGATTTTGAATAATAAAGATTTGATAAAAATAAGTGTATCTTATATTATATTTGTTTAATTTTAAACTATAAAAATAAATTAAACAACCATAGTAACCATATACTAAACATGCTGAGAGTGAATGCCATGCACGGTTTGAGGCTAATGAAGTGGTACAAGCTGTGACACAGGACACTATGAATGAGGAACCCCAAGCCGTATGTTTGGGAAATATTTGTCTATTAGATGGATCTTGGACTCTTTCAGCTAACTTCAGTGGATGTGGATGGACATGGATAGATAGCTCTGAGAATATTCAGCTTATGGGGACAAAAAACTTCCCTCGACGGGAATCGGCCTTGCATTCGGAGGTAGAAGCACTGCGGTCGGCGATGGAGAATATGCTGCAGCACTCGACCTGCCAGAGCTTTGGGACAGACTGTAAGGAACTGATTGCTATGGTTAAGGATCCCCAGGCGTGGCCAAGCTTTGCGACGGAATTGGAGAGAATAGAGACGCTACAAATCTGCTTCCCGGACTTCAACATCACTTACGTTCCACGGGCGCATAATCAGACTGCAGATTTTTTAGCTAAGACTGCTAGATCTTTCCGTAGAGAGTTACACTTTGTTGGTTGTTCTATTCCGGTCTGGTTACCCAGACCACCTCAAGTTTGATTAATAGAATAGTCTTTTGACGTCAAAAAAAAAAAACCATATACTAAACATTAAAAAATTCTTTATATGTTATATTTGTGATCCATGGTTTAAAAATTTTGTTATGACATGATACAAATAATTAAAAAATCATATAAGTTGAAGTCTCATTTAATAAGTATTAAAAATAAAAGATATAAATATAAATATATATATATATATATATATATATATTTATATATATATATCATTTTAAATTAAATTATATGACATATAAAAAAACATAAATATCTTAATTTTGAAATTTACTTTGATATTTTTTTTTGATAAAAAATTTGAAAATATATTGATGACTTAATTTTTAAAAATATTATAAATTACTTAACTTATTAATCATACAGTGAAAATTTTGTTATCAGTAATTTTAATTTTTTGCTATAACATATACAAATGATATGGAAAACATATGAGCAAAAAACATCATTTCATAAATATTAATAATAAAATATACTATATATATGTTACTGTCATTTAAATTTAATTATATATCATATCAAATAGAAAAAATATTTTTTGGATTAATAAAATTTATTTATATGTTCGGACTAATTTAGTTATATAAGTAATAGTTATTAATTTTTTAATTATTCAATATATATTTATTATTTTATACTCCCTCCGTTTTTCAATATAAGTCGCTTTAGAGAAACTTTTTTGTTCCAAATTATATGTCGTTTTCGGTTTTCTATGTAACATTTATTAATAATTAATGTTGTCTGACCAATGATAATATATCTTCTATTTTTCTATTGGTTGAATTGTGGTTAGGTAAATAATTAATGATGTTTTTGTTTTGAAAATATAAGAAACTAATGATTTTCTTAATCTATGTGCATAGCTTAAAAACGATTTATATTAAAAAACGGAGGGAGTAGTATGTTAGAAACATATAATATATGAAATAATTTTTATATATAATATTTATTCTGAACCTAGTATCTTACGCAATCAAAAACAAGAAATTAAAGTTGGTCTGCTGTCTTTTTTTTTTTTTTTTTTTTTTTTTTTTTTTTTTTTTGACAGCAAAGAATTTACAGACTCATGTTGACTCTGTAAACCAAATCGGTAACTCCGCATCCATGTGAACGACAAAGGACGATTGTTTCCTAGCACTGCGTGCTAGACTATCCGCCCGAAGATTCGCTGTCCGAGGTACATGAACGATATCTGAGTTGAGGAAACTTCCTTTGAGAAACTGTATGTCTTCCAAATAGCTTTCGAATGCTGGCCATTCTTCTGGTTCCGAAACCATCTTCACCAATTGAGAACAATCCGTTGCAAACGTTACCTGTGGTCTGCTGTCATTTCATCATAAATTGGTATCCGAATTTTCTTGGACATGTGGTCCGTAATCTGTCATGTTTAAACTAACTGATGATTATATTTGTGGCGGCTTTAGTTTAAGTCATCTCTCTCAAAATATATGTTTTTCCTAATTTTAAATCTATAATTTTCATATTTTCAAGAAGAAAAAAGTTTATAAGTTAGTTATTATACATTCGCAAGAGTGGATATACATTTAAGACAACATTTTAGTATTGTGTACACATAATACGTACTCTTATACACTTGTTGATGGTTCTTATTATTATATATTATCACTGATGCCATGTGCTTTTTTCGAAAAAAAAATTATTGATCATCATGAAACAAAAGAATCAAAGCTAGTAAAATTGATTTATTAACATGTAATAATTCCAAGTTACAAAGAAAAAATGTAATAATCCCAAGTGACAAAAACCCCATGTATGTTTAGTAAAACAAAAACCACATGCCATGGTTTTTAAAACCCTTTTGATTGAGCATTATAATTATTATTATTCAGATTATGAATTACTACTTTTATAAGATCAATTTTTTTTTTTTTGATAAACCAGGTATCCAGACCTTTCACTTAGTCCGACTATCCCACCGCGTCCAACCGGAACTGGCGAGAAAGATCCTGGAGGCCAAACGGAAACTATGTTAAATTCGTTATGGTCAGGACTCGAACTCGTGATGGCGGGCACTTCAGCGGAAGTTCCTATTATAGGATCAATTAATCATGTAGTTTGATCTTTTCTATCTAATGAGAAGTTTATTAAATTTGGGGTCCACGAGAGGGGCAGGGAACAAGAGCATGTGCATGTTCATGGGTCTTTTAATTCACATGGCCATTATGATATTGTAACTTGTACCCTATTTTGCCGATCACGAGATGAGAAATTTATCATATTTTATAATTTGTCTCAGTGTTTGTGTCATATTCTAACTCATATGAATATTTTATACTAGGTTAAGCGTGCAATATGAAAATGACTTGAACAGAGAACTATATTAATGCGAACAGAAAAAATTAACTAAAGCAAGGTCCTAATGAAGTAATTATACACCAGCAATATTTGACAATTTTGTTCTTTCTGTGTATGGTAACTATACTATATATTTCTTACCAGTATCATTTTGAATTCTAAGCTTAAAGCGGAACTGGCAGGGGGAACTGGAAGACAAACTTGGGTGCAATAGAATTGACAAGAAAATATTAAATACCTAATCAACAAAATCCCATAAACTTTACAAACTAGGCCAGCTCCCATTAAAAATTTGACAAATGCCGGTAGGAAAGAACATTCACTACAAGAAAAAATAAGCTTAACGACAGCGGTATTCCTCGTAAATTCATCGTAAAAGAGGCTTTACAAAGAATTAGCGAGAAACTACGTTTTGTCGTTACTCGTTCGTCGTAACGCATATATTCTCACCAATTCGTCGTAACTTAGCGAGGAAAATATGTCGTCATAAAGACGAAGTACAATATTTTGTAGTAAAGACCACGTAATTATTCCATGTAAAAACATCGCTATATTTTCTCGTAAATACTTCGAAAGGAGTTCCTCGTAAAGTACACGTAAATACCTCGAAAGTATTTCCTTGTAAAATACTCGTTTAACCTTCCTCGTCATTTCCTCGTAAATTTCCCACGGTAGGTCGTAAATTAGCTACGAATTTACTTCGTTTTATTATTTTACAGAATTTAAAAATATAATTAAAAATAATTAAAATTATTTAATTTATTAATAAAATTAATTTTTTTAAAAAAATCAATACGAAAATATTTTATATATAAATAAGTTCTGAATTTATAATACAACAACCGAAAAAAAAGAACTAAGAATCGTTCATCGTCCGGTAAAATTCACCACTCCTCTTTACATCCGCCTCGGCATATGTGTCGGATGATGACTCGCCTGGAATGGGATTTTGTCGTCGCATGTTCCTCAACAAGGTTTCCCATTCCGGATTTGTGGCCGCTATAACGTCCAAGAAGCCCTCGACTCCACCCACACGAGCTGTGAACACAGATCGTGTCGAGTCCAACTCGTTACACAGCTAAGTGGACTCTCTACGCAGCTGAGTGACTTCATCTTCCCGTGTCTGACCATAAGACGATGTCGCTCGCAGAACATCGTTGACGGAACCAATCCCCAACGTACGTCCCTTTTTCTTAGAGACAACCTTAAAAACAAAAAATAAATATTGTTAGTAAAAATTTAAAGTTAAATTAATGAATAATAAAAAAATTAAAATTTTTAAAAAATTACCTCCTCGTAAATCTTATCTACTTCAAGTGTGGATAAGGTGACAGGTAATCCGTCGGTGGACTGCTGGGTTAGCTGGGTCTAGCGCTCGTCAACCTGAGCAACCAAGTCGTTGAAGATTTGCTCGGACTTGCCATCTAGAAATTGGCCCGCGTTGTTCTTGTGGATCCTCTCATAAAGTTGCAAAAGAGACGGGAGTTGTCCCATCTCTTTGGCCTAAAAAATATTTAAGAAAGTTAAAATATATATAAATAAATAAATAAATATATATATATATATATATATATATATATATATTAAAAATTAATTAAATAAAATATTTAATTACCATTTCTAAACAGACACCGGTGTGGAGTTTTTGGCCCGTAGAGTGAAGCATCGTACTGTGGCCGTGCTCATTTACCGTGTTACGGGAGGTAGAGCAAGACTGGGTGATTCTAATGGACTCAGGATCCCGCCAATAACGGATGAGGCCATCCCACACATCTGTGGTGAGCTCAGCGGGTTTGCCACTCTCATACCCTTTCACGATCCAGTTGCCCTTCCAGTTGGAGACCGCGTCCAACAAGCGAACTTTCGCCTTACCATAAAACGCTTTCCTCACCCTCTCATTGACCCCCTTGGACCAATGATATTATTGCTGTAAACAAAAATTAAATTAATAATTAGTGTTTAAAATATATATAAATCATGAAAAAAATAATGTATATATAATTAATTAATAGTAACTTACAGCGTAAATTTTGAACTACGTCTCTTTGACGTAGATAGGCGTCTTTTTCCAGTTCGGATGTGGCCTGGAGAAGTAACCTTTGATCGTGTCGGTTACGTCCGATGCAAGACATCCGTCAACCCCAAACCTGAAAAAGACATATTTAAAGTATAAATTATTTATTAATGTTATAAAAGAATTTTAAAAAAGTTAATGTAACATATCACAAAGTTTCGTCCGGTCAGTCGGGGTCTATGACTGATAAACCTTCTTTGCCTGGCTGACCGAGAAGGTCCTCGACAGTATACTGGAGTAAGGAGCACTCGGAGGCACCATCAAATCAGGATGCATCTCGGCGGGCATTGGAGGAGGCACAGGAGGAGGCATCGTCGGAGGAGCCATCGGAGGAGGCACATGAGGAACCGATGGTGCACTAGAAGAAGGCGACCGAGAGACTCTCTGAGAAGACTGAGTCTCGGGGACAATCTCCGGACCCGAAGAACCGGGAGCTGAAGAAGACGGGTCTAAACGACTACCAGGCTCACCGAACATCTCTATGTAATGGGGAGTAAGTCTGTTCTTTTGAACCGTCTGGAAAAAAAATTAATTTTTAAAATTAACATCAACAATAAATAACAAATTCAATAAATAACAAATTCTATAAATCTAGCTAAATTCCGTACATTAACCACCTAATCAACACTAATTACCATAAAATCCCTTAACTTATCTAAATTCCCTACACTAACCACTTAATCTATCCTAAACTAATCAAATTAGAGAGGAACTAGAGAGACTTACCATTGCTACGAAATAGAGAGGAAGTAGAGAGGAATTTCAGACGAAATAAAGTGTGAGCGCTCGGGAGTATATATAAGAGATTACATATCCGCGTAATTTCCTCGTAAATTTACGAAGAATTACAAAAGCCCACGTTTTATTTTACGAGGAAATAGCGAGGCCCGCATTTTCCGGTTACGAGGTCTTTACGATGATTTCTGCTTACGTGAAATTAACGAGTCTTGCGTTCTTCATTTACGAGGAATTAGTGAGGCCCGATTTTCTACTTACGAGGAATGAGACGAAGCTAATTGGTCGTAAAACCTTTCAAAATTTCCTATAAATACTCACCAGTTTGCTTCTCAAATCAAAGATAAACTCACCAATTTGCTTCTCAAATCAGAGATAATTACTCACCAGTTTGCTTCTCAAACTAGAAAGATTTGAAAAAAAAGAAGGAGAAGAAATTACTGGAACACATGTGGGCGGAGACAAGGCTAGACTTACGTAGGTCTTGCTAGACTTATATAGGTCTCGCCTTGTTTCTTCCCACATGTTATTCCAGTATCTTTCTTCTCTTTTTTTTTTTTAAACTAATCAAATTAGAGAGGAAATTGCAAAGCCCATGTTTTTATTTTACGAGGAAATAGCAAGGTCCGCGTTTTTCGGTTACGAGGTGTTTACGATGATTTCTGCTTACGTGGAATTAACGAGTCCCGCGTTCTTTTTTTTTTTTAATTTCGTCGTTATTTCCTCGTTATGTTACAAATTTTTACGATAATTTTTGCTTACGTGGAATTAACGAGTCCCGCGTTCTTTATTTTTTAATTTCGTCGTTAGTTCCTCGTTATCTTACGAGGATTATGTTTAAATCCCTAAAATCCGAAACCTCAATCCCCAAACCCCATCTTCCTTATCTTCTACTTCATATATTCCAAACCCCAAACCCATCTTCCCTTTAACCTCAATCTATTCT
Source organism: Brassica rapa (assembly GCF_000309985.2). NCBI lineage: Eukaryota > Viridiplantae > Streptophyta > Magnoliopsida > Brassicales > Brassicaceae > Brassica > Brassica rapa. The sequence goes on along the minus strand of NC_024799.2, from coordinate 17,902,113 downwards.
TTCCATTCCAAACTCCAAATTCTAAAACCACAATTCCTTAACTTAATTATAATCTTAATCTCTTATTTCTAATACAAACTCCCATTACCTTACACAAAAACAAATACATCAATCAGATACATCGACATTCTCGTCATCACTAGAAACATCATCATTTTCATTAAACTCGTTTTCAACAGCTTCGTCTGTGGCATTGTCGGTAAGATGTTCGTAGTCATGATTATGCGGATCAATGAGAAGGATGTCATCAATTTCTTGTTTAGGTTCCTCGACTTCATTTATCTGTTCTTCTTGCAATGGTGGTTCTTCTCCACTGATGATTCGTCATCGAGGTGTAACTTTGATCACGGCTAACCAATTTATTTCCGATTCTCTCATTCGAGGGTATGAAAGGAAGCTAACTTGGTCTGTTTGTGAAGCTAAGATGAAAGGTTCGAATTTGTTGTACCTGCAAAAATGAAAACGTAGAAATTAATTTATTTTGCTCATGTATGGCAAAAAAAGAATATATTGTACCTTCGTCCACCATTGACAACAACTACACCAAATTTGTTAAACCGAACACCTCTGTTGACGACAGGGTCGAACCATTCACATTTGAAGAGGATGCATTTCAGCATCAATATCCCTGGGAATTCGACTTCAAAAATCTCCGTCAAGATCCCGTAGAAATCTGTTTCCCCTTTCACACTTATTCCATAGTTACTGGTCGCCATCTGTCTACCATACTCATATGTGTGAAAGTAAAGTTTCGTGTGAAATACATATGTGATGTGGTGACCTTTACAAGTGGAGATTGAATTATTTCGTGTAACCACTTAGGATAATCTGCATCGTCGTCATAATCAACCTGCAAAAATAAAGAGAACGTTGAAATACATATCATGTATGAAAAAAGAGTGATCGACCTGAAAAAATTAACAGTTTGAGTTAATACCTGATTCTTCAACCACTTAATAAAGTGTTGATCTTTCCTTTTATCTACGTCACTTGTGGATATACCTGGAAATGTTTCTTCGACTTGAGAAACAAATAGGTTATAAAATCATATTTTATATTAATTAATCTTTGGTAATTGTATAATTTATACTTATATGTTTTTAGAAGTGTCAATATATGTTACCTTCAAAATAACGCATAAATAGATCCTCGCAATTGAGTAGAATATAAGTGTATGCACTATGAGCGTCTTCTTCACTCGACCACCAAACCTCTTTTGATTTCCCACCGAGTCGCCCAATATGGCTAAAGATGTCTGAAACACCATAACTAGGGGTGGGCACTTTACCCGATACCCAAAGCCGCATCCGAACCCGATCTAAAAAACCTGAACCGAGGTAGCAAAATACCCAAACGAGTATTAAGGTAGGAGAGATTGAATATCCGAATCCGAACGGCTAATATCCGAACCCGAATGGATATTCGAAGATAACCAAACATATGTATACTAACCCTTATATTTCTAGTTTACATCTCTCATTTTATTTAAACTATTTATATTAATGTTACACATACTTTAAGATCATATAGTATATCTATAATTATGGAGAAAATAATTTGATATTCATTTAAAATGTATATCAAAATTTTTGTTTTATATATTAACAAAAGGTACATCCAAAGTTTAAAAACAATAGCCAAATTAATATCTATTTGTTTTTGAGATATTATCTCCAAATCTATTAATCATTTAATCTATAAAAATAAAAACAAATCAGTTAAGTGAAATTTATATTTTTAAATACAAGAAACTTAAAAATGAATTTTTTTTTTTAAATCTAAATATCCGAAACCCGATCCAAAATAACTGAACCCGAACTAAAAATACCCGATCCCGATTCGAAGTACAGAAATACCCGAATGGGTTCTGTATCCCTATACCAAAATACCTGAAAATCCGAAATATCCGATCCGAACCCGAACGGGTATCCGAACGCCCACCCCTACCAGCCACTGCATGTGTTGGCGCGACACCACCGTCATCATATCTTCTTGGAGCTCTTTTCTAGGTACGTACTTTTGACGCAAAGTAGTACGATGTGAAGTGAGTAGTTTCTTCCTTCAAACTTCCAGAAATTATAGAACCTTCAACTTTTGCAAGGTTCTTTGCTTTTTCCTTCAAATATTTTATGGCTCGCTCATACTGATACATCCATCCGAAATGTACAGGTCCACGAAGCAATACCTCATATGGGAGGTGGACAGAAAGATGCTCCATGACGTCAAAAAATCTCAGAGGAAATATCTTCTCCAAGTTGCACAATAAGATGCGAATATTCTCCTGAAGCTTTTCCACGACCTCTTCTTTAAGAGTGTGTGTGCTCAGATCTCTGAAAAATGCTCCAATGTCTTGTATATTCCAAAAATAATTAAACACATTATTAGTTATATATTATTGCAAACTAAACCATTATAAAATTACTGCGTTATAATATACTACATGCAAGTGCTTCATGTACGTTTGTTGGAAGTAGCTCCGCAAATCCAAAGAGAAGTAGTCGTTGCATAAAGACATGACAATCATGACTCTTCATCCCGGAGAACTTTTGACCCTTTTCAACACATCTAGAAAAATTTGAAACATACCCATCGGGAACTTCACTTCTGATGCCACCCAGTTGAACAACACCAGACTTTTTTTTCTGAAGACAATCTGAATATCAGAACGGGAACTTGTCCATTGCTTTTTATATATAACTCACTTCTTGAGCAAATATCCGGCAAGTCCAACCTCGATTTTATGTTGTCTTTTGTCTTTCCTGGAACATTCAATATTGTATTCATGATATTCTCAAAGAAATTCTTCTCTATATGCATCACATCAAGGTTGTGGCGCAGAAGAAGATCCTTCCAATATGACAACTCCCAAAATATACTTTTCTTGTGCCAGTTGTGATGATCACCATAAGAATCATGCATATTACGAGGGACATGCTAATTACCACCACAACGAACTGTTTCGTTAGCTCCGTAGTAGTCGATTTGCGCTTCAATTTGTTCTCCAATTAGATATGGAGGAGGAGTGTCTCTCACAACCCTTTTATGCCTACAAAAATTCTTGTTTCTTTGGTACGGATGGCCAATGGGAAGAAATTGACGGTGACAATCGAACCAACTTGTCTTCCTACCATTCTTTAGTTGAAACGCATATGTCGTTCCATTACAATATGGACAAGCTAATCTCCCATGTGTAGTCCATCCAAACAACATCCTATAGGAAGGAAAGTCACTTATGGTCCACAAAAGCATCGCTCGCATTGTAAAATTCATCTTCGTTGAGCAGTCATACGTCATCACCCCTTTTGACCACAAATCCTTCAACTCTTTTATCAGTGGTTGTAGGAAAACATCCAAAGACCTTTTTGGATGGTTCAAACCACGTATTAATATGGTCAAGAATAGCAACTTCCGTTGCATGCACATCTCCGGTGGCAGGTTGTATGGCGTAAGAAAGACTGGCCACAATGAATATTGTCTCCCCAACATTTCGAGTGGATTAAATCCATCTGTGCATAATCCGAGATACACATTCCGGCTATTGCTAGCGAAATCCGGATGTACTTTGTTAAAATATTTCCAGACTCTTGCATCTGATGGATGAGTCATCTCACCATCCGTCTGACTATGCTCGGCATTCGATCTCATCTTTCCAGCAGTCTGCTCTAATTAGTACAATCTTTTCAATATGTCTGTAATTGGTAGGTACCACATCCTTTGGTACGGTACCCTATTACGTTCCCGTCCTTGCGGCTTGAATCGTGACTTCTTTCAGAATCGACGTTCTTCTAACTTCTCATCATCTCCCCAGTAGATCATGCAGTTTTCGATGCAAACATCTATCATCACAGAAGGCAACCAAAGACTATAAACCAGTTTCTGAATCTCATAATAAGAATCTGCAGACACATTATCTTCCGGCAAATACTCTTTAAACAAGTCTGCCCATTCATTCATGCAACTTTCAGGTAGATTGTGATTAGTTTTAATATTCATCATTGTAGCAGCTAACGACAATTTAGAGAGACCTTCTCTACAATCACTGTAAAGTAGCTGATTCGCCGCATTTAACATTTCATAAAATGTTTTAGCATCTATATTAGGTTCTTTATCTTCATCATGAACTACGAATGCATCAGCCATCATATCATGAACCCTATCATAATCTACCATCTGCTCCTCCTGATGGTAACTATGTTCATTATGCAAATGATGATCAACCGGTTCTTCCTGAAAATTGCTATTACTACTACTAGCTTCATTCTGATCATAATTATAACCTTCTCCATGTTGAACCAGATAGTAATTTGGCGTGAAACCTCTATTTATTAAATGCTTCCAAACATTTTCACGATTTGCCAATTTCCAATTGTTGCATTTCCGACAAGGACAGAACATTTTACAACTTTTTTAGGTGAGCGGTGTGGAATCTGCTTGATGTATGTCTCCAGTCCCGTAAGGTATTCTTTCGTCACTCTCCTGTTACCATCTCTATGCATATACATCCATCTCCGCAACTCGAAAATATTCCCGGAGTCCGACATTTTTTTTTCTTTCACGTTTTTTTTCTTGTTGGTGTGTTCAAAATGATGTTCAAACGTCCATATTTATAAGAAATTTTTGAGTCTGGTAGTTGTAATTTTTCTAGGAATTTACGACAAAATTTAGTTAAGTGGCCGAAAAAACGTGTTAGAACTACAAAGTTGGTGGATTCAAAATTTCCTCGCTAAGTAGACGTAAAATATTTCCTCGTAAAGTACACGCTACATTTACGTTGAGTTTACGAAGAAAGCGTATTTCCTTGTAAAAGCCACGTGAAGTTACATCGACTTTACGATGAAATGATTTCGTCGTTATTTTACGACGAAATAACGCTGATTTTATATTTCCTCGTAAGTTTTTCGTAAAGTGGACGTAAATTTACGAGGATTACTTTTTTCGCTAAATTTCCTCGCTAAACTTGTGTTTTCTTGTAGTGATTGTTTCACAATATTATATACTATACTTCATAGGTGAAGTGAAATGGACCTCAAAATCTATTTATTATATTTTTGTTTATAAAGAAAATGAGTGATAGCCTAAGTTACAGAAAAGAAAGAAACTGAGTGTTAAACCTTTAAGCAAAAAAAAAAAGAGTGTCATGGAAAACGAACCCGACACTTTATCGGATCCGACGCAACGATGCAACTTTCATTTTAAATATATAAGCCAATCGATAAAAAATACTAAAAGTTAATAGACGCATTTGCATTCTAGGTCAACTCTCATGAATCTAAGAACTATGGTCCGAATGGTGATCGCGGGTTGAGTGGTGCGGGACAAGCGGTTTAATTGCGGTGCGGTTCTAACAGTTATAAAAATGTATAGATATAAGGTATATATAAAAAATTTTGTTACTGTAGTTGAGGGGCGAGACGGGAAACTGGTTAGCATTTGAAGTCTATATCTTATTGGTTTTTCTTTTCTATTCTGAAAGTACATTTCTCATTTTGGTAAATTAGATCCGGTAGCCACCAAAAACTTTGTTATAATTCACAGACTAGTTTGTTGCTAAAAAAAAAAAATTCACAAACTAACCAAAAAGTCAAAATAATATTTTTGTATATTATATTTTTTTCTCTTTCTTCTCTATTAGTTATATTTCTTCTTTCTTTTCTTTTTTGTTCTTTTATTTTTATGTTAATAGGATTTAGTATTTAGAAGGTTGGATTTGATTAGAATTTGAAGTAAAGTTTATGATTATAATATTTATGGAGTTTCTATTAATTAACTTTACATACTATTTTATATGATGTTTAACTTTATTACTTACGTATATAAATGGAATAGAACATCTATTTGTAGAGAATCTATACTATGTATTCTACATGAAAAGTAAACTTTTTATTTTGTCTTCATCATTGTTTGTCGTCTGCATCGTTGTTCTTCCATCTTCTGTTTAAGAAATAGAACTTCTGTATGTGGTAATTAGTTAAATATCGTTATTTTATATGCATCATTTAACTTTCAATATTGTAATTTTTATCTTGTTCGATCCATAGATCTTCTTAATCGTCGAAGATATTATTTTCTTTCTCTCTCTCACCGGAAACTTGAAAATAAAATGGGTAATACCGGATAAAAATTGTCAACATTGTTATGGATTTAATTATGTCAAAATCAATGTTATATTCTTAATTTTATGAGAATTTGGTTAGTTCGCAAATTCACCCTTTCATTTTTTGTGAAAAAGAAGAGAAAAAAAACTAATACAATGCCATATGTTTTACTGATTAATTTCTGATACAATACTAACCGTAAAATGTATAAACATAATAAAAGAACCAAACTACACAAACAATAAATATGAAAATGCTTATAGGTATTCCGTGTTTAGTAGTATTAAAAAAATCATTCGGAAAAAATCTGAAGTGTTCATTTGAATTTAACAAAAATATTGTTTCATTTTAAAGATAGTCAAAGAAGTGAATTTTCAAATTCTGATTTTAAATGGCTAGAAACAAACTCTTTTAACCTCCATGAATTTATCCACGTCACGTGTTACGTTTGGAAGTCTCCTTAGTCCAATGATTTTTTAATGGCTAGAAATGAACTCTTTTGACCTCTATTAATGCTTCTACGCTATGAAATCTGAGATTCAAACCCACAAAAATGCAAATTATGCTGATTGTGAAACAAAATGTTACATGAGATCTTCAACATAGTACAAGGTGTATCAAACATGAATCGCATATGACGGTTTGAAATAGTGTAGTCAAACATGAATTCTCATAAAGTAATAGATCGAATTGTCAGCTGTAAAATAAAGTAATAGAATTGTCAGCTGTAAAATCGTGTATTTGATATTTTTCGTAGTTGTAATAGCATAGTTAAAGGGATGTTTAAAAAAAAAAAATTATCCCCGTCTGAATTCTGTTTTTTTTTTTTTTTTTTTTGGTCAAGAATTCTGTTTTTCTTTAAACTAAATTCAAACTTTCGAAATGACAGAATGAGCCATAGAATTTGAAAGCCTGATACATTAACAGACCCAAAAGCCTAACCAAAACACATGGGCCCATATTATGTAAGGCGTAGTTTAGCTTTGTTTATTTTCTAGATACAAAGAACGCCATTTCATATGCCATACTATATGCTTTCTATTTCTATTTATATTTCTTCTTGTTGTTAAGAAAATGAAACAAAAAGCCATTTTCCCAATAAATTTAGGAAATTTTCTGCTTTGGTCGTGATGACCGAACCGGCGCCGTTTCCGAACTGAGGCTCATTTTAGCCAGACTTTCTTTTAAGATAAGCCCATCTCCTCTGACTGGGTTAGGTTTAACGAAAGACTTGTATCCAAACAACCCTTTAAGATTAGAGTATCTCCCATCTCCCATCCTTTTGCCCGCCATGGATAATCACATAGCCATAGCTTAGCGGCGGCAATGAATCCGCTAAAGCTTAAACCTTTCTCTGTGATTGAAACCATCACTCTCGCGTACATTTAAGCTCAGCGATGGCGATGAAACCCAGTCGCCAGTTTTGCCCAACCATTCTCGCGAAGACGAAGCTTGTACACTCGTTTCAAAGCTCCTTCTGCTTCCGTTTCTTAAGGTACAACGGTTTTTCGATACTAACACCGACCCGTAACGCGAGTATAGCCTCTAGTGATCAAACTCAATCGAAAAGGTTTAGCCTTTCTCCTGTAAGCAAGGTAAAGACTAGTAACGCTGAGTGGTTAGAGAATTGGAACAGAAGTCAGAAACGGAATCAACCTAAGCCTCCGAAGATAGTTGTGAATTACAGAAAAGAAGGTAGACTCACGAGTGGTGATTCCGTTAGTAGAGATGGTGATGGCGTTACAATGGAGAAGATTGTGGAGAAGTTGAGAAAGTACGGATACATGGAAGGTGATGATAGTAAGGAGATTGAGCAAGAGAGAAGGATTGAGAAAGGGTCAGTGGAGGATATATTCTACGTTGAGGAAGGGATGTTACCGGACACGAGAGGTGGGTTCAGTGAGGAGTCAGTGCTTGGAGAAGTTGGGTTTCCTTGGGAGAAGATAAGTGCTGAGAAGAGGAAAGAGTTGGAGTCTGAGTGGACTGCCAAGAAGGAGAGTAGATACTCTCTTGCGGAAATGACTCTTCCGGAACCGGAGCTGAGGAGGTTGAGGAATCTGACGTTTAGGACGGCGAGCAAGATGAAGATCCGGGGAGCGGGTGTGACTCAGGTGGTGGTGGATGCGGTTAAGGAGAAGTGGAAGAGCGCAGAGATTGTGAGGTTGAAGATTGAAGGAGCAAGCGCGCTTAACATGAGGAAGATGCATGAGACATTAGAGGTTTGGCTCTTATATGCTACTTAAGAAAAGTAGGCTGTGAATCTTTGTTTAAATGTTCTTTTGTTCTCTCTCTCTGTTGTAGAGAAAGACTGGTGGTTTGGTGATTTGGAGGTCAGGGACTTCCATCTCGTTGTACAGAGGTGTTAGTTATGAGCTTCCAGCAGGAAAATGGAATAAGCAGAAAAGAGAGGAGAAGACACCTTCTTCCTTACCTGCAACTACTAGTGTGGTGGAAAGTAGAGATGAAGAAGTGCTTCTTCCTCAGCGAGACGAGGAAACAACTAGTGTGGAAAAGAAAGACCAGGAACCAGAAGTAGAATACGAAGATGAAATTGAAGAACTGTTAGATGGTCTTGGTCCTAGGTTCAAGGACTGGACTGGAGATCATCCATTACCTATAGATGCTGATTTGCTTCCAGGCGCCGTTCCTGGTTACGAACCTCCTTTTAGGATACTTCCTTATGGAGTTAGATCATCTCTTGGACCTAAGGAGGCAACAGCTTTGAGAAGACTTGCTAGATTTCTCCCTCCACACTTTGCTTTAGGTAAGTTTCTATATTTTGAGGAGTCTGATAGAATCTTTTCAAGAGTAGGAGTTTCCTTTTGATTTCTAGGTCGAAGTAGGCAGCTCCAAGGCTTGGCGACAGCAATGGTTACGTTATGGGAAAAGAGTATGCTTGCAAAGATTGCCATCAAACGTGGTGTACAACTGACCACTAGTGAGAGAATGGCTGAAGAGCTCAAGGTAATGACAACCATCTCTGCTGATTAACTCGTTATTATGGAAAAATACTTTGTGTATTTAGACTTGTACAAGTAATGTTATGGCATGTAATCCTTTTCGAGAAGAGTTTTCTGGAAACTGAGAAGAGAATTAAGAAAAAGTTTGAATTGATTCGGTCATGATATAGAATGTCTATTCTATGATATTTCTTCTTGTCTTGTATATACAGTTGAAGCTGAATATTTGATATCATGTTGTTGGTAAGTAACTGCAGAAATTGACAGGAGGGATACTGCTCTCTAGGAACAAAGACTACTTGGTTTTCTACAGAGGGAAGAACTTTTTGTCACGAGAAGTAGCTGAGGCATTGGTGGAGCAAGAGAAGTTTGTAAGGAGTTTACAAGACGAAGAAGAAGAGGCACGTTTAAGAGGATCATCGTCGGCGCTGATTGTGCCAAGTACAGAACCTAGTAATAAACTTGTTTCTGCTGGTACCCTTGGTGAAACTCTTGACGCGACTGGCAAGTGGGGAAAGAATCTGGATGATGGTCATCATGCAGAAGAAGTGAAACACGAGGTTGAGAAACTGAGGCATGAGAGTCTTGTCAGGAAGCTGGAAAAGAAACTTGCTTTTGTGAGTTCTCTAAACTTAGCATGTGTTGAAGAGTGGTTCCTTGAACTAATTAGATTGTTTTCTTTCGGTTTTAGGCGGAGAGAAAGCTCTTGAAAGCTGAACGTGGTTTGGCTAAGGTGGAAGAGTGTCTACATCCAGCAGAGCAGAGAGCAGACCTAGAAAGCATAACTGATGAAGAGAGGTTTATGTTCCGCAAGCTCGGTTTGAAGATGAAAGCTTTCTTACTTCTAGGTAAAACTATCAATAACAGATGTTGCATACATTCGAGGACACTTACTTGAAACTGCTGCTTCAGGTAGGCGAGGAGTGTTTGATGGCACCGTGGAGAACATGCACCTGCACTGGAAATACCGAGAGCTGGTCAAAATAATCGTGAAGGCTAAAACTTTTGAGGGTGTAAAGAAAGTGGCATTAGCACTTGAAGCCGAGAGTGGCGGTATCTTGGTTTCAGTAGACAAGGTCTCTAAAGGATATGCCATCATCGTGTATAGAGGAAAAGACTATAAGCGTCCGCCCATGTTGAGGCCGAAGAACCTTTTGACAAAGAGGAAGGCTTTAGCACGTTCCATTGAACTCCAAAGGCGCGAGGTTCCTTGACAGAAGATACATTATTTGCCTTCTTATTTGGAACTTCAGCTAATCTTTGTTCTGTTTGCATGTCAACAGGGACTTATAAAACACATTTCGGCAATGCATGCAAGAGCAGAACAGCTGAGAGCGGAACTTGTAATGGCTCTACCCTTTTATCATTCATTGATTAAACAAAAGAATGCAATTTGTTATGTAATGGTAGACTAACACAAGTCTTTGCAACCAATTTATCAGGAACAAATGGAGAAGATAGCAGACAACGGAGATGAAGAGTTATATAATAAGCTTGATGTGGCTTATGCTTCTAGCGATGAGGAGACAGAAGAAACAGACGTACGTATTCTGGTTTTCTTCATCATAAGATTGTGTATATTAAGGTCTCACACGGCTTGGTGCTATTCTGGCTTGTAGGAAGAAGAAGAAGAGGATTCATATTCAGAGACATATGGAGAAGGGGAAGAAGCTGATATTCTGGCAGAAGGAGAAGTTTCTGAAATAGACGATGAGGATTGGGATTCAGATGAATCGGAAACAAGATTTGGTGATGATTTTGTACCATACGCAGAGGATCTTCAAACCAAATCAGAAGATGTACAGAGGCAAGAAAGTTCGTCTGCAGCGTCAAAACATTGAATATCAGCGCTGAAAAACATAAGGGAAATAAAATTGAGAGCTAACTGCTAAATAGTTGTCCACAGATGTGTAAAAGGTTGTCTCGGGTTTGATTACAAGGTTGGGGGCTATGTCCAATAAGTTCCATGATATGCTTTTGACCAAGTTTCAGCCGGTTTGTTCAGATTACTCTTTACTATGCCTGCAACGATAGATATGCTCTTCTCAAGTAGTTGCAAGAAAAAAACATTAGCCATAAATGAATGCATATAACTAAATTATTTTTCTTTGCAACCCATGCATGAATGCATATAACTAAATTGTTTTGTTTTTTTTTTCTGTGCTGTGCTAAAGAATTCTCCATGGAAACACATCATAATATGAATGACGACAATGATTTCACCTACGAGCAAGTCTCTGCCCAGCTCCAAACATTAAGGCCTTGCCAATAGCACTTGAATGAAGCCCACACGCCAGTGCAACTCCTCCTACAACGATCAACTTCCAATCTACACTGAACTGATCCTTTGGTCTCCTTGCGTTCTCCATGTCTCTCCCTCTCTCTTCTTCATCTACCCTCGATGTTTCAGCCACATCCATGTTCAGTTTCGTAGTGATTCTCGCAATTTGCGCGCTCCTTGACAGAGCCGCCCCTGCTTTTCTAGCGGTTTGGTAAGACCTTAACCCGGAGTTTAGCTTTTTGACGGCTCCCCACATGCCATGACGGACTCCCAACTTTGCTACGTCTTTTGGGATTCCCATGTCTTCGCAGTGGACAAGAGAGACTTCACAGGCTGACATTTGTCCATCCCCTTTTCGAGATTCAACTGCATTTTAAAAGCATTCCGCTTAGACTCAAACGCGACGAAAGGGAAACTTGAAGTTTGTAAAACCAGCTTACCCGCTTTGATGATCCAACTCGAGAAATAAATCTCAACTCGCCTCGGTTTATCACGCTTTGGTAGAGCTGGATACGGTACTCCCTACAAATGCATCAGTATCAGATGAGCGTTCTGATGTTCCAAACTAAGGGAGATATATATATATATTTTGATCCATGATTAAATTACCTTAGTCACAGCATAATACTTGTTTCCAGATTCCCATATTCTCCGGCCAATGATGTATTCCCGGTCACTACAGAAAAACGGAAACTGGCAGAGGAAAGACATTAGCAACTGGGCAGATATATTAACAATAGCAAAGCACAGAAATACCTTTTTAATCCAGTGAACAATAGTTGTTCCTGTCTGAGGATCTTCCTCCAATGTTTTGAAGTAAGCAAGCATAGGATCCCATTTAGGTCGAAACTCGTCGTCCCAGAAGAAATCCCTAACAATGTCTGGAGTTGCGTCCTCAAAAACAGTCCGACTACGATAAACAACAGGCCCTGTCTGAAAAATAATAATATAGCCTTTCAGGGAACTAAAAACATATTTTGTCACAGAACCCTTTTCCCATGAACTGCTTCAAAAACAAGTTTCAGGTACAATGTAATACTTATAAGCTTAATGCATCAGAGAAGTAGATACAGAAGCTTTCCCCAAAGCATACCCAACAGGAACCTAATCCATATCCTTCCTATCAAACTACACAAGCCTTTCTAGGGAACCGGTAAATCTTAAAGCAGAAAAGATCTTAACTCTATGGAACCAACTGAAGAATAATAAATTGACTCGTTCCTTCAGTTGCAACCCCAAGAAACAGAGATAACCTTAGGCTCATGGCGCCACGCCTGGTAGTTCATATTGGGAGTAGACTTGTCCATCATAGATTGCCACTCCATATTAGCATTTTCAGCTTCAAGCAGATGCAGCAAATGCTCTAGATCCTTCTCTCTCACAATCTCCTGCTCTTTCTCTCTATCTTCTTTATCACTAACCCTGCAAATCCATAACCACAACAAAAAAAACAAATCAATTATCTGAAAAGCCATGACCATCTACAATTAATTCTATATTCAAATCTCAAGAAAAATATCAAAAGCTTACATAAACTCAAAGAACATATATAGTGAACAAAAAAAAAAAAACTCAAAAGAACATATTCATTTCTTGATAGAGAGTAACCTTGAGATAGCTTGTGTTTCACCACTATCTTCTGGTTTCTTGTCACTCGAACCGAGCCTTGACCATAAAGTGCGACACAGTGAGAGAGCGGTGAAAGCAAGCCAAACACGGCGAGCTCCGAAACCGGGCGGAACAGTGCATAGAAAACGGAGCTTAGAACGGAGACCTAGATAAACCAAACCGGTCCACCTCGGACGCCAAGACCAGCCAATCAAAAGCCCGACCATGATAGGAGGAACTGAGCATAGCAAGATGTCCACCAATGTCTCTGTAACAGAGCTAGATGATTCGTCGTCCATCGAAGAACCAATTGACGGGAAAGCAATGAGCAAAGAGATTCTACCAAGATAATTTTAATTGTTCCGCCTTTTTATTTTTAAATTAATTTAATTTTAGGCTGATTACAGAAAGAGAAATTAATAAATGTGTCGAGAAGACGTTGGCGGGTGATAGAGATTTGTATGTAAGTAGTAGTGATAGGAACAGCACACTGGCGTTGACGTGGCTTTCTCGTTTCGTTTCTGAAATATACAACAATGTCTCTCACGCGTCAATATAGGCGCGTGTTCTCCCCTTTGGATAAGGATAACTTTTGGTTTAATCCACAGTGGATAACTAACTCTTAAAAAGGTTGTGTGGTTCACACTTTTTTTTTTTAAAGTAACAAACAGGTTGCCATTTCAAGTATGTTTGAGCAAAAGTATTATTTATCACATCTATTAATATGTGGTACATATATATATATATAAGATTTGTTTTCTAGTATATGATACCTTAAATAGTGGATAAGTTTCCCGTAGCGAAGAAGAAAAATGAGTAAACAAATGTTTCTTTTTCAAAAAACAAAAACAGTTTTACCTCGCAAAAAGTTTGACGGGAATATTTTGAAGTTGAAACAACAGTAAATGAGAGGGTGAGAAATTAGAAGATGAGAAAGTGAGGATCACGTGAACATGAGGTTATTCAGAATCGCAACACGTGGAGATATAATTTGGACAATGACTGTTACCGATTTGCTGCAACATGTTTTTGTCAGTGTTAGATCTTATAGATTCGTCAGTGCCTCACTCAGCCTGCCACCATCTGCTGCGCCACATATCATTCACGAATCTCTTTTACTTAGGCCCATTAATCAGACCTAGTCCATTATGAAACCTCGATTGTGCAAGAAAAAGTTACGACCCAACTACCCCTCATTACAACTCGGGTCAATCCTCTGAAAGACAAAAGAGCACTTCTCTTTATTTGGCCATGCACTCAAATCTGTTTTTGCACTTTCAAATTTCAATGTCTTTTAATCTTATTTTCCAGAGTTGCAAGCTAATGAGATATGGATTAGGATAACTCCTACTAATTCCTATTTAGACTAAGATAATGATGTAACTTGTCCTCATTCTTATCTCGTTAGGACCTTTTGCTTTGTATAAATATAGGCGATTGCTAAAGGAATCAATAACACAAACTATTCTTTTACATTCTAAACTAGGTAATAATCCGCGCCTTGCGCGGGATGTGATTATTAGTTTCATTATTTTTAATAAAAACACATTAAATCTGTTTAATCTAGATATTGGTTCAGTTTTAAATTATTTTTTGGTTGATTCTGTTAGAATGTTTGATTTTTTAGTTTTTTCGGTAAAACAAAAAAGTATTATTATTTGTTTATTTTTATGTTATAAATTTTAGATAATTGTCATGTCGAATCAATGGTTTCATATTATAGTTTGTAAACGGATAATAGTTCAAGAAAAAGAAAAAAAAATTATTAAGACTAATCATTTCACTACAATTTGGTCGGTAGTGAAAGAAGCATTAAGAAAAAAAATATTTCAAATTCTAAAAAAAAAAAAGATACTACAGTAGTGGTAAATACTTATAAAGTGCTCACATCAAGGTGCACATATATGTGTATGTAAAAGTATATAAAAATAAATGACAAATATATAAAGATATTGTTAATTAATATTAATGATATTTTTGTTTTAAATAATACATAACAGATAAAATTAAAATTAATTAAAAATTAAAAAGGCCTTGACATTAGTGAATTTTTTTCATATAAAAAATCAACTGTATCCGTAAATAGAGGTGGGCACAAATCGAATATCCGAGTATTTGGAGGCATTCATGTCGATTAAATCTTTAGCCACTTGGATAATCGGTGACTATGATATCCGAAATGATTTAGAATTTTAAAGAATATCTGATTTGATCCGTAAATAAAATTTAAAAAATAACTGAAAATTTAATAATAACGTTTATTACAAAAATAAAATATTATTTACTTTTAAAATTTTAATACCTAATATAATAAATTTAATTCATAAAAATATTGTAAAACTTATATAAACTATAATATATATAACATATATATATAATTCTGTACATATATGTATATATATTCATATAATATATCAAATTTGATAATTGCTCCTAAAAATATTGGTATTTGTGATTTATTTTTTTTAATTGTATTTTAGTAATTGATTTGTTTTGTAGAGTTACAAATATCCATATTTTTTGTTTCAATTCAAAACGGATAACGAATTGAATCAAAAATTATAAATATTTTGCCCAACTTTATCCGTAAACAATAAAAATAATATATATATAATTTAGCTTTTGGTTCTAAAGTTTTATTGGAACCATGCATATGAATTTTTTATTAAAAAATACAAAGTATATAGTGTGAACACATTTATAAATATAGTGTGAACACGTTAGCATATTTATTATCAAATCATTATGAGGCTGCCACGTGTCTATTATAGTGTGAATGCATTTATTATAATACTTCTCCTTTAATATATAAGGGATTATTTCACAAGCTGTTTTTTTGAATGAATTTTAAATAACCTGATATATAAAGTTGCAAGTTGCAACATGTTGATAAGATACTTAAACAACAAAACAATGATTAATAAGGAATAACCAGTTCATTTCATCCACCAACTTCCCACCAATAATGAGAGCTTTGATCAAACAACTTACCTTATATATAATAAAATTATTGAAATACTATGGGTTTTCGATAAGTTAACTTAACAGGAAGCGTCTACAAGCTCAACAGGAAAGATTCATGCTTTTATGTGTACACACATTCATAATTAAACACAACATAAATAACAATAAGTTACACACATGTACATTTCAAATCATAAGTTAAAATAATTTAAAAAGCACAAACCATCCCACACATTCTCACAACAGAAACAACACCACTCACAGTTCCGTGTTACCAAAAGACTGTTTAGCAAGCAAAAGCAGTCTCCGGTTCCGGTTTCAAATTTCGGTTCACTTCCTCTGCAGCAAACTGGTTTATCTGGTCAGATTTCTGTGTGGTTGCATCATCATTGTCTTCTTTAGCGATCACTATTAAAGTCTTTCGAGTTTCATGGCGCCTCGAAACTCCTTTGGATCTGTTCCCTTCTTTTGTGTTTCTACGCCCTAGTTTTGGCGACTTTGCTCGAGTTGGAGGAGGCTGTAACAATCATAATGAGTATTATTAGTTAACAACTCGAAAAGGGTTTTAAAAGTTTAATGGTAACGTCTATTTTTTTCTGAATGTTGTAGACAACCTTGTGTGTTACCTTCTTAAGTTCAACCTTTGGAGGAGGCCCTTCATGGTAGAAGTTAGGCATTGGGTTTGCTTTGAACATCAAACTCTTTCTTAATTGCCTCAATGCTGCATCGTTCTCTTCCTTGTTCCTTGCTTCGCTCTGCGTTTTCTCTGCCTCCATGGCTTGGTGTTTCTCTTCTAGTTTTGTATAGAACTAAAGAACACCAATCAACTTTTAAAGCCAATGCAAAATGTATTATAAGAAAACAGAAAAATGGAATATTATGTCTACCTCCTTCCTCTTCTCTGCACGCTCGGTGGATCGAAACGAAGGAGCTGCAGTGGCAATGGTTCTTGATTTAGCAGACTTTGCAGCTGACGTGGCACTTTCAACAATAATCACATGTTTCAGTATAGAAACGTTTTAGGCAATAGTAAGTTAAAAAGAAACTAATCTTGATGAGAAAAAGAAACATACTAAGAAGCAACAGAGCAAGAATCTTCTTCCTCATCAGAGAGCTTCTTGTTCTTTGGCTGCAATGGTTTCCTTGGTACCTACAGTCGCAATAAGTCCATAGTCATTATGGCTAAGCTAGAAAAGAAACTGTGAATTCAAGAGAGTATATATAGGCTTATAATAACATAAAATCCTGACCTTTATAACCTGCTTTTGTATTTTACTGTACATATCTGCTACTTCATGAGACTCACGGGTAGCAGATGAAGCACGCTTTGCAGTAGCTAAAGCAAATGGCTGTGGAACAGTGTTCCTTATTTTATTACTCCCACGACCTGGTTTAGAAACATGTTTTGCATGCAAAACAGACTTGTTTACCGACTTAGCGTCTTTTCTCAAGGTAGCTATCTCCATATTGCCATCTTCCAAAGGCTTAGCAACTGGAATCTCATTAGTACACTCCTTAACATCGTATTCTTTTACTTCTATGCTCTCTTCTGTAGATAGAAGCTCTGTATTTCCATTGGCTTCATCGCTTGGTACTGAATCTAAGGGAGGCAGTACAGAAACATTTTCTTGGATTGGGTTACAAGAATCACCATTAGCATAGACCACCACACCATCTGGCTCCTTGTCCATACAGATATCTGTCACAAGACCAAAAAGATAAAAGTATATAATATGGTTCAAATATAGCTCCTTAAAATCACAGACAAAATACAACTCAATTTTGGTTATATAGTATAATAACTAAAGTATGCTTAGCTACAAATGATGACCAAGAATTCAACTAACCATCTAAATTATTCTCTTAAAAAGCATTAGGCTAACCAAACGTGGGACCTCAAAGACGAATACAGCTTTTGTTTTGAAGGAAAACAATATAGTATTCTAAAGCATAATCAAGCATACAAATATAATAATAATAATCAATCAACTTTCAATTTCTCTAAAAGATAAATTGAACTGTACACACGGGCACGGCCAAACTCCTTTTCATAGTCAAGAAAAGATCAACGAAGAGAAGATGCTTTGTTCATCATGGCTTGGACCAAACATAAACTTTGGGACTTTCATTGTCAATATTTTCAAACTAAGTTTTAATTAAGCAAAACATTAAACATGAAAACCAAATATAACAATAAGAAAGTCAAATATTAGTTGTTAAACAAGCCGATGATTCCTGCATTTAAATAAAAATGAACATGCAGCTAAGAACCTCAAGTTGCCTTCATTTCAGAGCGATTTTTCCAAAAAAAAATCTTGAAAATGTCAAGAATCAAAAAAATATATCTCAGATGAGGAAGTGACCTCTATGAAACTATGATCATCAATCTCAATCAACAAATAAGGAAGACATAGATGAAATCGAAGTAAAAGATTGTATTGCTCACCCATTGTTCTCGTGACAGGCGAGAGAATCTTGTAACTGCTCTTTTATCTCTCTTGTGTGTGTTTGTTTGTGACTTCTGAGAATGATGAATACTATGCAATTTATGTTGTTGGTGTGCATTTTATACCACTTCCTTTCCCGTCGGTGCTAACGCCGTTACTTGACACCGTCTTTTAGTGCTCCACTATTAACATTTGTTTTTTAAACATAAAAAAGCTTGGGGTTTACTAGATATTAATTTTAATAGACTACCTCACAAATAATTTGAAGGAAAAGGAAAGTGTTTTTATTTATCTTAAGTAATGTTGGTTGGTAAATAAAACACAAATATTCGTGTTGATGGTTTGCATCTTTGGATGATTGTTGAACTATTTTCATTACCAAACTCCAACAATACAGAATATTGAATTTGTTGTGAAATGACTAATATGGAATCAATTTATAAGCCACACACTATAAAACACACAGAAGCTAATAAATTATATTATAGTATTTATATATTGTGTATTTATGTTTTTATCATTTATTTACAAAAGAATGTTTTTATAAAGAAAATATCATATTATTAATATACATAAATTCAAACAAAATTATATTACTTCTAAAATATTTTTATGATAAATATACATCCATAAATTGATATCAGTTAATTTAACATATTACTCCAGTTACTTTTTTCGTAAACAGAGTTTTTAAGATGAACCTAGAGTCAGTAGACAACATAAATCCATTTACATTTTGAGAAGTAAAAATGTGTATCTGTAAATACTGATTCATAATTTATAAGTACACCAACATTCCGCGTAACAAAATCACTAAGCTACAACGATTTGGTTTCTAATCGTAATTTAGTTCAGAATAACTTTCAGGGAGTGTGGGGCAAGTATTTTCAGCAATTATGCAACCTTCTTCTTATATATGTGAACAGCTTTGAAATAACCAGACAATCATTACGATAGCACAAAGGGACAAGAAAGCAAACTATTATTTCCAACCTCCATTTTTGAGTTTGGCTACAAACATCTATAGTATTTTGGTGCAAGTAGTCAAAGTACACCTGTTATATTTTGTTTATTCACAAATCTTTGTTTTATACAAACACATCACTATTCGTATATATTTACTAAAAATTGTCTTCTTAAATATATGAATTGATGATAAACTTTAACTTTTTACAAACATACCAAAAAAAAAAAACAGAATTACAACATTGTTCAACAAGAATCATATAAGCAGTTATGAAAATAAAAAGCATTTCCACACGAATAATTTTATGTTTCAAAACGTGCTTTTGGACTTGGCAAGGAATCAATCCATAAATTAAAATATAAATAAAGTGATTATAGAAAAGACATAACATCTTTATTGGCATTGCATCCAATCTTATTATTTGCTCTTTGATTTTGATTATCCCACACCTAAACCCTTGTTGAAAAACCCTTCCCACCACCCTTGTTTATTAATTTAATTCTAAGATAAGCATCTCATTATGTATATATTCCTCATAAGCCCTCGTGTATGCAGTGGTCAAACTCAATCTTCAAGGGTATATAGGAAAATTAATTAGAAGACGTGGGATGATTGAGCTGTGTGTGATAAGAGGTATGCGCTGAGTGGAGTAAAAGAAAGACTATCCAACAAATAAGTGGGTCGGTCCCATTTGTCTATAGCCAAACCATAATAATAATTCCAAAAGAAGGTTACAGAAAAAAACAATAATAATTACAGAAACTATTATATTTTAGTTTGGAAAATGTATATGGACATCCCTGTTAGCCTGCTAATTTAAATATAATTAATTTCACGGTTTGATCATAGTTCTTTGCATTGACATGTTGTTATTGATTGGGAATTTTCTATTAGAATTTCCAAACCACAAATGAAACATAAATATTCGGCAAACTGCATATATCTTTTAAATCTGTTTCACGGTACAAAGACAAATTTGTTAGGAGCACTGGAAACGAAAATGTTTTTTTTTTTTTGCTAAAAGAAACGAGAATGTCAAGTTAAAGGTTGTATATGTAGTAAATCAGTTACTATTGTGATAATTAAGGTTCAAAAAATATTAGAATCAAAATCAATGTAAACATACTAATGATAATGTACATGCTACAACACAGTTAACAGTTACAAGATATTCAAATCCTTGGAATTTTATTGAGAGCGTACAATATTTCCAGGATCTATCTTTTGCCTATGATGCTATTGAACATAAACACTGTGTTGACACATGCAATCATTCAAATCTGCAGCAACGATTGTTTCCTCCATCGACAGAACTATCCGTAACCAGATTCAAGCTACTCGAGACTCAAACCCCACCCGTTCCTCCCGCAAGATGAAATTCTAGCTATTTTCATTACCGTCTCTAGCGGCTCCGTAATCATCTTCATCACCGACTAGATCTCTCGCCTTCTTCCGTAGATCACTCCTCTTACATGTCTTCTGACTGGTTCTCTGATTCAAGCTACACTTTGGTCTCCCAGTTTTATCAACTGGGCTTATTCTATTGGCCCGAATCTCTATTTTACAGTTTTTGGTTTATTTTAATGGGTTAGACTCTATTATGTGGATTTCTGAAATTATGTGCTCCGATTAGACAAACACTAAGATCTGACAAGACTTGTATTTTTTCTTTTCATTTTCGTGCTTTTAAATTGAAAATCTTTAGCCAAATTTTTCTTAAAAGGTTTTCTTACTTAGTTCATTTTTTTAGTTATTACTACAACAAAGATGCAGAAAATAAATAAATGACATAATAAAGAAAAATAAAGTTCAATATCTTTCTCAAATGGGCTAGAAACCGAAGAAAATACGAAAATAGCCAACTCACAAAAAATCAATGTTTTTAAAACCGGACCGGATACCGACTCGGTAAAGCTACTGGCAAGTGGTCGGACCGGTTCAACCGGATTTTCTATTTAAAAATAAATAAATCTAAATAATCATATATTTACACTATATAGACCTAAAATGTAGTTTTACATATAATATGTTCTATGTTCTCTTTTATTAATTAGATAATAAATAATAATCATAAGTTTAGTTATATATACAAGTGAATACTATATCAACTAAAATTGATTAAAAAAATGAATGACCATTTAAATTACATATTTATTTATTTTTTACAACTAAAAATCTTAAATTTTAATGAATATAGAAAAATGAGAATAAAATATGAGAGTCAAAATAGATTTTTTAAAAACATATCTTAAAAAAAAGAATCAATTAGAAAACTAATTAAATAGTAAAAACTAAACATTAATTATGAAATATTATATTTTAATAACAACTGAAATTACATTAATTATATGTTGATTTCTATTGAACCGAGTTTCAAAGTTGAACCGGGTCACCGGTTTTACTGGTTTTTAGCCGGTTTCACCGGTTTTTCTCAAATCCGGATTTTAAACCAAACCGGACTCGGCTTCTTTAACGAGTCACGGTCAGACCGGTTCGACCGGCCGGTCCGGTCCGGTTTTCAAAACCTTGCAAAAAATCTAATGTCAAAAAATACCAAAAATCCTAGCTGTCTTTCGAGAGTAAATGCCGTATCTTCAATGTACCTATAATTACACTATCTTCAAAAAATACCAATATCTTTTATTAATCAAAACATAATATCTTCAATGTCGTATCTTTAATGTACCTATTAAATACAGAAACTGTAACCATAATTACACTAACTATAAGAATAGATTTGATTCCAACCAATTGATCTATTACTTTGGTAATTGATTTGGTTGCAGAAGAGGAAACAATAAATTTAGTTGGTGAATATAATACATCAAATATTACAAATTTATCATTTAATTAAATAAATAACCAAAAACCGAAAATTTATACATGTGCTGGCGCGCATATCAGGGTCTAGTATTGTTTAAAGACGATATCATTTATAAAACTGCTATAATAGAGAGGGGACTTATTATAGCTGAGGTAGACATATCAATTTCAATAACGCTAACAATGATATATAATAGTTTTTTTCTATGCTAAGAAATACCATTTTTTATGATTCTCATTTGAGGCTGTGCAATATTCTTGACCATAAGATTGTCGAGGTAAAATTTTAACCTATGATGTTGCTCGGTAGAAAGTGTAATTATTGTTTCCTGCAAAATACCATCATTGCACTTGTTTACTATCTCATCTCCTTTTTTGTTAGATTATCCCAAACTCAGAGTATATAAAAGATGTGAGTATGACAAACTTACAAGCTGAAGAGGTCCATGAAGTTGAGAGTTCAACTGATATCGTTGTTCCAGTTTGTCACATTGAATCATCTACCGCTGAACTTGGTGATGCATTGGTAAGTATTATACGTCTGGAACTTTGGTGATGAGGTAACAATTAGCTAAATGTTTTGAATTGTCTTCTTTCGCAGGGTTGGAAGGCTTTTGGTGATCTCTTCCTCTTTGTGTTGCACAAAGGTGATACTCTTCAAGAGATCAAGATATGTATCCAACAAGAGCTTCACGTTGGAAATGAAGAATTTACCAAGGTTTATATATATATATAAGTGAAATGTTTATAATTGTGAAGGATATGTACTTGTATTTTAGGCGATCCTCACACGCAAGAATGTTGATTTTAGGTTGTGTTCAGTGCTTTTTTTTTAATTATATATATATTATTAAAACATATTATATAAAGTGATCAAAGACACAGGAATTATAAAACAAGTTCTTCTGTTTTATTTCTTTCTTAACTCTCTTTCAATTGTTGTAGAGATCATCTTACATTAGACCTCTATATATATAGGACTTTCTTGACTTCTCCTATTACAAATATATCTAGGAATTCTTATCTTTATCCTAAACACATTAAGCTATTCATCCTTATCTTCAATAGCTTGTCGAACAAGTAAACCTGAAGCTTATCCAACATTCTCCCTTCTAAGCTTCAGTCCACTCTCACTTAGGTCTTGTACTTTGATCAGTTCCACCATCTCTTTGAACTTGATTCTTGCTAGTGCTTTCGTTAATACGTCTGCGCGTTGCTCTGTTCCTGCAATGTGATCCACGTCGACTAACTCCTTCTCCACGCATTCTCTGATGAAGTGAAAACGCTTGTGGATGTGTTTGCTGCGTCGATGAAATACTGGGTTCTTGGCAAGTGCAATGGCTGACTTGTTATCAACACGAATCAAGGTTCTTTTGACTTCTCCTCCTACGATCTCGCTTAATAACTCTTGAAGCCATATTGCTTGCTTAGTAGCTTCAGTTGCGGCCATGTATTCGGCCTCACAAGAAGATAACACGACCACATCTTGTTTCTGCGAGCACCATGATATTGGTGTATCGTTGAGACAAAATAGATACCCAGTCGTGCTTCGTCCGTCATCTGGATTGGTGTTGTGACTGCTGTCGCTGTATCCCACAAGATCTTGTGATCCTCCATGCTTGTACCTTAAACCGTAACCGCAAGAACCCTTTAAGTATCTCAGAACTTGCTTCAACGCCTTTCCATGTGACTCTCTCGGTGAATGAATAAACCTGCTTAATATCCCAACACTAAACGCCATGTCAGGTCTTGTATGCATCAAGTATCTCAAGCAACCTATCTTTCTTCTATAGTCGCTTGCGTCAATCTCAGGTTCATTCAATGCTTTTGAGAGCTGCACACCAAACTCCATTGGTATGCATACCGAGTTGCAGTCACTCATATTTGCTTCCTCTAATATGCGTCGAGCATATGCTTCTTGCTTGATCACAATGCCTTCCTTGCTCTGTTTCACCTCTATGCCGAGATAATAAGTTAACAAACCTAAATCTGACATCTCGAATTTCTCAGACATCGATGCTTTGAACTTCTTAATTGCTTTCATTGAGTTTCCCGTGATTAATAGATAATCTACATAGATAGCCACGATGAGAAGATCGCTTCTTTCTTCTTTGCGATAGACTGAGCTCTCCTTAGTGCATTTCACGAATTTTAACTCCTTCAGTATCTGATTCAGCTTCGTGTTCCACGCTCTAGGAGCTTGTCGCAGACCGTACAAGGCTTTCTTTAGTTTATAGACTTTGTGTTCCTCGTTTTTCTTCACAAATCCCTCCGGCTGCGTTACATAAACTTCTTCAATCAACTCGCCATGCAAGAAAGCTGTCTTTACATCCATGTGATGTATTTCCCACTTTTCTGCTGCGGCAAGAGCTATCAGGAGTCTTATTGTTTCAAGACGAGCCACGGGAGCAAAGATTTCATCGAAGTCTATACCTTGTTCTTGCACGTATCCTTTTGCGACCAACCTTGATTTAAACTTATTAATGCTACCGTCTGCATTACGCTTGATCTTGAAGACCCACTTGAGTCCTATCAGCTTCACTCCTTGTGGTTTCTCTACAAGCACCCACGTCTCATTCTTATCAATAGAGTTAATCTCATCTTTACATGCAACTCTCCATCTCTTGTCCTTAAGTGCTTCTTGTATCGTCATTGGCTCGTCATTCAGTGCCAATAGTAGTACTTCGCACTCGACGTCAGCTAACAGAACATAATCTTTAAGATACTCAGGTTTGCTTACTTGTCTTGTTGAACGCCTTAACTCTTGAACGGGGCTTTGATCCTCTGCAGTCTCAGGTGAGTGTATCATCTCTGTTTCTGCTTCAGAGTCGACTACTTCTTCTGCATCATTCGTAGCAGTTGCTTCTGTTGTAACTCCAACTACAAACGGACCACTTCCATTGTCTTCTATAGCTCCCCATGCCATATGGAACATACCAGGCTCGCTTTGGACTTGCTTAGCATCTCCCTTCCAATTCCAACGAGCCTTCTCATCAAAAACTACATCCCTACTTACTATAATTTTCTTTGAAGTGGGATTGTAGAGTCTGTATGCTTTCGATCCTGGCTCAATGCCAAGATGAACTGCAGCTTCTGATCTATCGTCGAGTTTCTTTAACTGTCCTCCATCCTTTTTAGCATACGCTGTGCAGCCAAATACCCGAATGTGTGATACACTCGGCTTTCTTCCCTTTAAGCACTCATAGGGAGTTTGATTAGACAGTGCTCTTGTAGGCACTCTGTTAATCAGGTACGTTGCGTGACGCACTGCCTCTCCCCATAAGTAATTAGGCACACCCATTGCCTTGAGTATGCTGCGAGTCATCTCCATGAGGGTCCGGTTTCTACGCTCCACCACGCCATTCTGTTGCGGGGTGTAAGGTGCAGTTAGATGCCTCCTTATGCCGTTGTCATTGCAGAACGTATTGAACTCATGAGAGGTAAACTCACCTCCTCTGTCTGTGCGTAGCGTCATGATCTCCTTCTTTAAATCTTTCTCGACAAGTTTCTTAAATGCTTTAAACCTGTCGAACGCATCACTCTTTTCTTTCAATAAGATCGACCACATGAATCTTGTGCTGTCGTCAATTATGACAAAGATGTAGCGGTTTAGAGACAGTGTCGCTGGTGAGATAGGACCGCAAAGATCTGCGTGCAATAGCTCAAGTGGTTGAGATGATCTAAACGCCGTTGCTTTGGGAAAAGACTGTCTCGCTTGCTTGCCCACCAAGCATGAATCGCAGAGTTGTTTTTCTTCTCTTATCTCTGGCAATCCAATCACCATATTGTGAGTTACCATGGCTTTTACAGTCTTGAAGCTTACATGACCAAGTCTGGCGTGCCATCTCCATGAATCTTCCTCGAGTCTTGCGTGCAAACAAGTCGCTTTTCCTACTTTCAATTTCAACTTGTACAGTCTATTTGCAGTTCTTAATACCTTTACTAGTAACCTCCCTTCAGGGTCTCTTAACGTCAAGAAGTTGTTTTTCATTCGAACATCACAACCTTGCTCAGTTGCTTGTCCCAGACTCAAGATGTTACTCTTTAGCTCCGGGATATAGTAGATGTCTTGTAACAGCTTCTGCTCCCCTGTCTTAGCTTCAAACAAGATAGACCCTTTACCATTTATCTCGACGAATGATCCATCCCCAAACTTTACCTTTCCTTTGACGTTTTCGTTTAGTTCGGAGAAGTAGGTCCTCTCTCCTGTCATGTGATTTGAGGCGCTATTGTCAAGATACCACACACCTTCTTCTTTCTCGTGAAATTCCAGCTTCTTGGGTATAACTTTCTCTTCGTTGAGGAATACTACTTCGTGCATATATAAGACTGCTTCTGCTACCTCTGTTTCGGTTTTGTTTAGCTCCTCGTTATCTTTCTTCTCGGTACAGACCGAAGCAAAGTGACCCTTCTTCTTACAATTGTAGCATATGATCTGAGAGTAGTCTCTTTTCTCTTTACTCCTCTCGCCATCGTTAACTCTACCACGTCCTCTTCCTCTGGTACCGCGACCACGTCCTCTGTTCTGTCCTCTGCCTCTTCCTCCATTGTCATATGACTTCTCTGAATTCGAATACAGAAGAGCTCCTTGTTGTTCATACGATTCAAAGCCTTTGATTCGCTCTTCATAAGCTTTAAGTCTTCCAATTATGTCTTCAAAGCTTGTAGTTTCCAAATCCAATAGCTGTTCCAACGAGGCCGTCATATGAATAAACTTAGGTGGCAAGCTATTAAGAAACTTCTTCACAATCTTTGGTCCCTCAATGCTCTGACCTAACGAACTTGCTTTAGAGGCGAGTTCAGATATCTTCCCTGAGAATGTGTCAATAGAGTCTGTGTCATCCATCTTCAATCGATCAAACTCATTCATTAGAGTTAATAGTCGAGCTGATTTAACTCGTTCTGCACCTAAGTTCCTTGATCGTATAGCTTCCCAAATAAGTTTAGGGTAACCTAGGTCACCAACTTGCAAGACTAATCCTTCAGATATTGATTGAAACAAGAGCGACGTAGCTATGTCGTTCTTTTCTTCATCCTCAACTCCAGGTTCGATCGCTTCCCATGCCTTATGAACGCGCATTAAAACCCTCATCTTCATCGCCCATACCGTATAGTTTGATGTTGTTAACATCGGACAAACCACGGTGGTAGGCACACCATCTTTTACTTTCACCAAAGCTTTTGAATCCTCCATAATTCTCTGTATCTAAGTTCTTCGATTGATTTGAACCTCAGGCTCTGATACCAAATAAAGTGATCAAAGACACAGGAATTATAAAACAAGTTCTTCTGTTTTATTTCTTTCTTAACTTTCTTTCAATTGTTGTAGAGATCATCTTACATTAGACCTCTATATATATAGGACTTTCTTGACTTCTCCTATTACAAGTATATCTAGGAATTCTTATCTTTATCCTAAACACATTAAACTATTCATCCTTATCTTCAATAGCTTGTCGAACAAGTAAACCTGAAGCTTATCCAACATTATATAATCAAAAAATTAAGTTTAAAATTTTCTTGTTACACTTGTGAAGTTGTTAACTATCTCAATATTTGCAGATTATCCCAAACTCAAAAGCCATGTATGATGTGACTACGACTAATTTATGAGATGAGGAGGTAATGTTTTGTTAATTATATTGAATATTTTCTTGCTTTATCCATAAATTAAAATTGTTGACAAGTTTCTTTGAAAATCATAGTACCATGAAAAAGAGTGGAATATCAATTCAAATGATATCATAGTTTCATCATTGTCACTTTGAATCATCTACCAATAATGGTGGTGACGCGGTAAGTATCTATATGTTTAAAAACATTAGTGGTGAAGTGGTAAATATCTAAATATAATTATGAACATGTATAGATAAGTAACAATTTGTATTCTTGTGTAGGTTCTGAAAGATTTTGGCGATCTATTTCTCTTTTTATTGCACAAAGGTGATTCTCTACAAAAGATCAAGACTCGTATCCAACAAACGCTTCATGTTAAATACTTTATTAGTAACAAATCTTTTATTTGTTTCAGTTATTGTTATATCAGCTGAACTAGACCTAAAGTTGTATGAATTTATTCTTACTGTAAAAATAAATTCTTGACCAACAAGATTTTCACTCAAAATTGTCTGAAATATTTTCTTTAGAATAACTTAAAATATGCTCAACTAATTCGGTTGGTGATTTATTTAGACTCTTTGAAATATATTTTTTTAAATAATAAAAGGACACTGTATATGAACCATTATCAACAATCAACTGTACTCGATACCTAATAAATAAAGAAATTATATTAATAATTAAATTATATATATCCTACTATATAAAAGAGACTAAATTCAAGGCTTTTGGGACTATCCATCTCAGCCAAAATATTCTCATCCAAAAAAATTAGAAATAGACATCATTTAAAAGATAATTAACTAACATACGACTTTTGATATTTCTAGAAATTTCAAATTTGTAACTGCTAATTTATTAATAGAATCATATATCTATATTGAATTATGTTCTATTTTTAATCATTAGACTTCAAGGGAAAATAAATTATTAATTTATAATATATATAGTTTATAACTTTATATTGCAGTTATAAATAAAGAGAAAATAACCGTGGAGGGTGAAGAATCTCATGTAAAATTATGTAATTAAAATGGTAAAATTGTGAGTATGATGAGGTGAATCTAAAAAAATTTGTTGTACAAATTATGGTGCTTTCTTCGTCCACTATAATGATTTAAAATAAAATATATATTCACATAAATAAGTCAATATTTGTTGTTTTTTTTGTAAGATGTTAAGATTATCATTTTCTGAAAGGTTACACTGTTGTTTTTAAACAACTTATCACAGTAAGGAAACAAAAACAACCAACAACAACTCAAGGTAAAAAAAAAAGCCTTAAAAAGGTTTTATACAAGAAAGATAAAAAGAAGTAGAGAAGAGGAGAAAGAAGAACTTGCCGAGGAAGAGAGGAGACGGTCACGCATCATACAGTCGAAAGAGGCAAGGAAGACTGATGAAGGTGAGGAGACAGCTGTGAACACACGAGCATTACGCTCTTTCCACAGCAGGTAGATGGCTGACTGAAAGTAGATCTTGATGACTGGAGTAGCATGCGCATCTGCGTTGACGCGAGGTTGATTGATCCAGGCTGCAACAGAGTGTAGATCAGGCGGAGGAAAAATCCAAACTTCAGCAGCAAAAAGCTTCCATATCAAGCGAGAGAAAGAGCACTCAAAGAAGAGATGATGGTGAGTCTCTATTTCCAGATTACAAATGACGCACGTTCCTGAGACATTTAACCCCCAATGCCTCAAGCGATCCTTGGTTGGCAGTATTCTCTGCAAAGCCAGCCATGATATAAACACATTACGTGGAATATGTTCCTTGAACCAAATAGTCTTGTGCCAATATTTGTTGTTGATAGTGTTTATATTCTTTTCTGACATTAGTATCCATATTTTTTAGTAAACTGATCCAAAGAGATTAATTTGTGGAGCTAACCAAACGAAGATTATAGTGTTTACTTTGGAAAAAGTAATAGGTTGAATGATAGATGGCGTGCGTGCTTTTTCACATGGAAATCTGTACATATATTAAAATTGTAAGATTTGAATCATAGAGAAAATATAGTGTATATGACTGAAGTTGGTCCATTCCGAAACTAAAGATGGCTAAAATTCTTCTTTGTCAAAATGCAGAGATGTGAATCTTATATGAATAGAGTTCTCCATTGCTTATAGCAGTGTAATAAACTCCGTGTGCAAAGGAGAAAAAATGTTATATAAGTGAAAACAAAAATTATGATTTTTTTTTCTTGTGCCTATAGGCTCTTCGCAATTTGAAGAAGAAATAACATATTGTGTGAAAATCTTTAGCTCGGTCAAATTTTATCCAGTTGTTTATAAAATTGTTGTCATCTGATTCATGTAATTTTTCAGTGTTGATTTAAAAGCCAAAAAAACTCATCTATACTAACTTTTTGATATTTTTTCTGTGATTTGAATTTAAAAAGAGATACAACTTTTGATAAGTTATGTAAACTCAAAACAAGTATTTAGCTTTAGAAAGCATTTACATGTTTCAAACTTATAATATATACATATATAATGTTTAAAATTATGCATATAAAACCTGTGTAAAATGTGCCTGAATATGTTTCTCTTCTTTAATGTGTTAATCGTACTATATATAACATTATTTTAAAATTTTAAGAAGTTTATCACATACAAAAAACCATCAATAAAAAATATAATTCTCATCTACAACAAGAAAAATGAAAAATTATAAACATATAAATTTAAATTAAGAAAAACTAATATTGGAAAAACAAGAAGTTAATGTAAAAGAAAAAAACCGACAAATAATATTATAAATAAAATAAATTTATATGACACAATCCCGCGGAAAAATTCTCTAGTATTATTAGAACTTAATGTTTTGATTATATAATATGTAGTGCCAACCACTTCTTCAACAAATTTCAATTATCATTTTTAATTACAGTTAATGTTTTTCCCATTAAAAAGCAATATTAGAATTACTACTG
Organism: Brassica rapa; assembly: GCF_000309985.2. Taxonomy (NCBI): domain Eukaryota; kingdom Viridiplantae; phylum Streptophyta; class Magnoliopsida; order Brassicales; family Brassicaceae; genus Brassica; species Brassica rapa. Next base: position 17,871,417 of record NC_024799.2, on the reverse strand, counting down.
TTGTCCTTTTAGACAATTAATATTTTATGTTGGCCAAAACAATATCATTTATTTTATATATTTATTTACTTCTGGTTCTTGAGAATATTGTCTTGAATTTTCTAGAAATTTAATATAAAACATCAACAATTATTATTAATTTAACATTATAATTAAATAAAAAATAAGAATGTCGATAAATATTGATTTACCTTTTTGAAATCAATCATGACATTTACTGGTCTTCAATTGTTAATTTTAAAGCCGATGTGGTATTGAGATATAAATTTTTTGGAATGTATTCGGTTTCTCAAATATATACTAATTCTTACAATTTTATTCAGATTGAAACATTAGTATAGTTTGCAGAAAGTACTTGGGTATAATTTTGGATAAACAATTATTATTATAATAATTTCAATTATACGATTGTTTCAAGCAAAATATCTTCATATTAATCCATATTAGGTAACTTGTTCACCCAAATATTTAGTGGTAATTCAATCTTAATATTTTTTAAAATTAAAAATTAAATTTGGCAATGCATTTGTGACTCTAAAAAGTAAAGACTATACTTACTTTTCAGTGATCACCTATAATTTCAAAAGCAAATCAGAATTCATAAACTTGATAATATAATTCAAGAGATGTGACTAAAGATATTGAGGAAGAGAGATATAGTAAGAGCTTATAATGAAAGAGATTTAGAAGATTGATATAACGATAATAGACGATTTGGTAAACAATATCATCCAATATATATTAAAAGAGAAGCATTGTAATAAATGCATTCACACTATAATAGATATATGGCAGCCTCACAATAAGTTGATAATAAGTATGTTAATGCGTTTACATTATATTCATAAATGTGTTCACACTATGTACTTTGCAATTATTTAATATAAAACTCATCCACATGGTTCCAATAAAACTCTGGATTTTTCGGTTCTAATAAATAGATAACAAATCAAAAGTCAAACTATATATATATTATGTTTATTGTTTACGGATAAAGTTGAGGAAAGTATTCATAAATTTTGATTCGATTCGTTATTCAAAAAAATCTGGATATCCGTAACTCTACGAAACAAATCAAATACTAAAATACAATATCCAAAAAGAAGCAAATCACAAATACATATATGTAAAAAACTATATATATATACGTTATATATTATACTTTATATCAGTTTTACAATATTTTTATGAATTAAATTTATTATATTAGTTACTAGAATTTAAAAAGTTAAATAATGTTTTATTTTTGTAATAAAAATGTTATTATTAAATTTTCAATTATTTTAAAAATTTTATGTATTTACAGATCAAATCGGATATTCAATAAAATTCTAAAACATTTCGGATATCCAAGTCACTGAATATCTAGGTGACTAATGATCGAATTGACACGAATGCTTCCAAATACTCAGATATTTGATCTGTGTCCACCTCTATTTATGGATACAATTTTGTTTTCTTTATATGAAAAAAATTACTACTGTCAATGCCTTTTTATTTTAAATTAATTTTAATTTTATCTTTCATGTATTATTTTGAACAAAAAAATGTCATTTAATATTAATGAACAATATCTTTATATATTTGTCAACTATTTTTATATACTTTTTACATACACATACATGTGCACCTTCATGTGAGCACTTTGTAACTAAGTATTCACCACAACTAAAATATCTAATTTTTTTTTAAAGTTGAAATATTTTTTCTTAATGCTTCTTTCACTACCGACCAAATTGTAGTGAAATGATTTATTTTAATAATTTTTTTTAAACTATTATCTGTTTAGAAACTATAATATGAAACTACTGAAAAAATAATAATATTAACTTTTGGTTTTTACCGGAAAAACAAAAAAAATCAAACATTTTAACTGAATAGACTAAAATGAATATTAATTTAAAATAATAATTATATTTTAGAAGATTAAAAACCAAAAAAAAAAATCTTAAAACCGAACAAATATCCAGATTAAGCAAATTTAATGTCTTTTTATTAAAAATAATAAAACTAATAATTACATTCCGCGCCGTTCGCGGATTATCACCTGGAATATCATATTACATTCGCTAAAGGGCTCTTGGCTACTGTTTTGAAGCTAAAGGGCCGCGTAGGTGTATGCTACTAAGCCTATATGCTAGTTTTAACAACGCATTTCATACTCTTGCGTTAATAACGAGACGCGTTCACATATGTGTTAGTGAGTGTTACGTTCCTTCACGATATACATCCATCCACATATACATTTGCTAGAACTACCAGAGAATCATTGACCAAATGAAGACTGAAAGACGACCAAATATCAAAAAGATCCAAAACCAAACAAGATCATGATAATTTTTTGTTTGTTTGTCAGAATACATAAATATTCCAATAACCGACAGATCAAGCAGAGTTTTGCTTCTTTTTCATATACATCAAAAACGAACCAAAAGACAGCAAACTAATATGATAATGAGATCACCAAATCAGACAGACTTAGGAAAATGCGGGGACAAGAGCTTTGCGATCTCTGTGAATCCAACTGTGTCTTTGTCACCGAAGATAGTCTTCAATTTATCATCGCATATGATCTGCTTCCTATTCTCCGGATTCTACAATAATAAAACAATGCATTCTTAAGATACCATCATCTCTAAACAACAACATCCAAGTCCAAAGCCACCTAAGAAAGATACTAGGTATGAAAACATTTCAAGCAGAACAAACCAAATTTGACAAACAAAACAGTTACTACATACTGTAGCTGCTTAGAATCAGACACTTAAATACATTGTTCTATTACACAACAGAACAGAACTCAAAAGACAGAGTCTCAAGATACTGATCAACACAAGAATCAAATCATTTCCACAAGAAATTTCAAAAAACTGCTCAAACGACTTTGCTTACACGCAACAATTTGTTTTCTAACTATTCTACAGTCTCTGGGAAAAAAAAATCTCTGTACTTAAGACATATGCTTTCTTAACATACCATCATCTCTAAACAAAGAAACAGAGAGCTAATAACAGATGCCAACTGAAAAAGATACTAATTCTGTATAATTTTCAGACAGAACAAACCAAGTTACACAAACAAAACATGATGTTTTCAGTTACTACACAACATAATCTGCTTAGAATTAGACATTTCAACCCAAATAGATTGTTCTATTACACAGAGGAACTCAAAAGACTGTGATAAACACATTCCACAAACAAAAAATAATCAATTGACTTGTCAACGCGGCAATAAGTTGTGTTCTCTAACCATTCTAGAGTCTGAGAGAGAGAGAGAGATCTTTCTAAGCACATAAACAAGTGAAAGGTAAAAAAAAAAAGACCAAGAAACCCCTGAAAACGGTACCTGGAGGTTGTTACCCTTGATATGCTCCCACACTTTCTTCACGGCGGTGGCACGAGAGAGCTCGCTTTCTCCGGCGAAGTTAGCCAGCGTCTGTGAGACCGGAACTGTCTTGAGAATCCCTTTTCCTTCTTTAGCAGCTCCACCGCTTGCTGCAGCCGCCGCATTAGTCGTCGCCTTTGCCATCAGTGTCCTGCATCCTCCGAAAACCCTAGAAACTGCCGACATGTCTTCTTCTTCTTCACGCGCTCTGGAACTTTTTTTTTTTTTTGTTGCCGAGAAGAGAAACAACTAAAACCCTAGAACCGACTAAAGCTTGAAAGCGAGACGCTTTTAATTTAACAAGGAAGGTAGCTAAATCGTTATGGGCCTTCATTTAACTAACATATTTGGGCTTCTTTGGGCTTCAATCAAAAATGTTTAGTTCGGGGGATGTTATATGGAAAGGAAAGGAAAGGAAAGGAAAGGAAAGGAATATATTATGGGCTAAAGCCTAAAGTTGAGAAACGGCATCATTTTTTCCCTCACATGGCGGAGGCTAAGCAAAATATAAGGGTAAATGTTCAATTTTAAAATCTTTTTGGGCCAAAGTTGACGATACGGCATCGTGTTTGTTGCTTTTCCTCCCTCTCAGTTGTTACATGGCGGATGCTCCGCCGCATAGAGTCTTCGTCTCCGTTTCATAGCGGAAGCGTTGCGGTGAGTGTAAATCCTAATTAACATCAGAGTGGTGATTTTTTGTATATGGCTGTTGACATTAACGGCATTTATGACAGTTCCATGAATGGTATATAATTGCCCCAAATATTATATTACTATTTTTCATGTTTATAATAACTATTTTTACACTTTTTAACGAAGGATAAAATATATTTATAAGAGTTAACTAATTAAGATTTAAGATTTAGAGTTGAGGATTGGACTAGATTTTTTGAAATGTGAAATTTAGAATTCTAATAAATATATAAATAAATACTTAAAAAAATTAAAAATAGTTTTACACATAATTTTAGAAACTTTGAAAAAAAAAATATTCAAAAAGAAGGTCAAAAAAATACAAAAAAAATCGAATTTGAAAAAGAATAATTCGAAAACATAAAAAAAAATTATTTAAATAATTATTCATTATATATATAGAAAATATGGCTATAAAAGTCTTTTGCAACTTAATGAAGAATGTAGTTTTGAAAAATGTATTTTTGAAAATGTATTTTTAGTGATGGTAAAGATAAATAATGATATCACAAAAGTGGTAAACATAAAATTCCTTTTTTTATTTAGTCATTATCGTATAAACGAGTTACTCTACTATACATATTAGAGATTTTTTTGGTTTAAAAATAAAAATGGGTAACAAATCACGAGTAAACCAACAACACAACACAACATAATTATTTTTATTTTAAAAATTGATAATTATCTTATATTTTCAAGTAATTAAAACAAACGACTTGATTTGGTCTGAGTACTTATCTTTACATGGCAAATACGACTCAAGTAAAGAGTAGACGACGTGTAGCAATTAATTGTGGGGAAATTGCCAAAAATATCATATTCATAATACTATTTTTCATGTTTACACTAACATTTTTTATCCTCACTTTTAAAGAGGAAAAATACATTTATAACCTTAGGATTAACTAATCTAGACTTATAATTTAGAGTTGAGGGGGTGGGATAAGTTTATGTGAAATTTAAGATTCCAGTAAATATATAAATAAGTACTTAAAATTTTAAAAATAGTATAAAAAAATATTCTGATTTGCAAAAAGAAATTTTAAAAAAATATATTAAAAAATGGTTATAAAAAGTTCAAATTTTAAAAAAATGTAATTCGAAAACATACAAAAAAATTTTATTATTATTTTTATTTATGTAAATTATTATTTATTATATATATAGAGAGAACAAATGTATAAGAATTTGTTTGCCTATTAATGAAAAATATATTTTTGAAAACATTTTTTTAGTGGTGATAAGCATGAATAATGATAACAAGAAAGTAGTAAACATGAAAATTCTTCTTTTGATTGTGTTCACCTAGGTCTGGTAAAGCTGCAGGAGTTAGTGACTGGCAATGCGTTTCCCCACCAAGTTTGTTAAATATGTATGACTTTAAGGAGATTGCATTTCTTCATACTCTGGTTAATTTATACTATCTTGTTCAGGTATAGGCTTGTGGTTAATTGGCTCTTAATTTTGCACACTAAAAAAAACCAGCAAGTAGTATTACTCTCTCTAGTATTTTAACATATATATATGGAAAGAACATGATTAGATCATATGATCTCTTGCTTTCGTATGCAAATCACTACAAGGATGATGATGATATATTTAGGTATAAGAAAGCAGTAAGGATTTAGACTCATTTAGTGAATGACGTTACTCAAATGGTGAATGACAATGCTTTTCACGAACTTGGTTAAATATTTATGACTTCAGAGAGATGGCGTTTCTTCATACTCTTTAGTTAATATATGTTATCTCGTTCAGGTAGTTAAGCTTGTGGTCATTTGCATCTTAATTTAGTACACTAAAACAGCAACTTGTGTTTACTCTGTCTAGTTTTATAACATATATAAAGTGAAAGAACATGATTAAATCATATGTTTTCATGCTTTTCATATGTGAATCACTACAAAGATGATTTATTTAGGTCTAGAAAGCATCAGGGCTTAGTGAATGACGTTACTCAAATGGTGAATGACAATGCGTTTCACCAAGTTGTCTCAATATATATGACTTTAAGGAGATGGAAATTTTCATACTCTCTGGTTAATTTATGTTATCTCGTTCAGGTACATAGGCTTGTGGTCGACTGTATCTTAATTTAGTACACTAAAAAACGAGCAACTAGTGTTACTCTCTCTAGTATTATAACATATAACATGATTAGATCATATGATCTCTTGCTTTCGTATGCAAATCACTACAAGGATGATGATGTATTTAGGTATAAGAAAGCAGCAGGCAGGAGGTTAAGTGAATGACGTTTCTGTTTATTTACTTGGGGGTCATAGATGGTTCTTCTTGGTGATGACAATGACACTTGACAAAGTAGAGAGTGACATGGATTTCCCTTTGTGATGTCTTGTTGCATCAGCTTCCACTTGACTAAAGTGAATCACGTCTTAATGTGTAAGCATATCTTGTGGGCCTTATCATCCAATGATTTGTTTTTATCTTTCCTTGATTTTTCTCTATTTCTTTACTACTCTATGTTGTTCTGCCACACACTATAGCCTCCCACTTCTTCTTTTGGTGCAATTATTTTGTAGCTAACGATGTGAAGTATAACAGCCATTGCCTGAAAGCGAAAGCTTATTCCTTTAGCTATGTTGACATGATTATGCAGTTAGAAAGTCTGCTTTTTTTTTCCTTTTCGATAATGGGTTATAATTGATAGCACTCTAATCTTTGTCCTTGGTTTTGTGAAAAAAGAAACAACAAACTACCGCTAGAGAACTTGAGATGACAATGAGAGCCACGGTCAGGTGTGTTTGATTATGTCCTGTCGCTGTTCATCTAATTATCAGCAACTTGCTTTAATTATTCTTATCTGATAATACATGTCATTGTTTTCACCAGTTGATGCACTTGCAGTTGCAGGTGACTAGTAAGGTATAAGTGGACCGAATGTTTTAAGGAACCCCACAAAGATACGACACTCATCTCCAACAGGAGAGTGGACTTGAAAGTTTAGTCACTTTCGTTTCACTATTTTGCAAATGGTATATACTTTTGCTTCCCTTTCTTATCTCATACATATATAATCATCTCAGTGTTTTATTATCAAACTTAGGAGTATAATTATCATCTAAAGCCTAAAACAAAAGAAAGTCGTCGGATATATATCTCGGATACTTAAGTAAAATCAACCAAAATTCGACGACTTATTAAACTTTTTTCTGATACTAATATTATTCTTCTTGCTGCATCTTTTTATCTCAACTTCACTCGATGCAGTGCCATGTATGCCATGAGTCGATAACCCACCAGCATAACTCCCATAACAAGTACGTCTATCCATAAATTGTTCAGTCCCATGGCTTTGATTCCTGGGAAGTCTCCAACTCTGCACCAGACCCCTTCTGAGCACTCGTAGTAATCCTCATCACTGTATTGAATACCCAAAAGCAGCTTGTAGCAGTAGTAGCTATAGCTTAGGTACTTGAGCCATACGATGAAAGGAGGGATTTGCTGAACGTAATACCCTCCAGCTATGAGAAACACAAGTGTAGTAACAGATGCCAACGTTGTGGCTTGCTTGATGTTCATAAGGAGAGCACCGAACGCTAAGCCAAGACCTTGAGCAACAAGGACGGAATAGAGAACCACCAGTAGTGAGAGGATAAATGTAGTGGGGTCAGGTTTGAGCCCACCCATCCAGTAAATTATGAACACAAAAGCAGTTGGAAGGGCGAGTTCCAAGGGCAGGTCTCCAATGTTTCTAGCCATGAAATAGGAGGAAAGACGGTACATTCCGGAAGACCGCTCCTTGATTAGCATTCTCTTCTCTTGGGGAAATGTGAAAACCGCGTTGTATAGTGGGTAGAACCCCCAAAAGACTGAGAAGAAGAAGAGCAAGGCAGTCTGCAATGCAGAATGATTGTTAAAACACTAATGTGACAAGTCACGATATATAATCATTATCTATTTTATTCAGCCAAGAAGAAGAGTCTTACTCTATCTTGTAGGTGAGATTTTGGAGTATGCCACCAGAGTAGGCCACCAAGGAAAGCCACGCTGATGACTTGGAAAATCCTTAGCTTGTTGAAAGATTCAAATCTCCTCTCTCTGACCCCTCTTTGGAGCAATACAGTGAACTGGTACCACCAAGTTGTGCACCACTGTTCTGACTTGATACTTTTTGCTGCTCCATTTAAATAACAGATATTATTAGTGATGTAGAGGAGCAGAAGCAGAATAATACAAGAACTACTTTTTTTTTTTTTTTTTTTTTAAAGGGAAAATTACCAGCAGCTTTGGTGTACTCATAGCTATGAGAATCTGCATTGCAGAGTTCAGCTTTCAGTTTAGTAGATATGTTCTTCTCATAAGCTGAAACAAGAGTTTCTTTCACTGTCTTCTGTTCTTGTTCTGATGTCTCCTTTTGAGAATCAGGTGGTATTCCTGTAGTTTACCAAATTTTTGATAAATTAAAAAGGTATTTTTCCCATTTTTTCATTATCTAGAAGCTTAAAGAGAAAGGGTTGTTTACCGTTTGCAAGGTCAAGTAAAAGGTCAGCTGGGTTAACTGTCATGGTAGTAGAGAATCCAACAGAGCTGAAATATTCCATAGCAGAAGATGCAGGACCATAATAAATAGGACTACCTTCAGACAGCAAAACCACCTTGTCAAACATATGGTATATGCGGCTTGATGGCTGATGAATTGTGGTGACTACAGTCCTTCCCCCAGAAGCCAGCCGTTTAATTGTGGTCACGATGCGATGAGCAGTGGTCGAGTCAAGACCTGAAGTGGGTTCATCAAGAAGGAGCAAGCTAGGATTGATGAGCATTTCTTGACCAATGCTAACTCTTTTTTTCTCCCCTCCTGATATTCCTCTGAACAGTGGTCCTCCTATCATGCTGTTAGTACACCGAGTCAATCCGAGTTCAGAGATAACTCGGTCCACATGCTCAGCCTTCTCGTCTCTTGTCAAACTGCTTGGTAGCCGTAGAAGCGCAGTAAAGAAGAGAGTCTCCCAAACCGTGAGGTGAGGGTAGAGGATATCATCCTGAGCAACAAACCCTGTTCTCCGCTTGATGCAGCCAGAGAAAGGCTGGCCGTTGTACATGACTTTCCCCGAGAAAGTTTTGGAGAGGCGGCCCCCGAGAGCTGAGAGAAGAGTGGTTTTGCCACTGCCTGATGGACCTAACATAGCTAGAATCTCTCCTGGACAAACCATACCCGTTATCCCGTTCAGAATTGTCTTCTCTTTGCAGCTCCATGATCCCAAACACTGACCTGTCTGCTCTATCTTAACCTTGTACACAACCTCCTCAAACTGCATGTACAACCCACAAATAAATCAATGGAAAGCTCTATAAGAACCAACTATCAAGCTAGAGAGTAATATTTCTTTATGAGATTTCTGTGCATGAAAAAAAAAAGAGTGAATAGAACTGATTCCCTTTTGAGAGTTAGATAGAGAGAGAGAGACACACACACCTTGAGAGTTATGGGGTACATGGACAGCTGGAGACCTTGTACAGACTTGCTCTGTGTTTCTGACATATCTGTCAAACCTTGTACCATGGCTTCGCCACTGCCACTTTCTTCAGGCCTTGGTGCTATGCAGTTCTGTGGCATGATGGATCCTGAACCAGTTTCCTTACTCGTCTTATTGTGATGCGTTTATGGAAAGTTCTTAATAGTGGTAAGAGTATCAAAGTAAGCAACAAAGGTAAGAGAGCTTAAAAAGTGAGTGTCTTTGGTTGCTTTCTTCTTGATCTCCCTCTAAGGGAACCCATGTGAGCACATGAATATATAGTAGTATGGGAAACACCCTTACACACTTAGAATTAGTCATGTGTCTTGCAAGAAACAGGAAGAGGGAGATTAAAAAAAAAACGATTTCTTTACGATGTTGGCTGATCAATCGTCTGTGGTGGGTTCCCACCTTCTCTCTCTCCCGTTAATTTATTCTAAAGCTAATTTCTTTACCAAATATTTATACCTATCTCTTCCTTTTTCCATTTATGAGAATCTCACCTCTAATTCCATTTTTCTTTTAAGATAAATTAAATAAAGCACCCTTTGGAGTTTTGACTCCTGTGGATTCTAATACTGCAATTTTCACAATTTGCACAAAGTTTTCCTCTATTGAAAATTCATCAGCTGTTGTTAAGTTCTCCTAAGTTCCAGTAGGCATTTGGTTTTGGTTCAATTTGTTTTTGATTTTTTTTAATATAAGAATATAGAAACTATTCAAATATTTATAAAATTCGATATTGTTTCAGTTCAAGATTTTTCTGTTCAGTTCAAATCGAGTAACTTGAGAATCTGAAACAAAAGTTTTTAGAAAATTTTAGATATTTAGGATAAAAGTATCAATTAATTCAAAATTTTCAAATAAAAATACTGGATAATTTGGATTGTTCAGACAAAAATATTTGATTAGTTTTTTTTTGGTTTATGGTAATTATGCCCAGATATATTCTTAACCGTCTGATGTGGTTGCGGATAATCAGAGTGAAACAGTGTTTAAGCAACTTCTGAAAAAGAAGCTCAAAGCATAAGAGCACTAGATGCTTCAATTATTTAACCATCTTTGGTAACTTCTTCAACTTTTTTCTTTCACGTAGATGATTTACATTTACATAAAACAAAAAGTGGAAACAAAAAGGAAGAGACTTTGCGGCTTTTGCATTATACATGACCAATAATTATGCTCTCCACCATTTCAGAACTCAAAAATAGCTATACCACAACCAATCCAAGTGGGAAGATCCTCTAAATCTTCAAAAGAGTAAAATATCTTATTTAAGTTTTTCTATTAATATTTTCGCTATGTTATTGTTTTTTAGATTTATATTTCACATGCCATCTCTTATCATTTGTTATATCTCTGCATTATCAAGCTCTCATGTGCTGTTGTTGTCTGCATGTGAAACACTGTTTCCTCAAGAAATCATTTCTTCCTAAAACAGCACATGACGCAGAATAGTTTTTAGAACTGGCGACCTGGTCATAGATACACTTCCTTTATTTGTCTATTAGCCAAAACTAAAAATTCCCTAGTACACGGCAGTTTTATGTTAATGTCCTAGTCTTTTGATTCTTCCTTTCTTGTAGGAGTTCATGTCACACATGAAAAAGATTGTAGCATGCCCGCGACACAAGACCAACCATTCAAAAAAAGATCAGATTCTTGTGATAGCCTGAGAATCTTATACTACTATTCTTGAGTAACCACCAGAGATAAAATATGCAATATCTTGGATTTTGAAAATTTATCAAAAAAAAAAACTTGGATTTTGAAAATATATATGTCATATCCGGCCGACTAGATGGTAAGCTCGTTTTGATAAGAAGAATTATTTAGTGTCTGGTGAAAATATATGGATAGAGACATAGAATGATCAGGCTAACCTCTAGTGAATTCTCCATCAACCAAATAAAAGACAAAGTATCTTCGCACGTTGTTCTTGTTGTTATATCAACAAAATGGGTTACATTTTCAGACAAAAGTTGACGCTATAGGCATCTTTTCCAACGTCACATTACTATATCAATTTTTTTTTCTGACAATTTGTTTACAGAAAACTCGAAAGCCTTTGGGGCATTTAATGTCTAAGGTCAGTTGTAGGGGATGAATTGTCTTTTCCAGCACAATTTGTTTCGAACCCGGATCCAAGAAGACTATATACCAACAGGCATATAGTTTTTCTTATGTTGTCTTTAATAGATCTAAGTTTAACCTTTTTCTATTACAAAAAAAAAATATATAGTTTTTTTAATAATACTTTCAAATTAAAATAACGTACAGTCTTTTTTCTATTGTCTTTTATGTCAATGATGGTCAGAACTCGAAAGGAGCTTTGGAACGTTTTTTTTTTTGTTAGGTACCCATAACGAAAAATGTATAAAAACTATTACACCATCTATTTCATAAAAAGTATCACTTATACATTTTTTACACGTATTAATAAAATAATCAAAATGCATTTATAATTTCATTTAGTTACATCCGTTTAACCAACAATATTTGTGATAAATAAATTTATCTACCATATCAATCGATTTTACAATTAATAGTCAGTTGAAAGTAAATATAATTAAAATGCATTAGAATTCTAGAACGACATTTTTTTGTGTAAAGAAGAAAAAATGATAAAGTGATACTCTTTAATATACAAAGGGAGTATAATATTGCATTGAATATCATTTGATTTGCTGTTACTCTTTTTGCCATATGTTAGGGTTGTTCAATTCGGATTTCAGTTTAATTTTAATTCAGTTTTTCATTTTTTTGGTATTTAGGTTTATAACTATTAGCTACTGTATTAAAATTATTTGTTTGCTTCTGGTTAATTATTATCAATTATTATTTATTCATTTTTGTACTAAAAACCATAATTATATATTTATTTTATGATATTTTATCAATATTTATATGATTAAAAATTAAATTTATTAAAACACAAAGATATTTTCAGTACTGTAATTTTAAAATAGAATATTCTTTACTTTTATTTAACAATTAAAAATAAGTATTATAATTTCATTAAATAAAGTTACAAAAAGTTAGTAATAGCAAATAATAACTAAATTTTACCATAAATGTCTTTTGTGTTTATTTGTGGAACATAAATTTCATTAATTCTCAAACATTCGTGGTACATATTACAGGAGAGTTTACCCAAATTTTACAAGAAAAAGACAATAAACCATAAAAGATAAACGTAAAGAGATCTCTAAAATAAAATGCCAGCAAATTCAGAGTAAAACTCAAATGCATCGAAACAAGGTTCAAGACAGCACCGAAAGCTTGAGATTTAGTCATTTTGAAGTATGACGTTAACACCCAATCCACGAATGGAAATATCGCTGAACGAAGTCTGTTTCATCTTCAGGTCCCGGAGCGGACCGCTCCAAAAGATAGCAAATCTGTTACAGAAATGGACAGTGTCCTCCACATATGATCAGGAGGGAAGGCACACCTCAGAGACGAGGAATATAGTTATACCATTCGCTCCTCAGCAGAGGGAATTGATGATGGTGGTGGTTGTGATTAGTCTGGTGAACACGCCGGTACCTAAGAACACAAGATATTCTTCGGACAAGCTAAGCCATATGAACAAGATGTCTGCGGTAAAAAAATTGGTGTACGCATCAAATATTTTTAGGAGGTTAGTCAAAGAGACTAAAGCAATGAGCATGAGATGGGGGGGGGATTTGAGCTATATTAGGCTTGCCAAGCCCAGAGAGAAATGAGTGAAGCCCATCTCACGGTTTAAATGGCTCAGTTTTTATCAAACAGAACAAAACATGATAGCTGAATAAACGCGAAGTCTGAGAGTGTAAGAGGTGACAAATGAGCATGACGGGAGTTCAAACCTCACTTCCGGTGTGATATGGATAGATGGCGTCAGAGGGTGCATGTAGAGGAGCAGCTTCACCGAGAGTTTAACATAACCCTAGATTCGCGAAGGAGACCGGAAGCGGTAGAGATGGAGAAAGAGCATATCAAGTAGATGATTTCAAGTCGATGATGTTCTAGATCTAGAGACCGCATTATATGTGAAGCCCCACGAAAACCGGTGTTCAAGACGTTGGAGGATGTTGATGTTGATGTCCTTGCATTAGGGTTGGAGGCGGAAGTCGGAAAGGGGCTTCGAGCCGAAGAGACACCGTAAGAGAGAGCATGAGGTTGAGGCTCATAGATCTAAAACCAAGAGGAGAAGGGCTGGTAAGGGTGAGGCGGTGAGCAAAGGGAACCGAGTGACAGATTTCCGGGAGCTCTTAGTAAAGTTTATAGTTGTGATGAGATTTCATCGACGAACTAAGATCATAAACAGGATCTCAGACCGTGTCGAGATTACACACGAACCAGAGAGAAACAAAAGCCTAGATGAAAATGCATAAGAAAAGAAAGCTTTGAAGAAGAAATAAAGATAGTCAAACCATTTTTTCTATTTCGGGATCGGTTCGGTATTAATTTTTTGGTTTTTTTTTGGGATTGAAGACCCCTGAGTATCTCTCTTTCACTTCCCTAAATACACTCTTATTGTGGAAGCATCTTAGTCTATTGGTTAAGGTTTAAAAGCTTCTACACTCAGGTCTAGAATTCGAACCCCAGACTATGCAATTTCTTGCAGATTACAGGAAATCCAGATTTCAAATCCCGGAGAGAGCGATTTATTAATGAATACAACAGAAGAAAGGTTTACAAAAAATGTTCAACATGGTGCAAGTAAATCTGGTTAGGAAATTAGATCTTCATAGGACGGCTCAGATGATGCAGTTAGGCATAAATCTTCATAAGGCAGATAGCATTGTCGGTTGTCGAATCGTCTATATAATCTTTCTCATAAATGTAATGTGCTAATAAATCAACGTTATAAAAAAAAATACACTCTTATTTGCACATATTTTATGTAAGCATTGCCTTACTAATTGAGGATGCAGTCATTTTTAGAGATCGCGTTGCGTTTACGAGCACTGAGTATTATTTTCCATTTTTTTTATTCCATGATAATAATTTCGATCGTCAACAAAAAAATTGTCAATATTAGATTAAATCATTATATCTAAGAAGATTGAGAAATAAGGTAATTGGGAAAGGGATATATACTTGTGGTTTAAAATGATAGTCAGAATACGATCCTCCTCATCTTATATCTCTCCCGTGGAAAGTTCCTTCCATATAAGATTCGGATTCTCTTATTTCTTTTTATTATACAGAACTGAATTGTAATGTAATGTCATTCTTTGAGAAACCCACTTGGTTATAACTTTGCACGAATGCACGAATCCGAATATAGACAGGTTTTTATTTGAATATCAGAAGAAGATGCTGGAATTGTTATAGTTTATTAGTTTTATTCGTCAAAAATGAAAGAACCAAAGCTAGTTTTATTATATAGAGGCGTATATAATGAACCTATATACGAATCATCTATATATTAATTGAAAAAGCATTACAATTTCTTTTTGTAGTCACATGTCATCACTAGGATGATTCTTAAAATCATTAGATAAATATGTTGGTCCATCTTTTTATATAATAAGCTTTTTATTAAACTAACCATAAATTTATTATTAATATTCTTTATTATTTCCTTAAATAAAAGTTATGAAATTACCTAATATGGCTAAAGCCTATATTGCAATTAATAATTTTTAATAATAAAGAGTTGATAAAAATTAGTATATTTTCTATCATATTTGTTTAATTTTAAACTATTAAAATAAATTAAACAACCACATTAACCATATAATAAAACAATAGATTTTTCTGTTTATGTTATATTTTGAATTTTTAAAAACGACTATAAATTACTAAAACTGTTAAAAGTATCACATTCAAATTTTGTGATCTATGTTTTAATATTTTTTTTATGAGAAAATACAAATGATTACAAAATCATATAAGTAAAATGATAATTCTCTCAAATAGTTTTTTTAAGTTCTTTTGTCACAAAAAATAGCACACAAGAAAGAAAATAACCAAAACAGCCTCTTTTTATTTTGAAAATTTTAATTTTAATTTTTAATGTTTTAAAATTTGAAACTCTATCTCCAAAACCCCACCACTTAACTATAAACCCTAAGTCTAGATTAACTAACCCTAGGGTAAAAACACATGTTTACCCTTTAATAAAACTTATTTTGGTCATTTTCTTCATTGATAGCTATTTTTGTGATAAAAACTTAAAAAAGACTATCCTAGAGAATTTCTCTAAGTAAAAAAGTCTAATTTAATTAATTATTAAGATTAAAACATATATATATATATCGTTTTAGATTAAACTATATACCATATAAAATACATAAATATTTAAATTTCAAAATTTTCTTTGAACAATCTTTTTATTAAAAACTTTGAACAAACATTGACAACTTAATTTTTAAAAGAATGTAAATTACTAAAACTATTAATCAATGAAAATTTTGTTATCAATAATTTAAAATGTTTTGGTATAAAAGATACAAATGATCATAAAGTCATATGAGTAGAAAACATCATTTAATAGATATTAATATTAAAAATATACTATAAATATGAATATCATTTTAATTTAATTATATATCCTATCAAATAAAAAAATATTGTTTGGATTAATAAAATTGATTTATATGTCTGTACCAATTTAATTATACATGTAATAGTTACTGACTTTTAATCATTTAATATTTATTTATTATTTTATAATATGTTAAAACATATGATACATTATATATATAATCATCATCCCGCGCAAGGCGCGGGTCTTAATCTGGTTTGATGTTAAAATGGTTGGATAGGTACGATTGAACATGATTGGCAAGTTAGTTTAAAAGCATCTCTAACAACTCCTTATTCATTCAATTTTATTTTGCATTCTAATAGTCTCTCATCCCCTCAAAGTCTAAGAAAATGAATAGTATAGAAGTTGCATTATTGTTACCTCAAAATATTATTTACTTTTCACTTTTTTCTTATAACTATATATGTTCCACATTTTTATGAATAATCTTTTAAGTCATATTATACTTTCGACAAATATTCTAATTAAAAATATTTTATTGGCATTTTATGTTATTTATAGTTATATTTAGTATTTTCATTACACTTTCTCATGTGATAACCTTTAAATAATATTTTTTTTATTTTTTTATTAAATTTTAATGATTATAGTTAATAAGTTATTAATATTGAGGACTAAAATCCAAATTAAAAATTTGTAGAAAAATAAATTTGAAGAACACCATTGGAGTAATATACTCTAAACATCTTATTAATGGTGTTGCTTTTTTTAGAAAGAATGTGCTTATTGGAGATGTTCTAAACAAAGTGGTTAAAAAAAACATAAGGTAAAAGGTGGCGGAAAGTAAAAAAGGACACTTAAAGTATAAGTATGATGGTTAATTAATTGTTTATATGGTTGATGAATACTTTTATGTCATAACCGTTTTAATAAAAACTGAAAAAAATCCGGTGTTTGTTTGATTGGAAATCTCCAAAACAGTTTGGTTCCTCTGGTGCAACGAAACCTATTATGTTTTGAGCTAGAATTTGATATATTTTGGACACGGTTACAACTTTTGTGTGCGAGTAAATGGCATATATGTATAAACACATATGTCAAAACAAGTAGACATTAGGATTTGTAACTATAAATGTTTTTATTATAGCTGACACTAGATTCTGATATGCTAAATCAAAACGCGGGAGTATCTTTTAACAAAATATAGTTATCGAAATCAAAATGTTTCACATTTTTATTTTACTGTATTTAAAATATATATTATTATAGTATTTTATATTTATATTAAATATGAAAATTATATAATATATTACTTTAGTTTTATTTTTAGTTCTTTCAACCATTCTCATTATGGACTTTTAATAGATTATATGTAATTTATTTGATTAATTGTGTGATATATTTTTGATAATTTTATTATAAATTTTATTTGATCTCAATTTATTGACTCTAACATTTTATTTGTATACAATATTTAATTTAATATGAAAGATTATTTGAGTGTAAATGGATGTAATTTCTATTTATGAAAATATAAATATAAATCCATTAATTTAATTGGTATCATATTAAGTGAAATTATTTTGTAGTATCTAAACCTGCAAAAAGGATATACGTATTTTCAAAAAGAATTCACAAGTTATTTGAGTGTTTTAGTTTATTATTTGATTTATCAAATAATTTGGAAGAAGATTAATAAAAAGTTATTAAAACGGTGAGATCTAATATTTTCTATTGTTTGGAGATTAATTACCTTAATATAGATAGTAGTATATGTTATTTTCATAATCACGTAATCATAAATCAATACTATTAAAAGGGAAGGGAGTCTTAAAAAATCTACCTATCAAAGTTGTTTGGACTTTTTTATTTAACTCATTATTTTTTGGTCTTACCTTAAACTTAGACTAACAATATGCTACCATATATTTCTCTAACAATAATTTATTCAATTCCTTTATTTATTCAAATACCACTCCTAAACCTTAATCATTACTATTATTATATTTACCATTTTGACTTTTAATCGTAAAAGCATTGAAACTAATATTTTATATTATCATTTTTATCATATAATATATAATTTAAAGCAAGAGAAGTTACACGACATATATGTGTACATTTTAACTTCCTCTTTTCTTTATAATAACGTAATCATATCATATATAAATTTTCCTACTAAAATATCATATTATATACTAAACTTTCAACAATCTAGAGTTTGACAGATATTTTCATATTTAAAAATGAGTTTTCTAAAAAATATTTCATCAAACATGTTTTTGTACAGTAATGTTAAAAATCTATATCAAAAGGTTGTTGGACCCGATATGGACGTAATGAATCGACATCTGTTCGGGTATTTAGGATCCTAAAATGATTCGAAATATCTAAAAAATCTGAAAAATATCAGAAACACGAAAAATACTTGAAACTCCAAACAAATACCAAAAAAATTCAAAATCTGACACTGAATTGAAAATACTCAAAATTTTACCCAAATACCCAAAAAAAAATTTAATTTGAAAATTTACCTGAAACCAAAAACTATAATCGTAAACCAAAAACCTAAAAAAAATATTCATAATACCGGAAATATATTCAAAATATCCAAATATACCAAATAAACACAACATATTTATGATCGGGTCTAGGGTAGGACTCGGACTCAAACAAAGACATGCGGGTCTAAAAAAAACCCCAATAGGTTATCTTCTCTGGACCTAAACTACACTTATATTTCTGGGTTGGTTCGTTTTGTTTTTTTGATCCAGATATAATTCTCATGCCTAAAAAAACACTTACGTAAAAGTGTACATATAAAATATCAAATAAACTAATTCATAGATTATATAACTGTTAAAAATTATATTTTTTCGATATAATAAGACTTTGTATTATAATATAATCCAAAAAACCCGCGCTTTCCAAGCGCGGATCAAATTCTAGTAGTTAGTGAAAACAAACTAATGTTACCTGTTGATTTATGGTTAATGATAACAAATCACATATTTAAAAAAATTAAAAATAGTTGTTGTGAGTCTAGGTTTAAACGGAAATACGTAGAAAAGCTAGCGCTTCAATTAATTTTATAATGTGGTGATGTTTTAATTAATTAAGAATATACAATTATTTTTTTAACATACATATATCGATTAAAAAATTTGTTCTACAGAACCAAGAATCAGCTACACTTAAATAGATTTCCTTTCAGAACTACATGAACCAGAAATTTTGTTTTTTCTTACGTGAACACTTCGGTTATATACCGATTATCTATTAATAATTGCAATTTACGTATTCGTACTACAGATTGTAATTTCTTTGGGCTAAAAGAATTTGTTGATTTGTTCTATAGTTTCACTCTTAATATGTACATATATATAGTCCCCTTTCAACTGGCGAAGGATTAAATCCCTAAAAAAAGAATGTCTGCACAACATGTAAATTTGGATTTATACTATAGCTAGTAATATACCATCAATTATAAATTGTATCCTTTTTGTTGTAGAAAATCTTAGTGAAAGAGACTTACACCCTTCACTTTCGCCTAATTCATTCGTATTTCCATTAATATAATGATATTTCCGCGTACCCCGAATCCTCAAAACGAGATATAATATGACCATTCATTATTTTTATTTACTAAAATAATTCATTATTTTATCATATAGCATATTGGTGTTCATGTGTCGAAGGCTCTCCATTACAGAATTATTCACCTTCCATTTTAATAAAGAATTATTCACCTTGTTTCAATCTTTTTTATATACACTGACACACACTCGGCTTACTCAAGATTCTAACTACCATATGCATTGTTAAGAGTAAGATATTAAACGCATAACTCTTGATCGCTTTATACGTTGATTTTAAGTTGCAGATAATATAAAGAAAAAGGCATCTAATTATCTTCGCAGAATATTAAATACGCAGAATATATATAAAACATATGTGTGTAAAATAATATGTACTATATATTTCAGATCTTCGAATAGCACTTGATCTTTTTAGTGTGTGGACTCCAAGTGGAGCCAGACAGTCTTTGCCTTTTTCTTTCTCTTCTTTTCAAAATTTCGTTCTGATTTATTGTTTACTGATTAATAATTTCTTTGGTAGCTATCTTTGGTGCGCATCCTCTTCGAGAGCACCACTTTCTTCCCCCAACTTGCTTGTATTTATATGCATATATCAATTATATATAAAAGATGTATA
Organism: Brassica rapa; assembly: GCF_000309985.2. Lineage (NCBI taxonomy): Eukaryota > Viridiplantae > Streptophyta > Magnoliopsida > Brassicales > Brassicaceae > Brassica > Brassica rapa. Next base: position 17,851,158 of record NC_024799.2, on the reverse strand, counting down.
TCATATAAATATGTTTTTGATAAATTTTGTGTGTTTTTAAACACCATTTGTTTTGATATGCTCGTGTGCATAGATATTACTACAATTGGTCTAGCCCTATTTAGTTTCACAGTGAAATACGAAACAAAGAAACGAAAAACAGTAACTAGACTAAAATGATAGGCCATATGTCTCGTGGTAGTGGAGAATGTCATTTAGTGAGTTTGAATACCAGTTCGGAAGTCAACACGTGTCGCTCACTATGACAATCTAGTGGTGGGTGCTTGTGCTCATGTCAGGTTAAATTAAACTAATACTACTTGTTTAAGAAAGTTTACTATTTTTCAAATAATGGCAGATGTGACCTAGTCACTAATTAAATTTGATTTCACTAGAACTTGTTTATACATATTCGTTTTTGAACTAGGTATGGCAAAATCAAATAAGTATGACGTATCTCTTTTAGAACAAGTACGAAGTATATTTGTTGACAGAAAGGTACATAGTATGTTTATACGAACGTATACGATTCAAAATTACAAACAACTATATAAAGTCTTATATATACATTTAATTTTGTAAATATTAAAACTTTTTTTTCAGTTGCAAAAAAAAATTAAAACTTTTTAATCTACCAATATTATAGTTGTTTCACAATAAACACAGAATTGTTAACTAAGAATGGGATTCAGATCCATTTTCTTAGGATCAGGACTTATATTTACAGTATTTGTAAAATATTAAAAACAATAATCAAGCATATGCATCAGATTTGAACTGGAAAATTTTTAATTTTTTTTACCAATAATCTCATGATGGTGGTTAATAACTAGAATTAAAAAAAGGGAAATGTTAATGCATCTAGAAATAAACGCGTTTTTATTTTAGACAATACAAACAAGATATGATGTATAGTAAGAGAAAGACGATCAAACAATTCTCAATCATGGCATTGTGAATACTAATTTGTTAAGAATGAATCGAATTGAAGTTTAATGGTAGATGAGCTTTATCTTACTAACTAACTTATATTCGAAGATATTTCACTACAGTTCATCTTATGACCATGTGGATATGAGTTCAACGCTTACAACCTATTTAAATATCCGGAAAATAGTTCATACATGGATTATACTTCTAATTAGATACTAATTTGGGCTTTCCGTAAAATTAAGATATCCGGAGTTTAAAAGATTTAAATTGATAATGAAAACAAGTGAGATGGTATACCTTTCATGGATTTGTGATTGCTGAGGCAGACCTTGTAAGGGATGTACTGGGTCACGTACACCGGGCAAAATCTTCATTTCCTTTAAGTAATAAAGGGTAATCATTGACAGTGCTCTTTATCCAATAGTAAAGTGTAGTAAAAAAATTTGTATACCTCTGGTTATATACAGTTCTAGATCTGCATCTAGGGACTACCTATCTCTATATTACTATTGAATATATAGATCTGAATTTAGAAGACTATAAATATTTCTTTAAGAATCTCAATAAAATTTATTCCTTTTTAATTTGGAAAACTATATTTATGTAAGAAAAATTCAAATTTTATGAAACCAAAATCAATGTTTCATTGGATTGTGTCTAGATCTGCTTTTAAAAGAAATGAGGTTGGATACTTTGCATGATATTTCCATCCATCATAGAGTCTATTTGTGTAAGAATTATTAAAATGACAAAATAGTCGTAAATGATAAAAAGTATATTTAAAATTTTAATTTTTTGTAAAAATATCTTAAATTGAATGATAAACTATTATTACTATTATATATTTTCATTTAATCATATAGTATAAACTTATTTCTTATATAAAATGAAATTTTATATATCGTATATATACTTGAGAAGCTTTTGGGCAACTAGATCTATTTTTGATATAAATTCTATTTATTTTTCATTTATTTTTCTCGTGTAATGTTAGGAATTATATTCAATATATTAAATAAAATTTTGATATAGAGTTTATTATGATAGAAGTTAATAAATATGATATTCCAAACATAATATATGAAACTATTGTTGAATGACTGAATTATAATAAGAGTTTTTTAATTAGAGAAATTTAGGGCAAATAATATATAGATATGAATTTAGAAGACTATAAATATTTCTTTTAGAATCTCAATAAAAAAATACTCTTTTTTTTTAATTCGGAAAATTTTATTTATGTTAAACAAATTCAAATTTTATGAAACCAAAATCAATTTTTCATTGGATTGTGTCTAGATCTTGCTTTTAAAACAAATGAGGTTGTATACCTTGCATGATATTTCCCTCCATCATAGAGTCTATTTGTGTAAAATTGGTATATGAATTATTAAAATGAAAAAATCGTCTTAAATGATAAACAAAGTATATTAAAAAAACAAATTCGTAAAGGTATCTTAAATAAAATGATAAAATTATATTACTATTATATATTTTCCTTTAATTATGTAGTATAAATTTATTTCTTATATCAAATGAAATTAAATATATCCCTTTTTTATTAATTGAGGAGCATTATAGAAAACTAACCTATAGCTCATGTATTATTATCGAAATTACCATTTCCTATGTGGAAGCACCACAAGCTCTCTCACGCCCTATATTATAAAACCCTTTGTTAACTAGATTAATTACAAAAATTACCATTGATTACCATTGATCATTAGATTATAACTTGACTAATAGACTATAAGCTTCTTCATTATTGACTAACAAAACAAAATAACACGTCAACATTTAATGCTTAGTCATTATTATTTTCCTATACTTACAATGGTAATTATGCGCAACAGGTTATCTACTGGCGATCGAATGCGTAAATATGGGGGATGGTGCAAGGATGTATGCTGTGAGGAGAGAGAGATGAGACAAGAGATCATCTTTTCTTTGCTTGTCCATATTCATACACTATATGGGAAAGACTCGCAAGGCAGTTGGTGGGGAACCTCATCAACCTGGATTGGCTTTGGACAGTTACTCGCCTGCAGCAAATGAGAGCAAAGGAGATGGACACTGTATTGGCCAAATTGTTGTTTCAGACGACTGTCTATTATCTATGGAGAGAGCGAAACAGGATACGACACCAACGGAACTGGACTTCGGTTGATCAACTGCAACGCCTAATAGATAATGCAGTCAGGAATCAATATTCTCCCTCAGATACACGGGCACTCATAAGTATGCGGGATTGCTACAGCGTTGGTTCGAAGCAACGGTTTAGAGTAACACACTAGATTCATTCTTTCATAGAAACATTCCTATGTAAATAACATTTTTTGATAGATCAATAAATATGAAATTTCATATAAAAAAAGGTAATTATTTATGAGATTACGATTTTGTGATCTGTCCACATACACGTGAAGAGCATTGTAACGATTTATACACTAAACCCTAGATTAAAAAAACATTTGTTCTAGACAGGTCCGGTCCTATGTAGTACCTTCACAATCTTAGCAGAAGTCTAACATATGTTCATCCCGTGCAACGTCTTTATAAAGTATACTTCTTATATTTAAATTGCTTGAGACAAAAATATTGTTTTCGTTCTGTTCATATAATAATTTTAATTCTGTTCTTCATCATTTTCCCTTTCCTTTTTATTTAACTTTACCGGTCTTAAAATCACTTATTCAATTTAATAATTTATCAATAAAAAAACATAGTTTTTGTATATGGTATGTTTTAACTTTTTTAAATAGACATATATTTACAAAATTGAATATGCAAAGTATAATAAAATATTTTTATGTTCTATTATATTTCCGAAGTGTAAAATATAATTGTAATTATACAATCTCTCTCTCTCTCTCTCTCTCTCTCTCTCTCATCTTTTCTCTATATTTTTAATTTAATGAAGAAGTGAAAAATTTAAGAAACCAAACTAAAATTTTCTTCAAATTGAAAGAAATTAGAGAGAAGTGAAAGAGTTTTATAGAGAAAGAAGAGAGTTTTAGAAAATTGTGAAATCATTTTAGAGAATATGTGTAAATTTCCTTTATATAGAGAAACAAAAATTGTAATTATGTTAAAAGCTACGACATAATAAACTTCAAAAGAAGTCTACTATATAAAAAGAAGAGAGTTTTGGAAAATTGTGAAATCATTTTAGAGAGTGTGTGTAAATTTCTTTTATATAGAGAAAAACAATTGTAATTATGTTATAAGCTACGACATAATAAACTTCAAAAGAAGTCTACTATATAAAAAGAAGAGAGTTTTGGAAAATTGTGAAATCATTGTAGAGAGTGTGTGTAAATTTATTTTATATAGAGAAAAACAATTGTAATTATGTTATAAGCTACGGCATAATAAACTTCAAAAAAGTCTACTATATTTAAAATTATGAAATAAGCTTCGTTAGAAGTTTACTTAGTATACTCATTTAGTCATTTGGAACTCTACTATGATCATTTCATTACTTTTATTTGTTCTTTATTATTATTATAGTTTAAATATATGATTTCACAATTTTTGAATATTAATTTGAAGACTAGGCATGGGCACAATATCCATAACTCGAAATCCGAACCAATTCCGAAACGAAAAACCCGATCTGTATCCAGTCCGAAATGTAAAAAAATATCTGAATGGATCTTGTAAGGTGGTATAAAATATATCCGAACCCGAAGTGTTACTAACCGAACCCAAACGGGTAACCCGAAAAACCAAAAAATCTGAGAAAATATCCGAAGAAACCGATCCGAATGTCCAAAATAATATACAATATAATTATATGAAACATGAATATATACTTCAAATATCCAATTTCATATTTATTTTGATATGTTATCTAACAATCAATATTTAAAATTTAAATAGCTACCTTAAATACTTAATTATATATAAATAAATATATATTTCTTATGTTTTACTTTCAAATTTTAGATTTTATTTCGGGTATATCCGAACCGATCCGATATAACCCGAATCCGAATAATATATGATTACTTTATGGGTTCTATGATGTGATACAAAACTGACCCGAACCCGATGTGTTATATCCGAACCCGACCCGTACTTGCAAATTTACTAGAATGGAACCTAGGAAGTGTTATAAAAGAGAACCGAAATCCGAAAAACCCAACCCGAACGCCAACGGGTACCCGAACGCCCATGCCTATTGAAGACTATTGTTTTAACTTATTCATGCAAAAACTAAAACTGTTTTAAAATTATTTTATTTTTTTGTAGTCTCAAATTTTCTAGACTACATAAGAAGTCCATTATACCTTAAAATCAATTAAACTTCATTAAAAATGCAAAATACTATTTTACCCCTTACTTTATAGACATATAAATATTTTTTTTTTAATTTGGAATTATATGTTTATAAATTTAAACTTCTTATAATTTTTTAATAATTTTCGAATTAGTTTTAATTTTTTTGTTAGTTTAGAATTATATTTTTTCAAATTCGATTTTTTTTTAAAAAAATTTGATTTTAAAAAATCTATTTTTGAAATTCAAAAATGCTTTTGAAACTATTTTAAAATTTTTATTTTTAAAATTGTAATATTTATAAATATAATTATATATTCAAAAATGTTAAAACAATATAAATATAATTATAAATTAAAATGTAAAAGTCTATATAATTGTAATGAATTATATATTGGACATATAATTTAGATTTAAAGTGCAAAAGATATTTGGTAAGAATAACTATTTTGTTTTCTAGTTTTTATCACATGGATTTTGAAAATCACGTGGATACATATGATATTTTGAGTAAAAATGAATAAAATTCATCTCCCCATAACAATTTAGTTAGAATTAGAGAATCAATAATAACTAAATTTTTGAATAACAAACGATTTGAATATATTTTGAAAATTTTTAAACCAATAACAATGGATTCTATTAAAACTTTTGAAATCCAAGAACCAATAATAATAAAATCTTAAAATTTTCAAAATCCATGAGAATTCACTAACCAATAACTCTTTGCCATAGCTATGGGAGATATACTGCTTTAATGTTTACTAATCATATAAGCTAAAAAGTTGTAGTATGAAATCATGAACACCGTATTTTCCTTGGTAAGAAGAAAAAAATCAAGTGAACTGAACATGTCTCTCGACCACTCAGCCAGAGCCGTGCCAGTGCATAAGTTTTGAGACATTGTCTTCAGGCCCTTCTCATATTTGTCATAGTTGTAAATATTGAGACTCCACATTTATTGATACTCTTAAGAAAAATGCTAATATAATTATCGAGAAACAAGATAGATCCAAATCAGTAATCACACTAAATCCAGAGGAGTAAAAACAAGGCGTAATAAGTAGGATATGAAGATGAAGTTTTATAGATGTATCATAAAAAGAAAAGGATCATTACTCCGGAAATAGTTAGTATAGTATATTTGAGGGTTTTGGCGGATTGATGAGGACAAGGAATAAAAAGATTTCTTTATCCCGTTACATGCAGAATTTGAATCTTTTATCTGGGCGATGGAATATATGGCAAAACTTCGAAAATTTTATGTGACATTTGAAACAGATTGTTCTCAATCGGTAAGATGGTTTCAGAATCTAGGAGAATGGCAATGCATTTGCATCCTATCTTGAAAAAACACAACAGATCAAGAAAAAATCATATTTTTTGCGATAACTCATGTACCAATAATTCAGAATACAACGGCATACAATCTAGCACGAGGAGCTAGATGTTAACCGACCTATTTTTTCTTCACAAACACTGAGTCCCCTATTTTGTTAGTAGCGGATGTAACCGAGTCTGTTATGCTAATGAAAAAAATTACCAGAAACAAGGTATTCTTTTAATAATTCAATTTCTAACATTCTTTGCTATTTTTATTTATTATTGTGGACACTAACCTCTTTTAAATGTTGAAAGATTATTCTCTCTATGTGTATATATATGCTCCCTCTTTTTTTGAAAGAGTGTGACTTTTGTATCTTTTTCTTGTTACACAAAATATTTTGTTTTGGAATTTCATTGCATTTTATACTTACTTTCAACTGATTACTAATTTATCTCAAATATTATTGGTTAAACATATGTAATTAATGAAATCATAAATAAATTTTAATCATTTTATTAATATGTATGAAAAGTGTCTAAGTGACAGTCTTTACGAAACAAGGAGTATATAACTTTCGACTAAAGAGATATATCCTTTGCCAATAGAAGTTTGTATATGTTTTCTCTCATAGAAATAATAAATAGAAATATTTTGATTTTTTATATTAAAAAGTTATTATTACACTATACTATTTGTGTTATTATTTAAATAAAATGAATTATTTTATCCCTTACTTCAAATACTCTAGGCACGGCACTGCACTCAGTCAATATATATCTTAATCTGCTTAACCTTTTGCATTCACTCCGGTTTCATATACCATCACCATTAATTATTTTATTGAGATCACTACTCGTAGTAGTCGAAGTATTGTGATGAATAAATTAGGAGTTTATATTAATAAATATATAGAGCTACGATGTGAAATGAGATGGAAAGAGAAAAAAAAAACACACGCGTGGAAAGTGGGAGTAACGGTGGGATGCAATCTTCGACGTTTGCTATGAAAGCACTCAGAATGAGATCAGAATTATATGACACTCTCACCAATCAATCATTTCATACTCTTTCTTTTTGTAACTCACTTTATTTATATTATCTTCTTCATTTCACATCATCTTTTCCCAGCCGTAAATAATTGAATCATGATGCATTTTGATAGCAGTTACGACTATTACGAATTAACCTAAACTAGTTAACCATGCTATATAAAAAAAATCAATGTTCTTATGTTTTTATTCATTCAGAGAATGTGAGATGATTGTATCACATATTATTTTGTCTGCTTGTAGTATTTCGTGTTGTAATTTTTTTATTGAGACCGTTAGGTCAACAGCTCAACATAGGATGTATATATTAACTCTAGTTTAGGTAAATGAAAAGTCAAGCTTTTAAAATAAATGTCTAATTCAAAAGTGAAATAAGATCATGAAAAATGAATAAGAATGTTTTTCATCTTGGAAGACATTTGCCATAAAAACACTTACAATATAACAGACGTTTTAGAAAGAAAAAAATCAAAGGAAATATAAATTAATTCATTTATTGTTATTTAAAATTGAAATGGAATTGATGAATTTTTATATTATCTATGTACTTTATAATCTACTAATGTTGGTACATGGTCTCTCAATTGTCTACTTATATTTTAAGAGATTTTTTGCGCTTATGAATTCTTGCTGATTAAATAAGCCAAAGAATATACTATGACTGAAATTTTAGAGAGATGTGAAAGTGAAATCCTATGGGGTCGCTTATGTGTGCATCTTAAATTTTTCGCAAAAATTATATGAAACGATATCCAAATATATGGGTAGCACTAGAAAAATAGCAGGTTATTTCCAACGGATTTTCAGATAGATAAGTTTATTCGTCATGAGATCTTAGTGGAATACCAACGTAAAATTCATGAAATCATTTATATTAGGACTCGTTGGTAATCCATCAAAAAGTTCTCGACAAATTCCTGAGGAAACAATATATATATATATGTAAAACTCATAAATTACCGAGGGAAAAAAAATTTCGTCTAAAAATTACAGATCAAATATTTATTCGTTATAGAGATCATTGCTCCAAATAAAGAAAATGTTCATCAACTTGTGGAAAATAAAAAGTTTATTGAACCGACCCAGTAAGAGAAATTTTTAGTTTTAGGTTTTTATCCAAATATTTAATATTAGTTTCTATGAAAGTAATTACATATTAGTTTTTATTATTTTTTTAGAACATCATATTATTTAAATGAATAAAATAAAATGATATTTATAATACGCGTTGAAAATTAGAAATAATTTATTGGAATTCGTCGAAATATTAGTCAAAAACTTTTCAGATTTTTTTCTTCAAAGTCCATCGGGATATTCTGACGAAACTTACATTGTCAGTAATATTTTTGATAACTATTTACATCGAAAATATTATCCAAAACAATTTTTTTAAAACCTAACTCGGTTTCGCGGTCGATATGGGAGATGGTGCATATTTGTAATATGGTTTTAGTTTTAAGAACCTATTATTTAATAATCCACAAAAATCACTAAAATATGGGATATGGCAACCATTTGAACAAACTGGTGATTATTATTTAACTTTTCTTATTCTTTTAAGTGTTGTTATAGATCGTTAATTGGGTTTCTGATTTTTCTTTTAGTTGTGTAAAATAGAAACTAAATTACTAGACTTGTGATTCTTAATAGTTAGTTTGATGAAGATTTCACTATACTATCCAGAAAATGAAGTGAATGAGGATGAAGAGAACCTAAATTAGAATGTGATTTGGCATTACTTTACTTTTGTTATCGTCAGTTTATTACAATTTTTATATTTTTATTCTAGTTTATTTTTTTATTTAAAATTTAATTTTATTATTCAAATGAGACATCTAAATACTTATTAGTATTTATCTTAGTATTTATCTTTTATGAGTTTTTCAAATATAATTTAAAATTTGAAGTAAACTACATACATAATCTTTTTTGTCTACTATATTTTGTCGTCTTATCCCTATACAATCCTTAACTTTTTCAAAAATACCATCACTTAACTTTTTCAAAAATACCATAACTTCTTCAACAATCATGAACACTCAGTTTGAAGCTTTTAAAGCTCAAACATTAAATTTACATATCTTTTCTTCTCATTCTACACCAGCTCTCTTTCCTTTCATTTCCTCTCCACTTTCATCTTAAAAGCTAGATCTCATATATTCATTCTCATAAACACAACTTTCATATTTTGGTGATTCTTCCTTAAGAAACGTCAAACCATATTATATTTTAACAAGATTTGTAGTTTGTATGGTGGAAACATTTGGAAACGAGATTCCACCGGAAAAACGTAATCATTTACATGGTTTTTGTTACTATTCAGATTTGTGTCGAGACATCAGATTTCTCTGTATGTCTACGCTTATCCGTAGAATTACTTTGCAGTCTGCTTGTCAATGCACAAGTTGGTTTTGCAATTGACCAAATTTATTTTTTACTAGAAGCTTATATGCCTTTGCCTTTGAAAACAAAAAAAAATCTGGTAAATTTATCGAGAAATCTATGTATAAATGAGACTTATCTAAGTGGAAAGTATGAAACATTTATGCTAGTGACAGAATTTTAGATATTTTAATTATTTTTTGGAATTGTGGATGTGGAGATTGATGATTTATAGAAATAGTTTTGTACCAAATTGTGGAGTTGCGTTTCAGATGATTATGCTTTGTTGAAAGTTTTTGACATGCACAATTCTATTAAGAGGGCACATGAGAAGGTTTTCCATTAGGAAATGCGAGAAATATTCTATTATAATCTACAAAATAACATAACCACTAGGTTTAATGGAAAACACATGATGTACTTGGTAAAAAGCATGTTTATGCACATATGTTTTTTTTATTTTAACCACTACATTAATGAGATACATAGTATAAATCCCGATCTTGCAAGAGAACACTGAAATCTTCTTATCGTCAAGAGTTCACTTTCCAGGTGACAGATACAACACTAAGTCTCACGACACAACAAAGATGGAGAGTTGAACACTTTTTGGTTGTTCGTCAATAGTATGCAATAAGATGATTGTAGAACAACTTCATGGTTGGCGATGCTTTGTGAAAGGAGGACATTAAATTGTGTTGTTGGCTTGGAACATCAAAAGTGTGCATTTGGTGTGTTTGATATTGAATAATATGATAGTCTCAAATCGCTATGTGTATCCTAAGAACTGATATCCACAACGCTGCCCAATGACTGTCTTAATGTGTAATGACGTATATATATTATCCACCTTCAGCTCCATGTCTTATTTTATTTGCAGTACGCTGGCTCGTCGCCTGTATAGTAGTCTAAGGCTCCGTAATGGAGTTGTTTACCTCATCCGCCATGCGTGAGAGTAGAGCTTACAAACACTAGTAATTTTCTATCCACATGTAACCAAACAAAGCATTGAACATGAAAATTATGTCCAATCTAAAACATTCCACGTGGTTTGAAAAGTGAAGCCTAAAGAGATTAATTCTAGCATCAATGTGATGCATTTTTAAAAGTAGAGAAGTCTACATCAGATAGAAGTCTACATCAAAGAAAAGATTAACAAAAAAAAACGTCTATATCAAAGAGAAGTCTACATATTATGTAATCCATCCATTGATGAAGAGTTAGTAGTGTGTAGTGCCAAAGCTTAAAGTCTCAACCAATTTAATCACCAAATATTGTGATAATCAAATTAAACAGTTAAGATGGTTGTTAATATAACATCATATATATATTAGAATGGATGACTTATGGGTCATATTTCAGCCAATCAACAACAACATTGACATTTTTCCTATCAACTAGAGCAAACATGTCATATCCATGGCCTCATTTTGGCTGGTTAGGTTAAGATTTTCCGTATTGTTTCTTTAAAATGGAAGAACTTTTGTAGCAACAAGCATACGTAGCCGATCACTCTTTAAATGTGCCAAAATGTAGGCAACTTTCATCTTTCCAGCTTGTTTTTGTTTTTCACTGAACAATAATCAATGTGTAATTGATTTTTGTCTACTACCATAACACTTGGTTCTTTTCTCCCACTCACACTTTCACTCTGAATTGTTTTGACACAATAAAAATTCAACACATTAATTAACAACTCCAAAGTAACACAAACAAAATTAATCATTACAAAGTTTCAGAAACCAAACGCAAACATTCCAAAGCAGCACAAACCAGTTTTCTCAAACAAGTTAATAAAGATTTCAAACCAAGTTTATCACATGAAATGAAAAGCAACAATTTCAAACAAGTAGATAAAGTATTTTCCCTCTTTTGGGTTTAGGTTTGGTATTAACCCTACGTTCAGTGTCTTTGTCTCACTCAGGCACATGTACACTACAAATGAATCGGTTTTGGTAGGGTCTTGCTCCCACCTTCGCGCACAATCTGCTCCACAGCTTCTACATTATCGGTAAGGATCTCAATCTTGCAATCACATATGCTAAACACCTGAGGTCAGGCCAGTGAGTCAAATTTCTATTTATGCTTTCAGAGTCTGCTTATCCAATTTTTCCCCACTCACGAGAAAAATGGACCCTGAATGAGCCTTCTTGTGTTATTCTTCTTCTGACTCAATTCTTATCTTTGTCTCTGGAGCATTGCATGTCATCACATGCACATCCTTTGTCTTTGCCTAAAGGTGCTTAATCTTCACATTTGTTCCAACAATGGCCAATGAGTTTGATCCCACTTCTAGTTTTCACATTGCCTATATTATGTTATCAACCTTGTTATCTACCACATCATCATCTCAGTGAGGGAAAATTTCAAAGTAATCATCCACAACATAGTCTTTCACACGAGATTGCAGAACATAAACTTCTAAAGTTAGTATCAAACCACTTTAAAAGTAAATATAAAACTTATAACAGTTTTCATATAATGAAGAAGAATAATTTCTATTTTTAATATACTCTTTGACATTTTTGCGGCCTTTACTACTTTTGCTACCTTTGAAAGAAATCAGAGGTGGTGGTTACCTTTTATAAGTTCTCCATAGCCAGCTGCAAAATCACGAAGATGATAGTAGATCCACACTTGGAGAACCTGGATAAATCTTTCAATGATATACGACTTTGTGTAGTCTTTATTCTTCACCGACTCCATCAAGATATTAAATGTGATTCTAAAAACAATCTTAATCCCTCACTAACCTAGCCAGGTTAGCCCATGTGGGTGAAGAGGTTCTTCATGCTTCAAAGAAGCCAGTGAAGATGACTACATACCCTAAATGTAGCTGATCCTCTTGAGACCATGCTCTACCGATCTTGCACGCTGGAATTAATTCCTCAATACTTGACCCCCGCTCAAAATACACTCTCATATGCTCCCAAAATTCTTTCATCTCATATGTTACCTCAACCTCTGATTCTCAAGATTATTCACATACTCACAAAACCTCACTGGTTGACCTTCTACAAGACCCCAGATCTCAAACTTCTTCGTGCACTCAAGATGAAAATATAGCGTATAGTGCACCATCCTTGAAGCCCATCCAAAATACAATTAGAAGAACCTTAAGAACACTCTTAATTTAAAAATCTTAAGATCATCCCATTCAGCTTCCTTGATTGCTTCTTTAAGAGTTGGAAATAACTTAGTGGTATCACTGTAATAGGAAATGTTTTTTTGTTGGAACTGGTTCATACCCTTTAGTAAATAGCCTCGATCGGAAATCAAGCGTATCTATTTTTAAATCTTCAAAAATAAAATGTAAAAAAACGAAGAATCATACAGAATAAGTCTGAAAATCAACCAAGAAGTCTGAAAATAACCAACGACGTCTACAAAAGAAGTTTACATATCAACAAATAATTCTACACAAGAATTTTACATATCAACAAAGAAGTTTATACAAGATATCTAGATATAAATTCTACACGAGAAGTAAACATATCCACTTAGAAGATTACACAAGAAGTTTACATATAACAACTTTAGAAATCTACACAAGAAGTCTACATATCAAAAGATTCTACACGAGAAGTCTACATCTCGACCTCTAAGCCTAAAGCAAAGGTCTACATCTCAACCTGTAAGTCTACATGAGAAAAGCCTACACATATTAAGATAATTCTACTAGTTAGGTTAGCAAAACGAAATAAGTCAAGGAAAACTTCACTTGTGGCAGAGAGCAAATGGAAGCAGCGAGATGGACAAGAGCAGAACGGTGATTTGCGGGGAAACTACGACACAGACCTGAAACAATAAAAAACACAGAAGGTTTTTATATTGCGGCGGTGACACGGCGAGTACAAAAAAACCGAAAAACAAAAGATGAACTTGAACTACAAACTGAAAAATCCGACACGAAGAGTACAATAAACCAACGGTCGATGACGTGGATCTGAAAAAAAAAACTAAATTTGACATCTAAAAACCAACACTGAAGATGATTATCTTACAGGAAGATATTGCTGTGAAGATGGTGACCAGTGTAAGCGGCAGAAACAGCGTGGAGTCAGTTTACCGGAAATCACCTTCTTCACCGGAAATTTCCTTTAGCGAGGGAAAACAACTAAGGCTTTTGATATTTATCCTGTAAAGACAACAACAATTCTTACTTACATGTCTGGTAACTTTTTGGTTAGGTTAAAACTTTTGTTGCTTTAAATTCGGTTAGGTTAAATTACTTTGATTAAAATCCGGTTAGGTGAATTTTTTTTTCCGGTTTAGTAGACTCCTTTGGAAATCTACTACGATAATATTATTCTTTGTTGTGGATTATTCTTTATTATTGTAATAATTTAATATTTGATTTCACAAATTTTCCTTTATTTTTGAACATGTTTAATATATGATTTTAACAAAAATATTATTCATGATAAAATATAAAAAAAATTTAAAATTGTTTAATTTTTTAAAATCTCAAATTTTAGTAGACTACAAAAGTATACTATATCCTAAAATTATGTAAACTTCTTTTGAAGTTTACTAAACCACAAATCTAAAATTCTATAAATGTCCACTTGATAACCAAAAACTCTTATTTAATCATTGTATCACATATGAAAATCTTGTAAGGTATACACAACTCAACATTTATATATAAATATAAAAATACAAAAAAAAATACAAAATCTTAGATCTAACACTAGAAATACAATACATTGAACCTATTGTTATCAAACCATAAGCATTGTACAAAAATGTTTAGCAAACCAATTTATATTCTTTCAAATTGTTTAATTTTATTAAATTTTAATTTATATTCCTTATATTAGCTCATTTATTGATGATTTATGATTTTTTAAATAATTAATTTTTAAAAACTTTAAAATAAAATTAATAGATCAAATTATGAAATAGACTTCTTAGTAAGTCTACACCTAGTAAACTTCTTGAGATATCTCGACCTAGTAGATTTCTTGAGAAGTCTCAACCTTGTAGATTTCTTGAGGAATATATCCCAGAAATTGTTCTGTTAAGTGTAGACTTTGGAATGATAGAATCTTAAATAAATTTATATTTTTTTTGTTTGGTAACAAAAGGAATATAGTAATTTTATTAACCATTCATGTTATTGTATTTGATTGAATATGAGATCTAATTTTGCATTTCTATTAAAAATTTAGTCAATTTTGACAAATCCCTTATTTATATTTTATGTCTAACTCTTAACTTGTAATAAAAAAATTCAATAGTTTTAATTATTCTTTTGATATTTTGAACGTCAAATGAAATGAAATTTAAATAATTTATTATTCGTATTTTTCAATAGTTGATATGTGATATTAATATTTTAAAAATTAATTAAACTATCGGTCTGTGGTCGACAATATAACCGATGATTTGGAAATAATTTGGTTCAAGGTTCAATTCGGGTTTAAAACATTGCCCACAACCTCAGGTTCATTTTTAAAATCCACTCACAACATTTGGTCATCGGATAATTTTCTTAAATATTTTTGACAAATTCCCAACTAATTCTTTCCGATAAGTTTTCCTTCGGGAATTTCTCGATAAAACAGTTGTTGGAAATTTGGTTGAACCTCTCAACATTGATGAATTTTTTTTCTCTAGAAATAGACTCGATGAACACGTTATGTTCGAAATCTGCCGGTAAAAAAACCATTTTCGACAATTTCCGAGGAATATGATCGTTGGGAATGAGCTTTTTTCATACTGTAGACTAGTAGTTTGTGGACGTACTGTATTATTTTAATCTCTATGCTAATTCGAGTTGTCTTGAATATGGGACGGTTATATGATACTTGCTTATCGTCCCATATCTAAGAAAGACGGGCATATGTTTAATTTTCTAAGGGATATTGATCAAACTTGAACAGTAGAAAAGAAAATGATGGTCGAGCTCGAACCTTCGATTATGCAATTGATGTACGAAAAAGTGCATGATATGATGTTTGTATACGAATGCATACGCAGACAAGATGAGAAGAAAGTGACAAACATAAGATCTTCCAAAATAACTCATTTGATTTCATGCACCCCACACCGTACTCTTCTTTACCAATAATTTGGGAAAATTATTTTTATAGGCAAAAAAATGGTAACTATGTCCCATTAGGATAATTATTTTGTACCATTTTTTTGTTTTTAATGCTCTTTAGTATTTTCAAAAATAAATCAAATAAATAATTTAACAAACTAAAAAAAAATTAAAAAAATTTAAAAAATAGTAACTACTAATGAAATACCCATATGAACTTAGTAGTATTTTTTCCAGTTCTAAAATTGTTTAAATCATAGTTTCAAATTTTGTTCTACATAAAGTAAAATTGACATTGTACAAAGTAGAAAATAAAATCCATTTTTTTCATTGAATATACTATGTTTAGAATATCTACGTAAATAGTAGTACTTTAAAAATATTTAAAATACACATTCTGCGTTTAACCAATCGTTCTAAAATCTATAGAAATCAGAATCTATATATTACTATAAATCTAAAACCTGTAGAAATCGAAATCTACACATTGCTATAAATCTAAGAACCTGTAGAAATCGAAAAATTCTTTTTTTTCGACAAAAAAAAAAAATCTTGTAGAAACCAAGTTCTATAGATTTACTGTATTCTACGGATAAAAATAATCAGTTTCGAAAAATATGAGAGAAAAATATTTGGAAATATACAGTTTCCATATATGAAAAAAAAAATTTTCATAAAAAAAAATCGTGGGACATAAATTAATTTTTAATGTTTTCTTTTATTTTAATTAATTAAATTATTTATTAAATTTTAATATTTAATAATGTTTTGTTAATTGTAATTTCAAATTTATAATTGAAATTAAGGCATTATTGCTATTTTAAAAATAATTAGTCTAATCTGACATAAAATATATGAGATTAGTCTAATGAGACATAGTTACCATTTTTTGGCCTAAAAAAATAATTTTCCCTAATTTAGTGGCAAAATTTTGAAATCCCTTAAATACATGTACGTACACCAATGGAAGTCCACTTGGTCTATTGGTTTGACCAAGGGTTCATTAATGCTTCTACACTAAGAGTTTGGGTTTCAATTCCCGGAGAAGGAAGAATTATGCAAATTAAAGGAGAAAAGGCTTACAAGAAATCTACAGCATGGGGTAAGGAGTACCGTCAAGAATGGATCCCATAGGACGGCTCAAGTGATGTAGTCAGGCGTGAATCCTCATACGGCATGTAGAATTATCGGCCGTAGAATTATCTGTAATATTTCTCATAGTTGTGATAGAATAATTATCCAGCGTTAAAAAAAAATACATGTACGTACATATATAATGTGGCTATTTCCAAGTCTGGAAAATTTGAAGGACGCAGTGGTTCCTTTAGATTTTTCTTTGACTTTTTATCAAAGCTTAAACAAGCTTGTGTCTATGTTTCTTGTACTTTGTTCTTGAATCTCTCAAAAGAATCGCATATCCATGTAAGCGATTAAGCAACTAGTGGAAGAATATGTTGTGTTTAAAATTTTTTTATGTTTACTACAGCCATAGACAAAGAATTGCCCAAGCCACAAAAAAGATTATTCATAATATAATAAAGACAAAGAAAATAAGATAATATAACTATAACTTCTTTTTTTCCCACATCAAATGATTATTCTATTACTTAATTACACAAGCTTGAGGTAGTCTAGGAACTAGACCGGAACATAACAATCAATGTAGTACAGATCCATATAAAAATATCTTGTTATCTTAGCTAATGAACCAGACAATACATTTTCAGAGCGATGAATAAAAAAATCGAGAGCTCAGTAAATCTACTTTTCAGCTCCATTAGCTCCTTTAATTCAGTGAAAAAGTTAAGCCATGCTCCTGAGTCTTGCATCATCGAGACTAGATCCTTGCAATCAGTGGCAAACACCTGACACGTCGATATCTGAAGCATGCACTCCATCGCCCATGAGAGGGTTTCGAACTCCGAGTGATGTGGTGAGATTCTTCGCCACTGGTTTCGTGCTCCCAATAGCTGAGTTACTCCTCTAAAACTTGTCTAAGTCCATCCATAACCACTGAAGAGTACGTCATGTGTCCATGATCCCTATATCATGCATCTCGCAGAATTAGTTATATGTTCAAGGTTTTGTGTAACTTTTGGTTCTTCATGTTTGATGTTTGCTTCGAACCAAGCATAACATTTTGACTCAGCATGTTTGACAGTTTCCAATGGGTCTTTGTCTATCCCTCTAAATAATTTGTTATTCCTCGCTTTTAAAATGTACCACATAATCCAAGAATATGGGTATTTATCCAGCTCAGGGTCCTCTATATCATTCTTCCTCCAAAAAAGATAGTATATGTTCGTGTAGTGGCTTGCGATGGGGAACATCGATTGTGGAGTTGGGGTTGGTGCATGTGCCCATGTTTGTAAAGCTGACGGACATTCAAAGATGGCATGGTTTATAGTTTTATCCTCTGCTCCACATCTAGGACAATGGTGTTGTCGCACCACATGTGACGATGTGCTAGGTTGCTTGTTACTGCTAATTGTCCAGAGATTATTGCCAGATAAAATGTTTTAGTTTTGGTGGAGCTTGTATCTTCCAAGCAAAAGCTTAGATTTTTGTAATACTCGGCTCTACGAGAGTGTCCATCATATCCCTGTTGAAAATGTTCATGGCTACCCAGTATCCTAACTTTACAGTGTACATCCCATTCTTAGTATATCTCTAGCAATATTTATCTCGCTAATATCCTTGACTTATGGCCAAAGATTGAATCAGTGGGATATCTTCCGGAATGAATTAGTTTTCAAGCATTTCTGAGTTCCATCTTTTTGGATTCTCTATCATTAGGTCACAAACTCGCATCATCGGGTGGACCACTGGTGCTATTGGTCAAGGTGGTCTTGCTAGTATTGTTGGTATCCAACGGTCTTCCCATACTCTAATCTCATTCCCGGAGTGTACATTTTGTTTTATCCCCAACAGCATTAAAGATTTTGCTGCCATTATACTTGTCCATCTATAAGAGGGTCTATTTTCCTTGTTTAGCCGCAAGGACTTGCTACATCTGAAGTATTTTCTCCTTAGAGCTCTAGCCACTAAAGAATCTGGATACTGTACTAATCGCCATAATTGTTTGTTAGGGCAAGATTGAATTAATGGATCATTTTGAATCCTATCCCTCCCTCTTCTCTTGGTTTGCATAGTTTTTCCAATTTTACCCAATGTATATCTCTTTTAGGGAGGTTTGAGCTCCACCAGAACTATGTAATGACACTGACAAAATTTTCACAGGTCTCTAATGGTAGTAGCAGAGTCGACATTACGTGGTAGAGCCAATAGGATTGACTTTATGAGAACTTCCTTTCCTCTCTTTGTTAGCCATCGGCCTGTCCAACCATTTACCCGATTTTGCAACCAATCCTTGCAAACAACTTCCATTTTGAGCCACTAATGTCCCTCAGGGATACGAAGATAAGTTCGCATTTTCCCGTTGAGATTTTTATAGCCTCCTTCACATTTCCATATATCTTCTTTCCAAAGAGCAAGGACGATTTTTCAAAATTAATATACTGTCCAGAAGCTTTCCCATAAGTCTTAAGAACTTCCATGACTTCATCGCATTCACGGGGCTCCGCCTTACAAAAGAACATGTTATCATCAGCGAAGAGAAGGGGTGATACCAGAGGGCTAGCGTGTTAAACGCGCATCCCCATTATCTTACTTTGACTCTCTGCATGATTGAAAAGGCTAACAAGCACTTCCGTGCATAGGATAAAGAGGAAAGGAGATAAAGGATCTCCTTGATGCAATCTCCTCTTTGAGGTTATATTTCCTCTAGGTTGGCCATTGAACAGAACATGATATTTAACTGATCTTATGTACTGCATTATCCACTCAATCCATAAGCCTGAAAATCCCATTTTATTCATAACCGCACTCATAAAATCCCATTCTAACCGATCATAAGCTTGCCTCATGTCTGTCTTTATTGCCATCTTCATATTTCTTCCGCCGGGATCTGTACGAAGATCATGGAACAACTCATGTGCTATTAGTACATTATCAAATATTTGTCTTCGCGCAACAAAGGCTGACTGGGTTTCCGATATCCGGTCTGGTAGTATTTTCTTTAATCACTAACATAATACTTTAGATACTATCTTGTAGCTCACATTGCAAAGACTAATGGGTCGAAACTGAGACATTTCATTTGGTTTGTCTTTTTTAGGAATGAGATATATATTGGCATCATTGAGACCATGGTTCATAAACCACTGGAAGAGAAATTCATTAACCATACGTGTTAAGTCATCTTTTACAATGTCCCCGAATTTTCGATAGAGCAGGACTGTCAGGCCATCAGATCCAGGTGCTTTTTTTCTGGGTGCATTGCAAATAGAGCCAGCTTTACCTCCCATTCTGAAACAGGAGATGTAAGATCTGCATTGATTTGGTCAGACATTATTGTGGTGACATTGGCCAGGGCCTCCTCAATCAGCTCCGTGTTAGAAGTTGCAAATAGGTCTCTAAAGTAATCAGTAGCGATGGTTACCAATTTTTCTTCATCCTCCACTAGATTCCCAGCAGAATCCAAAAGACCCGTAATTTTATTTTTGGTTCTTCTCTGTTTTGTAATAGCATGAAAAAACATTGTGTTCAAATCCCCTTCTCTGAGTCAAAAAATTCTACTCTTTTGTTTCCAGAACCGTTCTTCAGCCTTAAGAGCCTCTGTAAGTTCTTTAAGCTATGCTCCAATTTCTTCTGTTTTGGCATCATCATCTGAGTAGAGATTATCCACCTTTGATTTAAGCTCTTCAATTTGCTTTGAAGCATTTAAGTCATCTTTTATTTTCCATTGTCCTAGTGTTTTCCTATAGCTGGATATATGATCCATGATAGTTGCATTAGGAGAGAGCTCAGAAGAGTTCCAGCCATCTAAAATCACTTGTCTTATCTCTTCATTATCCAGCCATCACTTATCAAACTTGAATGTTTTCCTTTTTCTTGTTGGTTTGGTTAAGATATCTGCTAATATCGGACGATAGTCCGAACCCCCACATGCGAAGGTATTGTACTTGGCCAACGTGGTTGTAATAACCCTCATGAGCAGATAGAATTTTGGTCGAGAAAATTCTTTAAGATCAGTTTGAAGATAAATCGATCAGAATTTAAATAAAAATCGACACGGTGAATTAATCTCTCGACGGGCTGTCTTTTGGTCAAAAAATCATCTCTTGATGGTTCTGGTCGAGTGTTAATTATTATTGTCGATTTTTATTCATGCTAGGCGAGTTTATTCAGAGCAGGACGAGATTCGAATGATGAAAAATATTTAATTGAAACAGTCCGAAAAATATCGACAAAACTCTTAAAATTATTTCTGAACAGTCACATGTCTTGCACCTTCTAGCCTACTTGCTTTCTCAGTAATTAGGTCACATTACATGCATCTACTTGCTTACATGCTTACTCATTAGAAGTCATATGCTGGTCACAAGCTGTTTGCTTCAGCTGCTTGCAGCTTTCTTCTTGTAAGGGAAAGGTGAGCTGCTTGTGCTGAAGCTGGTTGCCACATGTTTCTCCAAACTACCACTTTGTGTAAAGAGAAAACCCTGAGCTGAGGCAACCCCATATGATATAAAATACCCTCTTCTCTCCTCTGGACGTCCTGTTACTGCAAGAAAAACCATAGAAAATTCAGAGAGAAAGAGAGAAAGAAGAGAGAAAAATCTGTGAGAAAAACTAGTTGAAAAATTAAGAAAAAAATTCAGAGAAGAGAATTGAGCATGGACGAATCTTTCTCACCATCCTGTGACTTTAATCAGTGTGTTCTGGTATGGTTAAGAGCTGAAGGTTTGGTGTCCAAGAGTTTAGAATCACCCAAGTTCTTTAGCCTTGGATTTTATCGGTAAGAACATATGGGTTTGATGAGATCAGTTTTGCTTGAGCTTCAGTTCTTGTTAGGTAACCAAAACGATTTGGTCTGTTTCGGATCTTGAACCTATCATGGGTATCTCGTCCTGATCAGGTTAGACGTGTGTCCAGCTTGAAGTTTATATCAACCAAGTTCATCTTAAAGCTTGAGGAAATCGGTAAGCCATAGCTACTAGTTCAGAGAAGTTTTGTTTGGAACAAGTGGACTGATTTGTTAAGCTTCCTGTCCAGATCAGTTTTTAAACCTGTATGTGGATTGATCTTGGTTCAGTTATGTCTCTTAGATATTTTTTTAAAGGCTTAGTTGAACTGAATTATCCTTCAACCGAACTGAACTGCTTTGAACTAAGCTGAGTAGAGTTTCTGTTGGAATCAACCTGACTGATCTTGTATCCACACATTCTGAATCAGGAGTGAAATGGAGTGTTATTAGTTGAGCTCGAGTCTAGTCTTCCCTAGCCAATCTCATGGAATGAAAGGTGAGTCTAGATAGATGAGTGGTGAGTAGTGAATGAATATTTCTTGATTGAACATACTGATTGTAGATGATTGATAGGCTTTGTCTCTTGATCAATATTGAATTGGTAAGGTGTTTACTTAGTGTAAACACTTATTAAATATTTATGAATGATCTTAGAGGTTTATTCCAAACCTTAGTACTTGTTCTCAAGTACTAATACATATGTATAGTATTAAATATAATTAAGTATGGAAGTATTAATCATGTGAAGTTTTATTATAAACTTATCTTTCAAAATATTCCCGTATGAATGATGATTACCGTGAATTGGTCCTGCGATATGGAACAAGTTCACGAAGACACGATGATGGGGTCGCACCCTGGAGGCCGTGTAACTGCATGCAGCGTTAGATGTTCAATTTTTGAATATCTGATGGCAATGATGGTGATGCTAACTCGCTAGACTCATTTAGCCTTTGTGGTTTCTCGGGTCTGGTATATATATATATATAAATATGATTATAAAAATGATATGAGAGACGAGAATAACAAGTGAGGTATATGATTAGATTCACAATGATGGAAGAATATTCTTTATATATAAATATCCAGATATGGAATATATTTCCACTGCATACAAATGAAATTGATTGCTTGAGATATTATTAATATATGTTGGGGTGCGGGACTAGGCTCACTGAGTAAACTAGTTACTCATGACTCATTTGTGATGCAGGTAACTAATAGGTGGGAGACCTAACTCTAGGATGGGAAGGAACATCATTAGCCAGCGGTAGTTTTATTATCCTTGCAAAGTCATTTTGATATATCTTATGAATAAGATTTGTAGACCGAAAACCTCGAGGTTAATTTATAACAAATTTTGTAAGATGATTTTGAATGATATATAAATAATGTTTTTTTTATGTACGGGTTCCATATGATATTAGTCCTTGTCCAGACGAACTAACTATCAGGTATTGCTTTCTCGGGTTGAAAAGCCTAGAGTGGTATCCGATAGGAGCGTTGTTGTTCTTTGATTGTTGGTCTAAGGCGATCGGAAGTATTCTGAGAACCTCAGATCGACCATCGAGAAACATCGACCGTGTCATTTCCAGTCATCTACGATCGGGGGTGTCACAGTAGTGGTTTAGCTTTATTTTTTATAGATGAATTTCAAGTTGATATTTTGTTTTCAAATAATCGAATGATTGATGTAAAAGCAGCTATTAATGGAATAAATGTCCATATGACATTCGTTCATGGGGACCCTGTTTTAGAAAAAAAGAGATCAAGTTTAGGAATGTCTTACGCATTTTGCCACAAGTAAAGATGGACCTTGGTTCATGATGGGGAATTTTAATGAAATAATAGGACACCATGAGAAAGACGGAGTAAAACGACGATCTGATACATCATTTCTTTCGTTTAACCAAATGATTTCGGATTGTGGTATGCTTGAGTTTTCATGTACTGGGAACCAACTGTCATGGGCCAGAAAACAACCCAATGGATATGTACGATGTCGCTTAGATCGTGCTCTTGGAAACGAGGATTGGCATGAAAAAATTTTGCACTCTATAATATAATCATAACTAAAAGCATCTCAACCCTTTTATTTTGAGGATGGTTTATCTTTGAAATACAGATTTGAAGGTGCATTACTCCAAGGATAAATCTTCAATTTTTTTCTCTAAAACTAATTTTTTTATTATAAACCCCAAAATTAATAAAATTAATTATAATGATATAAATGAAAACATGCTGTTAATATAAGACCTCCGAGTCTATATCCAAATGAAAACATGTTGCTAATATAACGATCATTATACATCGCTAGATGCTAGGTAAGATATGTCTCTGAAATACAGATTTGAAAGTGCATTACTCCAAGGATAAATCTTCAATTTTTTTCTCTCTAAAACTATCAATTTTGTATTATAATCCCCAAAATTAATAAAATTAATTACAATGCTATAAATGAAAACATGCTGCTAATATAAGACCTGCAATTCTATATCCAAATGAAAACATGCTTGCTAATATAAGAATCATTATACATCGCTAGACGCTAGGCCAGATATGTCTATATACCACCCAAATAATATGCGATCAGAAATTTAAAAAAAAAACTTGAAGTAACATGTTCTTTTTAGGTAACATGTTTATAACTTGATTCGATTGTGGTATGTCATCAGAAGATTAACCCATGCAAAATATACAAATCTGATAATGAGTAATACAATACTAATAAAAATGAGTCTACTGTATATTCTGTTCATCTTTAACATATTTAATGTAATTATATTCTTATTTTCTTTTGTTATATTTGTTGACACACATAATAAACAAATTATATCACAGACTTAACTTCTTTTCTCACTGAATTAACTTGCGGCAAACATCCTTTATCCAATATTTTATAATTATACTCTCGAATAAAGATGATTACATTCATGTATTCAAATCACTAATTATATAGCTTTTTGTTCCTTTGCTATGATCTTATTCGATTTTTGGAGCTTTTAAATATTATGTTTTCACTCCTTTGGTACCAATATAACTTTTTCATTTTTATATTTCCTTTATTAATGTTATATTATTCATAGATTTAGAAAATATGGACTATATTTGACTGGTAAAATTGAGTACCAAATGGAATTAGAAGAAAAAGAGATGAGTACAATTTCCATAGGAGAAATATTTTTCATGTAAAACCCTTCTTTCGGTTTCCAGCAAACAAATTTTTTTTTTGTCATCAGCATAAACAGACTCATACAGACTCTGTGAACCAAACTGGAGATGTCGATCCATATGAACGACGAAAGACGGCTGCTTCCTGATACTATGTGCTAGGCTATCCGCCTTTGTATTTTGCGTTCTTGGCACATGGACAATCTCTGATCGGGAAAGCTTTCTTTCAGGACTTTAACATCATCTAAATAACTTGCAAAAGCTGACCATTCTTCTGGTTCTGAAACCATCTTCACCAATTGAGAACAATCCATTGCAAATGTAACCTAAAATTGTCGTAAGTTCCTCATACACTCCATTGCCCAAAGTAATGCTTCCATCTCCGTATGTAGAGGAGATAGACTAGCCCGAACATTCTTTGCCCCCATCAATCCCTCAAAACCTTCTAAAGTACTAAACCATTCCTGGCCGGAGAAACCACTATCCTCTTTCCAGGAAACATCAGTGAAGCACCATCTTCCTTGGATTAACGGTAATGCCGAACCCTCTGCGTGTGGCCCTGCTCTATGTTCCTTCACTATTTGCGCTTCAGCCCATAGTGTGGACTCTGTTTCTGCCAGTTTAATCGTATCCCTAGGATCCATATCAAGATTACTAAAAACTTTATTATTCCTTCATTTTCAGATATACCATAGAATCCATGCAAACTGATGATCATCTAGCTGCGGAGAAACTCTCCAAAAAGATGATCCATATTTGTAAAAACAGATCCTGTTGGAAAAATAGCGGTTTCCAGCAAACAAATATAATCAATAAATTAGTTCTTTCTATTTTTAGTTAGTAAAAACAATAGAGAACACAGTAAATTAAAATTTTCTTTTTTGGTAAGAAGTAAAATTAAATTTTGCTGGAATTAAACTCTATTTCGCTCAACCAGGGAAAGCCAGTAGAATCCGAAATGCTATAATATGCATGATCATTTGACCAAAGAAACTGCAAAACTTTAGGAAGAGTAATATTTTAATTAATAAGTTCGGTTCCAGGCAAACCTAATTAAAAGAGAAAACAACCTTCGGCCGATATTCATGGTGCATAATAGAATATATACATAGTAGCTGACAAAAGAAAAGAATATAGTAAAATGGACTAAGAAAAAGGCCGGTAAGACTAGTATAGTAAAAACTATTACTATAAACATAACATACGTGCTCAATGATTACTAGCGAGTTAGTTACCAAACATATTCTTTTGTGAGTGGAGGAAAATATTATGATATCATTTTTGATATCATTGTGAAGTTGACTATCTTAGCATATCATATCATTGTGGGAGTGCGATACACACACATATATAATAATTAACATAATAAAAAATAATTCTCAGTTTTCAACTAGGATGATTTCTAAGTAAAACTTTATCATTCGATGTATACACTTATGTTGTTTTTATCGCGAGTCGTCTCATGATGAACTATATAAATTCCAAATAGAGGAACCAATTTTTTTTTTTTTTACTTCAAACGGCCATTCTATTACTCAACCTTGAGGTGGACTGGGTAATCAGACCGGAATAGAACAAACAATAAAATGTAATTTCCTATGGAAGGATCTAGCAGTCTTAGCTAAAAAATCTGAAAATTGATAGCGCGCTCGTGGAACATGAATGATGTTGAAGTCCGGAAAGCAAATCAGCAGCGTCTCTATCCTTTCCAATTCTGTCACAAAGCTAGGCCAAGCATGAAGATCCTTTATCATTGCTATCAGCTCCTTGCAATTTGTCCCAAAGTTCTGGCAATTTGAGTGTTAAAGCATGTTCTCCATTGCCCATCGTAGAGCTTCTACTTCCGAATGCAAAGCTGATTTACGTCGATTGATATTCCTTGTCCCCATCAATTGAATGTTTCCTCTACTGTCCCACCAGACCCATCCACATCCACTATACTGACCCGAGGCTGTCCAAGATCCATCTAGCAAGCAAATATTACCCAAGCTTATGGTTTGGGGCTCCTCAAGAATGATTTCTTGTATCTCAGGTTGTACCACTTCGTTCGCATTAAACCAGACTTCACATTCACTCTCTGCATATCTAACATAGAGGAACCAGGTTAAAACCCATATAAATATATATATGGCCGTATAAATAAAAATGACGAGTCACTATTAAATAGAGTATATCGGTTTATTATGGTTAAGAGTTAATCATCTAGTTTTTAGGTTTCCTTTTGCTTATCCAGAATATTTAAGGAATGTTGTAACAAACTTTACTCGATTTACACATTCATTCATTTAGTTCAATAGTCACTAGGCTGCTAAGCCTTCGTCCATGTGAACACATATGAATAGTTAGTTGACAGTGACAGCTGCCCCCAGTGGATAATATTATAAACTAGGTGATAACATGCGTCTTGTGCGGGATGAGATTATTAATTTCTTTATTTATAAAATAAGAAGACATTAGATCTATTTAATGTGGACATCGATTTAGTTTTAGGTTGGATTTTTTGGACTTTTCATTGGTCACAACTTATGTGTAGAGATTTAGGATATATGAGTCATTATCAACTTATCGCAACCATTATAGAAAAATGCTTAGGTTTTGCATTTAGGTTTTGAGTAAGAAAGATAGAAGACATGTGTCTTATATAGGTCTAAAAAACCTAATGCAAGTTACGCTTATCGCCTTAAAAAAAATTAATGTCCTATATTTATGCCTTGCTCAGCAGAATCAATATATATTGCCATAAACCAAAGTTTTAAAATATATGCAAATCCCCTATCATCAATCAACCTTGGCAATCACTCAAGGTAGTAAAATCGATTTCAAAAACAGAGCTTAGCGTTTCCTTCGGTATAATAACAAACCGATTTTGAATTTTGGTTTAAAAGTGTTAACCATAATAATAGGCAAAGCTCTGATTTTGAAAACGATTTTTATCATACCAAATGAAAGTGTTAAACCATAACAGAGCTTAGCGTTAAAACCATAACCATAATAATAGGAAAAGCTCGAGAATATAGTGTTTCTTTATTATACCGAAAAAACTTGTCATCATTAACAGAGCTTCAAAGCTTTTATATACACCAAAACCTCAAAAACAACTGTCCTTGAACAAACGCAAGATTGTTTTCGTATATATCTATGATCTATCTGTTATATTCTTTGTGGGATTATTCAGCTTTCAGCTATGCTATCTAACATAGGTCTCTAACCTGTATTACATTGAAGATTATTATCATCAGAAATCAAAGTTTGTTTCCCAAGAGTTTGGTACACCATTGCATGGAACGACCCTCCTTGGAGAAACTTCTCTAACTCTTGCTTACTCAAAACGATTTTCATTCTCATAACACTCACGTTCTTATTGTCATCACCATCATTGTTGCTGGTTCTTTCACCAGTATGATCGGCTACACCTTCTCTAAGTAATCTTGCATCTTATTCCACCTCAGGATCCGCAAACGTTACTTTCTTGGTTTTACATTGAAGATTATCATCATCAGAAAGCAAAGTTTGTTTCTCAAGAGTCTGGTAGACCATTTCATGGAATGACCATCCTTGGAGCAGCTTCTCTAACTCTTGCTTACTCACAACGATCTTCATTCTCATAACACTCACGTTCTTATTGTCATCACCATCAGTGTTGCTGGTTCTTTCACTAGTGTGATCGGCTACATACACCTTCTCTTAGCTAGTAATCTTGCGTCTTCTTTTACCTCATGATCCGCAAACATTACTTTCTTGGTCTTTTTCTTTTTCGTTGTTGTAGGGACAAGATAGTAGAGATGACCAGAGAGAAGCTAAACATCGGGAAGAAGATGACAAGCACTGTTGTTGTCGAAGAGTGTGGCCAGAGAACTGCATAAGGATGTGATGCATCGTGAACACCTTTTTATAACCCTCCACTTCGATATAACTTTCCAAAATTTGAAAGCTTAAAAACTTACGTGAAACATAAGAGTATCGACGATATAAAACGTTTGTTATAGCTTTTAATCAAAATAAGAAACAAAATTGTAAGGTGCTCTATTAAAGCGACACATCAGCATAAGTTCTTCTAAATGAATGTGAAAGCGCCACGTGGCAAAGGTTGTGTGAATGCATTAAAGCCAATGCATTCCTTTTAATATATAAGGGATAGTAGTAATTGTGACCAAATTCGTAAATATATGCTTGCTGTAACGGTTGTTGTCCCCACAAGGCCTTGTCCACGATTTGAAACCCCTTTGTTTCTTGGAAATTGGGTTTAATAACGGTGAAAAAACACTAATTAGCTAGATGTCCAATTTTTTTAGTACACATATACACAACGTAGCTTTTATATAATAATGTTATTTTATCCTTTCAAACAACTCGTGAAACCTGCATATAAAAAGCATTACTTGTCAAAAATAACTTGCGGCTCTTTAATATTCATATTTTCTTCTTTTGTAATTTCTTTTGCTAACTTTCTTCATTTTCCATTTTATTCGGGTTTAAGATTCATTTTTGAATTTGAAATTTATATTTGGGTTTAGGGTTTAGTAATTAAGGTTTAGGGTTTAGTAATTAACGTTTAGGGTTTAGTATTTGGAAAGAAGGTTGAGGTCAATATTAACTTCTTTCATGCAATCATAGTAATTTCATAATTTCACTAATTTGTACTATATTATTTATTTTGTTTCATTATATTTGGATTAAAAGTTTATATTTTAATAATGCTTTATATCAAGTACTATTTGCATATTTTGATATTTGGGTTAAAGTTTATATTTATGTTAGGGTTTAGTGATTAATGTTTTGGGTTTACACTACAAAAAAATGAGTGAATTAAATCACTTAAATTGTATCACAAGAATAAATGATATTACTTTACATTACTTATTTCTAAATGATATAACTATATATAATTTTAAATCAATTATAACAACTGATGTCCTTATTAATTAATTTAACATCACTTCATAGAAAATGATATAATCTCTATGAATTCGTATCATTTTAACAAAACTGATATTGTTATATACATTTATATCAATTAAACAACTGATATATTTATTATTTTGGTTAACATCAATTATTAAAATGATGCATAATTTATATCAGTAAGAAACTGATGCTAACAATTTTATATTATATATCTATGTTTTTAATATCACTTAATAAAATGATGTTGTTTTTATCTCATTTCACATTGGTTAAAATATTTTATCTATTAATATCAATTTGTACCTTTTTTTTTGAAACACTATCAATTTATATCTATGAAATAGTTAAGCTAATAATTAGTGTATATATATTATCGAATTAATATATATTATTGAATTAATGTAAACTAATAGTGATCTGTTACAATCTTCCCCCCACCCCCACAAAAAAAGGAACGACTACAGGTAAAGAAAATGGATATTCTCTTCTTTTTTGTGCTTTGATTTAATTATATCATCATTGTAACTGTTTCACTTCAATAAATGGATACTCTCTTCCGTCAAAATCCTCATCTTCTTCTTTCTTTCAGTTTCTTAAATTTTCTTTTATCATTGTATGTATTTGGAGATTGAATTAAACAACATTTCAACAAAATCAAGCATTTATATGAGTGAAGATAATGATTTTGCTACTTCTTATGAAGAGTTTGAAAGGACACACCACTCTGCTAATCAGACGAATCTGATTAAAAATTCTAAGAGGTATTCTTTCTTTTTCTTCTCTTGGTTCTCAATTTTTTTATTTGAAAATTGCAAGTTCTTAAGACTTTTTGTTTATGGTTTTTAATAATATCTTTTGTTAGGATCGGGAGCATGTGGAAGTACATAATGAGATGACGTTAAATCAAAATATAGAGGAAAGTAGAAGTTTCAAGGAATATCAGATGATGGAGAATTCTACAATGAATCTCATTAGCTTCACAACTGAATCAATTTAGCTTCAAGCCACCAATGAAGTTTGATGATGAAAATATGGATACAGAGAAAGAGAAGGAAGAAGAAGCTTATCTTGTTTACCTATTTACAATTTTTTTTTGTATTCATCTTCGTGCTTTTTAGGCTTTTTATTTAATTTATTTGTAAAATATTATTTCAATGAAAATAAAAATTATAAATGAAATATTTTTATTTATTGATCTTATTTATACAAATGCTAAATAAGTATCTTAATTAATAACTATAAATGATATATTTTTAAAATATTTTTTTCAAAATTTGATATAATTTAACTTCAGTTATTAGTAAATGATATAAATAATTAAGATCAATTATTTAAATTGATGTCAATGCTAACATCATTTTAAAAGACTGATGTAATAGTTAATATCATTTTTTTGTAACCGATACATAATGATATCATTTACAATAATTGATGTAAATATTTATTATTTTTACATCATTTATTGATAAATTGATACAAATTATTTGCATCACCACTTTCAGAGTCATTTATTTAAATGATGCAAAATATTTTTACATCATTTATAACTAATGCAAAAATATAAAATAAATGATGCTAAATGACTTTTTTTTTGTAGTGTTAGTTTATTGAAGGTTTGAGTCGACGTTGGGGGCATTGCCTCATTCCCTGATATTTAGTTTGTTATTATTCTATTTTAATAATGTTTCATATTGTGTATTATTTGCATATTTTGATATATAGGATAGGGTCTATATTTCCTTTTAGGGTTTGGTAATTAGTATATTGGGTTTAGTTTATAGAAAGTTTGGGTTGACGTTGGGTACACATTACCTCTTTCCGTGCAACCATAAATATTTTAAAATTTGAACAATAAGTATTATAATATTTCATTCGTTACTATTCTTTTTTAATAGTGCTTTATACTATGCATTATTTGCATATTTTGATTTTTGGGTTAGAGTTTATATTTCATTTTAGGGTTTAATGATCAGTGTTTTGGATTTAGTGTATAAACGTTTTGGGTTGATATTAGAATAAGCATTACTTTTTTTTTTCTTTACAATTATAAACATTAATAAACTTTTACTCAAACCACATGACTAAGGAAACTTCCGTAGTCATATAGTTAAAACCATTTTTATTTCATATGTATTAAATATTATGCCTTCAGTCAAAATAAATTCTAGATCTGCCACTCATTAATTCTACTGAATGTATAATTGTGGATTAGAGTATCTGAGTGTGCCTATAACCTATAATATATGGATCTGATCATTTGAAACAAACCGAACAACAAAAACAAAATAGAAAATCCATTTTCACTTGATTGGCTATAAGAGCATCCAAAAAAATCTATTTGAAGTTTCAAAGTGTTTTTATCCTTGAAAAAAAATGTTTTTATCCAAAATCAAACTTTTAACTTAAAAAAGTTATATATTTTATATTATAATCCTTATATTCTTCATAATTATTTAAAATGCATAAAAACTTATAGATAATTAGCACATATTTGAAAAGTATTACAGAAATAATAATAAATAAAATGTTGCACTAAAATATAAAATTTTACATAGATATACATAATTAAATATTAAATTACAAGTAAAATATCATATTATTCCAAAAAACTATTTCCGTAATATTTCCATATACGATGATCAACTAGTGAATTTGTTAAGTTTCTTCTGTAATATTTTGTTTTGTCTAAATCCTGTTTTAAAATATTTGAATATTATTTTAATTATTTTAATTAATTTTATGTGTAAAACTTCAGTTTATTAAAAATTGAAATATTTATGACATATAAAAAGTTAAGAATTAAAGCGCTAAACAGAAAAAATATTTAAAAATCATAAATGTGATGTGTAATTACAAAGATCAAAATATAAATAAAATTATGAAACTTCAAATATGAAGTTTTGCATATTGACACTTCATATTTGAAGTTTTACTATTTGAAACCTCAAATTTTTCATTTTTGAAAAGTAAAAACTTCGTAGTTGAAATTGCAGAGTATCTTTTGGAAATGCTATAAAGAGTCAATTTATACGAAGCACACATGCAATTTAAGAAATACATTCAGGCTTATTTCATGTCATTTACATTCTAAGCAAAAAAAAAAAAAAATGAGAGGCTAATTTCATGTATGAAGTCCGATGGAACCCGAGATCGTTTTTCTATATGATCATAATTTTACGGTTTGGCTTGATGTAGTTGGGATTTATTAGATGCTCCGGCTGATCTGGATTGGAAAAATACGTTGCATTATATCACAACACACAGTTTTAATAAGGAATGTTTCATCGTAAGCCAATATGCAATCTATTTTCTTACAAATTAAATAACTTTTTATGATCAATTAATTCAACATTTCAATAAAAACATGAAATTTGTTTGCTTTCATAACAATTTTATTTTGGTGTAGGTTGTCCCACTAGTTAAATTTGTTGAAGCGGCTAATCTGTTCATTCATCATTAGAGAGGTGTGTTTGACGTCAAAAACATTATTAAACAAGATTTAAAAATTCTTAAACAAATCAGAAAACTGTAACATTGAATTTGGAAACAAAAAGAAAATGTATCATTTAAAATCCAGATTTAGATATTTTATTAAGAATACACAATACACATACTTACGAATAGATACACGCACCCAGAGTAATGTTAGTTTTATAATCCGGGAGTATCCGAACTCACTAATCTTCTAAGAGTCGGTCCATCGGCGACAGGCAAGCCCGGTTATTTTTTTTGCTAAGAATGCTAATATCATATTAATGATGTTCAGATTTTACAAAGTAGAATCTAAGAAATACTCTACCTCGGCAAAAACAAATAAAAACAAGGTAGAGCAACTAAAGTAACATTACACAAGATTAAGTGATCCACAGAGACAAGAGGGTACGAAATTGCTTCCTATTCCTTCTTGCCAAGATCGTATTCTTCACATCCCTATAAATCATTTTCGAGATCACAAGAGGAAGAACCACACAGCTGTTGTGGTAAGCGTTGTTTCTCTGTTTCCAGAGATGAAAGATAGTTGCTTGAGTCGCCAACTTCCTAAGGATTGACGGGCTTAGTTTCGATGACATTCTGATCCAAGACAAAAGCTCATTCCAATCCCTGAAGAGCTGTACCGGAGGGTTTAAATTTCCCAGTGCTAGCTTCCAAACCTCCCTGCTAAATTGGCAAGTAAGCATCAGGTGGTCTCTGGTCTCAGGCTCACTAGAACATAGACAGCAAGTAGTGGGAATTTGCAGACCCCATGACGCTAATCTGACCCGGGTAGGTAGTCTATCAAGATTTGCTACCCACATGTTAAAAGAGTGCTTTGGAACCGCCCCTTTGAACCAAACGCAATCAACCCAAAGCTTCTCATCCTCACGCGGCCGGAGAGCCTGCCAAGTGATCGCAGAAGAGAACGTTGTTACAGAAGAGTCTTCAACTCTCCATTCAAAGAAATCATCATCAAGAGTAAGCGATGGGAGTGGAATTGTTGTGAGATGGATCTGCAAGGTTAGAGCTTCCTGGGATCGAGGGGAGGGAAGTCGCCAGCCTGTTAGGGAACAAGCGTCAGCCACTGTTGCTAGCAAGGGGATCCTCAAAGCTCGAGGTCCAGTTGGACCAATGTACTGCAGGAGTTGGCCAAGAGGAGTCCATACATCATACCAAAAACTAATCTTGGAGCCTGAATTAAGGACCCCTTTGCAAAAACGAAGAGCAAGATGCCTCAGCTTAAGAATCTGCTTCCAAACCCAAGACTGATGGATTGTTTCAGATAATGCCCAGAAGTTCTTGCCTTGTAGGTGATAATGAGAATGCCAAGTTACCCACAGAGATTTACTTCCAGAGAAAAGCATCCAAACGAAACGCAATAAGAGAACTTTATTCCAAGATGCAAAACTTCTCAGGCCTAACCCCCCTTCAGTTTTCGGAAGGCAACATGTGCTCCAAGCTATTTTGACGCTTCTGAACTTGTCTATGTTGCCTGTCCATAGGAATCGAGAACAGAGAGAGTCGATCATCTTGAGGCAGGCTTTTGGAAGCATGAATGTTGTTATCCAAAAATTAACTGTACCAGATATCACCGTGTTTAGCAGTAGCAATCTTCCTGCAAAAGATAAGGTCTTAACAGCCCAACCCCTGAAAGTATTTATCAGCTTTTGCAGTAGAGGATCATAATCAGAGACTCTCAATTTCCTGCTCATCAGTGGTAGGCCAAGATATCTAATGGGGAGAGAGCCACGGTTGAAACCGAAATTTGAAACAGCCAATTCTTCAGTTTCATTCAGAGCCGAAGTGTATAGCTCAGTCTTGTTTCGGTTCATAGTGAGGCCAGACCAAGAAGCAAAGTCGTCGAGGCAGTCTGAGATCCCATGAAGTGAATTGTTGCTTCCATCGAAGAAAATCATTACGTCATCCGCAAACATAAGGTGAGTAAGGTTGATATCAGCAGTTCTTGGATGGTAACCAATAAGGCCGGATTCATACCTCGACAGCAGGAGTCTTGAGAAAGATTCCATCGCAAGCACAAAGATATATGGTGACATAGGATCACCTTGCCTGATGCCATTTGAGCTGTTGAAATATCCACTGCTACTGCCATTTACAGAGATGGTGAAGGAGGCAGTTGATAAGCATTGATGGACCCATTGGATGAATTTTGTCGGGATGGAAAGAGCTCGAAGAGTCCCAATGATAAAGTCCCATCTGAGAGTATCAAAAGCTTTGCGCAGATCCACTTTGAGCATAGCACTTGGCTCTGACGCAGCTGTGTTGTATCCCTGAACCAAATCAGTAGCCAGCAAGACATTCTCTGCAAGTAATCTACCTGGCATAAACGCTGACTGAGACTGGGAGATAACTCTTGGAAGGACCATTTGGAGCCTCCTTGCCAATAGCTTAGAGATCACTTTGAAGATTGTATTAAGGCAAGAGATAGGTCTGAAGTCCGATGGAGACGCTGCATTTGTAATTTTTGGGATTAAGACCAGCGTTGTAGCGTTCCATTGCTTTAAGAGACTTGCTGAAGAAAAAAATTCCAGGACAGCTTGTGTAATCTCAGGGCCAATAATACTCCAGCAAGCTTTAAAGAATTCCGAAGAGTAGCCGTCCGGACCACTGCATTTGTTCCTAAGCCCGGTTATTCTACGTGGTAATTACATGGCGTGTGTAAGCCCGATTATTCTACGTGAGAATTAGATATCCACGCAGTGTAACCATGCAAATGGGTAAATCTAAATGGTAGCTTTTGAAACTGAGGTGCTTAATATCTTTCTAAGCCCACTGTACCATCCGACAATACCAACGTGGTTAAGAAGAAAAATGTTGTTACCATTTACAGTAATCGATCCTCGTCGTGATCGTGAATGTGGCCTAGATTGACTATTTACTGTTTTGTCTGTGTGATGTTTATGAATTTAAAATATGCTCATCAGTGATGTTTAAAACCACGCATGAGATAACATTCCTTCATTATCCCCGTAGATAAATACACCAGCAAACTAGATTTTTTTTATCAATTTGGGAGTATCTCGGATATATAGAAGAGACTAAACTAATTCTTAGAGAGAAATCTAGTCTATGGATAGATTATCTTTTCGGATATTTAAATAAGTTAAAATCAAAGTTCAATATTTGTATGGACGTTGAAAAATAATATGACTTAATTTTGGGCAATAAATAAATTGAACCTGAAATCTGTTAGCGCTTTAAGCACGTCCCGTACTATCGACCGCAGGATTCAGGACTACCAGAAGCTAGGTTAATCCTGAAAACAAAATCTTTGAAATTAAACCTTAACAACTTACTTTTTGAGTTGTTGATTCATGACATTTTTGTCACTAATAAATTCTTTTAAAACATAAAATTTGTTGTCTGCAACTTATAGACGCAGACACTGAAATTCGAATTCAAATAACGACACTTTAATTATCGATACAATATTGGTACAAGACAAATAAAATCATGATTTCATATCTTTATACTATTTTTAATTAGTTTACCATAATCTTTTCATACTTAAATGCCTAAATAGTCATATAAACAAAGGCACGAGCGTGTGTTTTCGAGGATATACACCAGTCTGGTCGGGCCGTAAAACCCACTTGAACTATTTGTAGACGTAATCATTATTTGTCTCAATCATCATCTTGTGTTGTAGTACCTAGCACAACTCGTCCACCATTGTTTTCGCCCTTTTTTACTTTTTTTTTTCAACAAAAGAAACTAAACTAAATCGGTTCCGGCCGCGAGAGTCATCTCGGTGGAACTAAATCAACATAAACCATAGTAGAAGGCAGGTCTCTAGCACCTCGTGTTAGTTTGTCCGCCATTGTGTTTTGTGCCCTTGGAATATGTTGAATGAAGAAGTTGGGGAAGTAATCCTTACATCGTAGAAACTCTTCCATGTGAGTAGTGAATGCCGGCCATTCTGTTGGTGTAGATACCATCTTCACCAATTGTGAGCAGTCGGTTGCAAACACCACCTCTGAGATATGTAGGTTCTTCATGCACTCCATCGCCCATATCAAAGCTTCACATTCTGCATGTAAAGGTGATAGACTCCTGCGAATAGACATTGCACCCATCATAGTATCAGTGGATCTTTCGTTTCTGTAAAACCATCCTTGTCCTGTGAAGGAATCTTGTTCTCTCCATGCACCATCAACACAACATCGATCTATCCCATGTAAAATAGGGGTCCCAACATGGGAAGACTCCCTATATGTTGCTTCTTTAGTCTGGGATTCGGCCCATAACACCCCTTCAATTTCTACAGTGCAGAGAATATAAGGAGGATCCCTAACTTTGTTATTAAAAAATTTATCATTACAATTCTTCCAGATGTACCATAAGATCCATGGGAAATAACTCAAATCTGGTACTTTTAATACATTATTTTTACTTTTTTGCACCCTTACAATATCCTTAATTAACTTTAAGCCGCCCATATTAACAAAAATAATTAAGGAGGGTTATTGGGAAAAAAAAAAATTGATTGAATATCAAATTTATTGATCATCTTATAATATAAAGAACAAGATTCTCTCACGTGTCCGGCTCACCACGTATCATTTATTCGTCTTGGGCCTCTAATACTACTGATAAATTAACGTCGAACTGGAGACATGAATATTGTTCTCATTAAGCTAAAAGCCCATCTTAATATACGCTTAGATCTGAGAAACGGCTGCACCTCCCTTGAATACGATAGCAGTAAAGTCGATCCCCACTACGTCACTACTTCATGGGCTCCGTCCTCTTCATCTTCTCCACAATTTCGAACCTATAAATTGGCGTCTCCGGATAGATGGTTTCCACAGATTCTTCACTCCTCATAACTCATAATTCAGAAACATCCTTCCAAGAACTATGGCAGCTTCCCCGATATCGCTTTCCGAGTTGAAGCCAGAGCGTTGTACTCAAACGGTTGTGGCACGCCTACTCTGATTCTTGATGATCAGGTATATGTTCCCCTTTCTTACGTGTTTGTTGTTATGTATATGGTTTTCCCTTATTTTTTTTTCATGTTTGTTTATATGTCTTTGATGTGCAAAGTGCTTCTTTTAAACTTATTAAGATTTAAAAGCATGTGTTTTCATGTATTTGTCCATTCAGACAATACTAACCATTTTCCAGGTTGTCCTCCTACTCCACCGGTGTGAAGAAGCTAGAAGCGGTTTCACTACGTTCTGGAGTCACCCCCACAGGTATGTTTCCAACTACAAAAATATTCCTAGCTACAATTTTTTTTGGTATTGCATTGGTTATTCGTAATTACTTAGTCTATTGAGTTCCTATGCAAAGTCAAGATTTGTTCAGTTGATTCTACCAATGGATGGTGTTACATATGTGTTACAAGAAGCTCCAACGAGGAATTTCATCTTTCACTTGCAGTTCATGTTTTAATGCAACTGCTGTTAGAGTTGTCAGGTTCTCTATACGCATGCCCCTTAATATATCCTTATTAGCATAGAGCTTTCTATTATTTGTACTTACCAAGTACTTCGGATGGGAATATACAAGCTTTTTAGGATACCGTGTTGAGCTGCTGGTGGAGTCAGGTGAAGATGCAGCGATTAAGCTATGACTAAGCTCACAGGTGTTAGGACTACAGAGGTTGAGAATCCTATGGTTAGTGCCCAACATACAATACAATCGAACCACACTGTTCCATGTTATTTGATTGGCATTTGCTAATGCGTGTTTAAACCATATTCAGGGTCATTGTGAACAAGACCCTAGCAGCTACCAGCTCCCTCAATTCCTGAGGACATTGTTGAGAATTCCAGGACCTGCCTTTGCACCACATATAAGTCAATACAAGTTATCTGTTCCTCGATAGGGTGGGGGAAACAACCCTAATGATAATATGAATGGTGCAAATTGTGCTTCTTGCAAGTTTCATATTGGTGATTCCTCTAAGCAGGAGATGGATGCGAGCCAGTTGTTGAGGAAAGGAAACAGTACCAAACACTGAGCAGGAGGATTCCATAAATAAGGATGTTGGTGACGTGCCCCAAGTTTAACCAGAAGGTAATCCATCGAAGAAGTCCTGGAATCTAGCACTAACGAGAAACTAAGCCAACATTTTCACCGAGGCTTCTGCTTATTTCACTCAGATTATGTTTTCAAATAAAGGATAGGACAGTTAGTGAACTATCTATTTAAATATTGTGTTG
Source organism: Brassica rapa (assembly GCF_000309985.2). Taxonomy (NCBI): domain Eukaryota; kingdom Viridiplantae; phylum Streptophyta; class Magnoliopsida; order Brassicales; family Brassicaceae; genus Brassica; species Brassica rapa. The sequence goes on along the minus strand of NC_024799.2, from coordinate 17,811,554 downwards.
TTTTTCACTTTTTTGTTTTCTCTGTTTGTGAACATCTGAAGCTTTTAATATGACATTGACATATTTTAGAATGCACACACTCATTGAAGACAACACTAAGTCGAAAAGAACCTTACAACCTATTTATGCCGGTAATGGTAAGTCGACCCGAAAACCACCCACGACTCACAATGGTTGGAACAAGAGGAGTATCTTAGCACACGCTCTTTATTCATTGGTATGAAGTCTGAAAGCCATGCATTTTTAAAAAACACCTAAAGAGTCAAGGCTTTAAAAGAGTGGCCAAATATTTATATTATAGCTTAGTTCACATGTTTTAGTAAGAGACACACGTACTAGAAATTAGACTCTATAATGATCTCTCCAACAAATAAGTATGACTCTTAATAGTTATAACACTAGAGGAGTACACAGTTGTCCCCACCACTTGCGTCATAAACAACAATTACCATATTTTAATTCTTTGAATGATGATGACTGTGGTAGTCAGCTTCATGCTCAGCACTTGCGATGCAAGATACGCGGCTTTAAGAACAAACACGAGTTGATGACAAAATTAGTTGTCCTCATCAACTTCTGCATCCCACCTTCGAGTTCAATCAAAACTAAAATAATAAGTGGATAACTTTCATGTTCCTCATCTTACTTCATCATGCTAACATTCAATTTCCTTTCCTCAAATTAATAAACATATTATCCTTTTCCATGGCATACATATCACCTTAACATAACGACGGCTGGTCTACGTTCCGTACATAATTTAATCAACCCACTCACCCGTCGTTTGTAAATGCCCCTGATCATACCACTAGGTACTCGAAATTCAGGTATCTGCATAATACCACAGGCTAAAGGTCAAAATAATCTAACTAAAGATATAAATCCTTACTGCAGGTGCCAATGTAGGACGAATTCAGTAGTCGGGCATGGCTCCACCAGACCCAGGAGCCTTTCAATACTTTTGTCACCCAAAATCTTCATTATGATCTCAACAGAAACCTCCAATGGTACCTATACACATTATTTAATCTCACTAATACCAACATATGATGGGATAAGAACCGCTCAATTTGGTTTCAATTAAAAATACTCACAGCTTTCTTCAAGTTCTCGACATTTCCTTACCGGTACTAAGTAAATGATTTATAACAAGAATAATATATTAAACAGTAAAAATTGTAAGAGAAAAAATTGAAACTAATGTTATTTTAGTTGAGAACATATTAACTATTTTTGTCACAATTTCAACCAAACTTCAAATATATTTATATTAAATCTGTTTATTCGCAGACCCGCACCCTAGTAATGTAGGAAGAACATTAACAAGGTAATCTGTGTTCTATCTTATCTATAGAAGAGGCAGTGAGCTAATTTAAAAAAAAAGATAGGAAAATATAATTGTGTCAGCAAGAGCTGACTGCAAACCATCTTCGTAACAACCCTTCAAGCTTGTAATTTACAGTATACTGCAGAGATGAAATGCAGTTTCGAATTGATCTGTCATTAGCGCAAGCAAGAACATCCACCGTAGCTCCCACTCCCCCATTCTTTCTAGAATTTCTCTCTCTCCACATCGAGTATACTAACCCTTGAAACAACATCTTTATTAGGATGTCATTAAGTCTGCCTTGATTAGAAGCAAGCAGTATGGTGATTGTATCATACCAATTTGGTGTAGTAGAATGACCAAGTAGCCCGCCTGCTTTCTTCAGCCAGATAGTAAATGTAAAAAGACACACAAAGTAAATGTGATCTATACTCTCATCCCTTTCGACACAGAAAACACAGCCCTATATTATGACCCACTGCCTCATTCGAACCCCAGTTGATATTCTGTCCTGAAATGCTAACCAAACCATAAATGATTTGCCGTGGAATAGCTTGGGAGAACCAGACAAGTTTATGCCAAGAGACTGTCTCTCTGCGAACTCGCATGTGCTCCAATTTCTGTGTAGCCGGTTTAAAAACATCTTGTCCATGTTTCCAAGTAGCAATGTTTGTGCCAGATTCGGCGTCCGGCGGATGCATAGACTATATCCTAGCGTATAGATGTGGATAAACTCTGCGACCACGACTCCGGAGGTTCCATTCATAATTAAGTACAGCTTCGTAAAGAGTAGCATTCCGTTGAAATCCCAAATAACGGGTTCCAATCACCCATGTCTCATCTATCAGTCTGTCCGTCCCAAGCCAATTATCTGTTCAAAATAATACAGATCCACCATTGTTGACTTCAATTTTTTGAGAAATCCAAAGGCAAGAGGTCTGAGTTTTAACAACTTTCGCCAGACCCAAGATCCAGCGACATTGTCTTTAGCATCCCAATATGACCCATAATGCAAGAGGTACTGCCGCGTCCAAGCCACCCAAAGAGACCCAGAAAGAGAAAATATATGCAATATGAGGCTTAGAGCAAAAATTCGTGAAAAGTGGCACAATTTGTGAATTCCTAAACCTCCTTTTGCTTTGGGAAAACAAAGATCAGCCCAAGAAAAATTTTCCTTTTGGGTAATGATTGGAAAATCATATTAAGTAATTCCGTAGTTTTTGTTTAAGAAAATAAATGAGAATATTTTTGTACAATATACGTTTAGATGAACCAACTAATTTTTTAAAAAATTCCAAAAATCATTTTAATAATGACACGTGGCTAAAAAAGAATGTTGCAATGCTATTCAATTAATATATAAGGTATATTTACATATCAAGCTCATCAATTTCTTTAACTAATGTTTGTTATTTATCTAAAGGTGGGCTTGAGCTTGACTTCATTCAAGAGTCTATCCTGTACTGTTATACCAGTTGCTTTCATTTGATAGAGAAGCTTGATGGCTTCAATATAACACCCATTCTGCATATAACCCGCAACCATAGCGTTCCAGCAACTACCATTCGTCTCATCCTCTCTACTCATGAACGCCTTCTCTGCATCTTTCACCTTCCCATACTTGCCATACATTTCAATTAACCGACATCGGATCAGACAATCCGAGTCAAACCCGAGCTTTATAGCATCTGCGTGCACTCCTCCACCGCTTCTCCCACCGTCACTGACCCATGTGCTTGCTTTCAAAACGCTAGAGAATACCAAAGCATTCTTCTGGACCCCGTGCTTACCCATTTCTATGAAATCGCGGATCACCTGTTGAAATTCCCCTTCTCTGTAGTCGTTACTAACCTTGGCTGCCCAAACAAGGGTGTCAGGATTGGAGAGCTGGTGCAGCACAAGATTAGCGTCTTCCAAGCATCCGAACTCCCCGTAGAAGCGTATCAAGGAACCCGAGAGACATGAGTCTTGTTCCTCTATAAACCCTAGCTTCTGACACAAGCCATGTACCTGTTGCCCTAAACCCAAATCTCTGATCATAGCAGACGCTTTTAGAACGCAGCCCATGATCCAAGGCGTGATCTTGGAAGCACCGTTCTGGTGTTTCAACATAGAAACAAAGAGCAAAGCAGCCTCTTCAAAATCACCCATCTCAATGTAGCCGAGGATAAGGATAGCCCAGGAATGAAAATCTCTGTGAGGCATTCTATCGAACACCTGGCGTGCCGTATCAAGACGACCGCACGACACGTGCATCAGGAGAAGACGGTTGAGGAACGTCGTTCTGGGTCTTACACTTGACTTCATGATATGAACTGTTAGTTCGTAAGCTCCACGCTGATCGCATTCGCTGGTTGATTCCTTGGCGAGACACGAGTATAGGTCTTCGTTACCAGGTAGAGACAGAGAGTCCATGATTCGGAGAATATCGGAAGTCGAGTAACGAGGAATTGGAATTTGAGATCTGTCTATCGCAATATGTGGTTGAAGGACGACGACGGGTTCTGGGCTTTGGTGTTTGGGTCTCCTTAGGAGAAGCTGAGCATCGAAGGTGGTCTTCACATCGATTCCGACGCTTTGTGTGGTGGAGTGTTTGAAAGAAGGAATTAAAGAGGCCGGAGGTGGCGATAAAGCTAATTCCAGAGTTCTCATTCTGTAATTTCTTTAGCAGGGAGGGAGGAAGAAGAAGACGAACAAACTAAAGAAGCTACGCCGGTTCGGTTCAGCGTGCACTAATTTTATGTCCGTTTGGTTTGTAAGTTAACCGGCTCGATTAAGATATGAATCTGGCACTAATTCATCGCTCGATAAAAGCCCATAAATTGCTCAAAATAAAAGCCCATTATCATACGCGCAGCGGTTGCGCCTGGACATCACTTACCGTTGTGGACTGAGGGGCGTGTGTTTTGTGGTTTAACTGTTTATAGAGGTGTGAAATATTTCGACGAGTTTGATTAACAGCGACATTAAAAGAGATAATGCGTATACGTTACTAAAATGCACACATCACTTCAATTTTGCATCAAGATTCTTAACGATAGAGAAAACACACAAGAAGTAAAGAACCAAGTCTTCTGCTAAAACTTATTTGAAGCTTAGATAGAATTACTGCATAAGAGCACTTGATAAATCACCATCAAGCTGAAGCGGAGGAAGCCTCTGCTTCAAGGAGTTGCTTCACCTTAGTGATGTAGTCACTCATGGCTTCGTCCGTTGATTTCCCTGACATCCAAAACAATCACAAGTCAGTTCCAAGCAAACCAGTAGCAACTCAGTATGAAGCGGATTACCTTCAACGGCCTTCCAAGCGTCCCACTTGGCTCTTTCCTTCATGCTGAACATCCCAGGACGACCTTTGAATCAAAAAAAAAAAAGAGAAGAGGTTGAACCAAGAAGCAAACCGCAGGATCTTAAAATGAAGCTTTCTTAAGGCGTGCAGAGAGAAAAAAAGGGTAATAATATTAACTGGTGGTCACTGGCCCAACGGTGGCTTGCTTGTAGAGACCGTAGAGGATGAGCAAGTCCTCGTTCGATGGGCTCGCGGTGAGCTTCTTGACTTTCTCAGCGTGCTCCTCAAAGTCCTCCTACAGATTTATAAATCAACAGAACCAGATCTTAATTGTCTACAGCACCATCAAATCAAACTCAACACAAGGCTTAAGCCTACTCAGATTCAATCTTTATTACACTATTCAAACCTAACACAAGCTTCGCAGGTGAGATGGATTACAAACTTGTCTGAATCATATATGAAATGATAAGTCATGAGAAACAAATCTTAATTGCCTACAATACCATCATCAGATAACAGTAAGTGAAAAGACATCAAGGCATAAACCTAACTCAGATTCGAACTTTTATTACCCCTATGCAAACCTAACACAAGCTTAACCGGTGAGATGGATTACAAACTTGTCTAAATTATATATGAAATGATAAACGAGACACTTAGATCTGAATATAAACCGAAACAAAGATTGAAATAGGTCCATATGGATTTGATCGTACCTTCAAACCCATGATGATTAGACGTCAGAAGTTGAGATAAATTGCGGAGATAAAATCAGTGTAAGACGGAGAAGTCGAGGACTACGCGATTGTTATTTATACATCGGCGAGGCTCTCTGAAATAAAAATTATATTAATTGTTTTTAGGGTTAAAAAAAAAAATCTTAGGGCAATATTATTGGGAGTCTTTTAAGGCATCTCTTAGGAGAAAGATGTAGGAACCGGGGAAGAAAGAGAAGAGAAAAGCCCTTAATTAAGGGATGTTTCTTACTCTTTAATGACCAAATAAAAAAAAAAAAAAAAGCAAAACAAGGGACTCTCTCCTTCTTTCTCTTCATCCCACAAATAATTTTGCTCTTAGATATACACACGTGAACTCAGACACCTTGACTTAATCCCGTGGGCGGAAGAAAGAATTTTTTTTTTTAACCAAAAAAAGATTTTATTGTTTTCTTTGTACTTAAGACCTTATGTCATAAATTCACATCTTCCCAATTTTGGACTTTTGATATTTTATATTTTTTAATAAATATTAAAACTATTTAAAAATAAAAAAAACTAAGAAAATTACAGACAAAAACATATATAAATTTTTATTAACGGACTTTTATGATTAAGTTAAGGTTAAAAACTCAATTGTGTTCTACGGACCTCATAATACTCTAAGTGAATTCAGTTTAGGACATCTCGAACCCATAACACTATTTTAGTGTCAAAACTAGATTCCGACCCGTCCAAACGGATATGATTTTATTCATAAACTTAAATTGTCAGTAAAAGAAAATATATTTAATGTTATCTTTTTTATCATAATCTTGTATAAAATATTTGAGTTGTTACAATTTTTGGATAAGTTTTTATAATTTGGTTGATTTTTTTAATATGCTATGAAAACATATAATTTATATAAATTGTTTAGAAAATTTGAAGTAATTTTTTCAATTGTATTAGAAATTCTGAAGTAATATGAAATATAGTTTATATTTAAAAAATATTTAAATAAAATGTACATGTATTTTTTATGAAATTTTATTTTTATTTGCAACACATTATGAAAGTAAAAAACTATATTTGAAGTGATATGAATGTATGTCATTTTCCAAACCAATACCCATTTTTTCAAACCAAACGTGTATAGGAGAAAAATAAAAAATATTATTTAGTTAGATTTCATTAGGTAGATTATAATTTATATATTAAAATATATATCACACACAAATAGATATTTGTGGTAGGTACAACCGAATATTTCTGTTTTACTAAAAGAGATGATAGGTCCAAATTTAATTGACAACTTTTGAACAGTAGATAAAAAATAAAATTCTATTTTAATAAATTAGATTATACTCTTTTAGTGTAGTTCTAGCATTTAATTTTTTTTCTTCTCTAATCACAACACTAAATTTCACACTAAAAGCTATTTTATAATATTATCCTACTATATAAAAGGGACTAAATTCAAGGCTTTTGAGACTATCCACCTCAACCAAAATATTCTCATCAATAAAATATTAGAAATAGATGTCATTTGAAAGATAATTAACTAATATATGACTTTTGATATTTCTAGAAATTTCAAATTTGTAACTGCTAATTTATTAATAGAATCATATATTTATATTGAATTATGTTCTATTTTTAATCATTAGATTTCAAAGGTAAATAAAATATTAATTTATAATATATATATATATATAGTTTATAACTTTATATTATAGTTATAAATAAAGAGAAAATAACCGGGGAGGGTGAAAAATCTCATGTAAAATTATGTAATTAAAATGGTAAAATGGTGAGTATGATGAGATGAATCTAAGAAAATTGATTGTACAAATTATGATGTTTTCTTCGTCCACTAAAATGATTTAAAATAAAATATATATTCACATAAATAAATCAATATTTGTTTTTTTTTTGTAAGATACTAAGATTATCATTTTCTGAAAGGTTACATTGTTGTTTTTAAACAACTTATTACAGTAAGGAAACAAAAACAACCACCAACAACTCAAGGTAAAAAAAGCCTTAAAGAGATCTTATACAAGAAATATAAAAAAGAAGTAGAGAAGAGGAGAAAGAAGAACTTGCCGGGTAAGAGAGGAGACGGTCACGCATCATACGGTCGAGAGAGGCAAGGATGACTGATGAAGGTGAAGAGACAGGTGTGAACACACGAGCATTACGCTCTTTCCACAGCAGGTAGATGGCTGACTGAAAATAGAGCTTGATGACTAAAGTAGCATGTGCATCTGCGTTGACGCGAGGTTGATTGATCCAGGCTGCAACATAGTGTAGATCAGCCGGAGGAAAAATCCAAACTTCAGCAGCAAAAGGCTCACATATCAAGCGAGAGAAAGAGCACTCAAAGAAGAGATGATAGTGAGCCTCTATTTCCAGATTACAAAGGACGCACGTTTCTGAGACATTAACCTCCAACGCCTCAAGCGATCCTTGGTTGGCAGTCTTCTCTGCAAAGCCATCCATGATATAAACGCATTACGTGGAATATGTTCCTTGAACCAAATAGTCTTGTGTCAATATTTGTTGTTGATAGTGTTTATATTCTTTTCTGACATTAGTATCCATATTTTTTAGTAAACTGATCCAAAGAGATTAGTTTGTGGAGCTAACCAAACGAGGATTATAATGTTTACTTTGGAAAGAGTAATAGGTTGAATGACAAATGGCGTGCGTGCTTTTTCACATGGAAATCTGCACATATATTAAAATTGTAAGATATGAATCATAGAGAAAATATAGTGTATATGACTGAAGTTGGTCTATTCCGAAACTAAAGATGGCTAAAATTCTTCTTTGTCAAAATGCATAGATGTGAATTTTATATGAATAGAGTTCTCCATTGCTTATAGCAGTGTAATAAACTCTGTGTGTAAAGGAGAAAAAATGTTATATAAGTGAAAACAAAAATTATGATTTTTTTTCTTGTGTCTATAGGCTCTTCGCAATTTGAAGAAGAAAGAACATATTGTGTTAAAATCTTTGGCTCAGTCAAATTTTATCCAGTTGTTTTTAAAACTGTTGTTATCTCATTCATGTAATTTTTCCAGTGTTGATTTAAAAGCCCAAAAGACCCATCTATACTGACTTTTTGATATTTTTTTTCTGTGATTTGAATTTAAAAAGAGATAAAACTTTCGATAAGTTATGTAAACTCTGAACAAGTATTTAGCTTTAGAAAGCATTTATATGTTTCAAACTTATAATATATACATATATAATGTTTAAAATTATGCATATAAAACCAGTGTAAAATGTGCTTGAATATGTTTCTCTTCTTTAATGTGTTAATTGTACTATATATAACATTATTTTAAAATTTCAAAAAGTTTATGTCACATACAAAAAACCATCAATAAAAGATATAATTACAACAAGAAAAATGAAAAATTATAAACATATAAATTTAAATTAAGAAAAACTAACATTGGAAAAACAAGAAATTAATATAAAAGAAAAAAAAACGACAAATAATATTATAAATAAAATAAATTTATAAGACACAATCCGCGCGAAGCGCGGAAAAAATCTCTAGTACTAGATAATAACTCGTGCGCATGCGCAGAATAAGTTCTTTATATTAATGTTTGTTCATTAAATGGTTTGACATTTTGCAACTCTACAATATTTATCGATTGTAAAATAATGAATACAAATGTTGATCTCTTAAATGTATCATCATTGTTAAGAGTTAATCTATTACAACTCATTTTAATTATTTTTAAGATTTCATATACATAAAAGGATAATTAAGTCCAAAACTTCATAATCAGGATCTCCTTCACCCCATTGAACCTTGCTTGAGTCTATTTCAGTTTATTAGATCGTGCATTGGCCAATTGTGATGGATCTGATTCAGTGCTGCAACAACGGTTCTAGCATAAGGTTTTTATTTTAGTCACCAAATTCTTATATCTTTTATCTTAGGTTTAATTTTTCTTGCGGTCGTGTTAATCCGTTTGGTAGGTGTTCTAGTTTGCGTTATGTTCATTTTATTCACTGTGCCTTTCCAAAACTAATACTGAACAATCGACAAAGGCAATTTGAAAAAATTATTTAAAAGGTACTACCCCCCACCCCCCACCCCCCCCCCCACCCCCCCAAAAGTCCACTGCTAATATAAGTACATGAACGTTTAGGCATTTACGTTAGTCTCTAATAAAATCGTCATGATATGATATTGTAAATATGTCTTTAAAATTATTTGCGTTGTTTTCAGTGTGGAAAAATGCCATTAGATTTTTCTTTGTATTTCATATATCAATTTTTTTCTAGAGCTTATTTGTGTAACTAGCATTGATTTTAACATAATATAATGTGCATTTACGCCACTTTCCGGCTGGTTTTATCCTTTTTTTTAACAAATTTTCAATTAACATGCATACAAGAAAAAATGGAAGAGTCATCCACATTACAGGTTTATTTACTAAATACATATGCACTAAGTATTTTATTCCATATGACCAAAATAGTATAAGATTATAACCATATTCAGAACTCCTAATACTAAACATTATCCCAACCCATAAATATTAAACATTACCTCAACCCATAAATACTAAACCTTAAATCTCAATCACTAAACACAAATCCAAATATAAACAATAATATATATTTATAATACTCGTATGTTTATTGACCACACATATGTACTGACTGTTCTATTACATATGACCGAAATAGTATAGGATTATAAGCCACCCACAACCATTAATACTAAACATTACTCTAACCCGTAAATACTAAATACTAAACCCTAAATTTCAATCACTAAACTCAAACCCAAATAAAAACAATAATATATTTATTTATAATATTTACACCACTGTAAGAAAAATTAACAGAAATAAATTGATGATAAGAATAAAAAATAATAATAAATATATGTAAATGTTAATTGGAGAAGAGAACAAAGATGAAAGAAGAAGTTAACTAGTTGTCTTCAATGATAGTTTGGTATATATTTAAAAAATTACGTTGAGTATTTTGGTTAAACTTTTTTTTAGTTACTTACCTAATTGGTGGGTATACAGTCCAATTTTTCTTTTTTCTAAAATGTAATGGTTCCAAACCACTTTTAATAAAAGAAAGTGTTAAAAAAGTTATATTGTCTCGCACTGAAAACATATTAAGAAAGTAAATCTTGGCAGGTTATCTACAAAATCAAAGATTAGAAATGTAAGATCAATCCATAAAAGACCATTCCCCCACAAGTAAACTCATAAACAAGAGATCAGTAGACTACAAAAGATGTACAGAAAAACTGCGACAATATCAAGTCTTTTTCTATTTGAACATATGAAAAAAAAATTCTTGATGTTCAGTACAAGAATATCAAAACACTTAAGAGTCTACCTCTTTCGACTAGACACACATTGCTTCCCTTCCCAGATAGTCGTATACTAGATATATTACCAATGAGGATAGTAAGGTTGGTAAGTCGTAATCCATATCCACCATGACCAGTCTTCTGCTTATAGTAGACAGCTTGAGTAGTAAAGGTGGATCTGATTCCAATGCATATAGAGCCAATGGGTTGCCATATGATTCAGCAAAACCATGTATTGATGAGCTCAACAGACCAAATGGGTTCACTTTAAAATTGTGGCTAGGATCAGGCAAAAGCGGCTGTTGCTGACTCTGTATTGGGATTGTCAGATTGTAATCCGTAGCAAATATTAAAACAATCCCTTTGGTCCAATAATTTCATCAGGTCTTGAAGTAACCAAACATAACCAAACAAAGAGACAACTCGGTTTCTATAGAATAACAAAAGAAAATCTGCAAACACGATTTCTTTTCTTTTTTTTTATCACATGACCCTACGTTTCCTTGGCAATCTGCAACCATTATTTATGAGCCTTCCTAGTAGTGTCCTCGATGTACACTATAGGATTCTGATCATTGCTGGAATTGGAGTAACCGCTTCCGAAGGCAACAATGGAGTTTCTCTTCTTCTTGAAATGCGTAAACCCATTCACCTTAACCACCACAAAAAGCTGTTGCACAGAATGACACAAATTTGGGAAACCACGAACCTGCCCATCGCAATGATTGCCTAATTCTACAGTTCAGTAAAACTAGTTTAAGAGCCATATGAAGCTGAATCATTGAGATCACAAGACAGAGTTTGCACTTGTAAGAAAAATCTAACGAACCCTTAACCACAAAACTAAAACATTTTCATAACACAACATCAACAGCTTCGGATTCAATTTATCATCTCGAGTCATTATTACTAACTACTTAAAGAGAAAACAAGAAAGCAAAATCGAAGAGGAGGACACCCACACTTCACTCCCTAAAAAAACTTGACTTCAAAGTAGTTAGTCTCAGTCTAACAAATACATGAAAACTAACTGACACTAAAATCCCTTTTGTTCAACATCCAACAAGTCCGCATTGATTCCCTCTGATAAAAACCAACATTGTTTCACTGTGAGATCTTAACCACACTCTAGCCTTCTCAAAAGTGCTGTCCAAGTAGATCCATTAAGCCTAAATTAGGACCAAGTCTCCATAACACACACACACAAACTCCAGATATTCAAACACTAGAGGCAGTTTTGATGAAGAGAAAGACATTCAGGTCAACAAACTCAAACACCCAATCCATTTTAAAAGTTACGGGACCATAAGCTTCGCAGATCTGAATGTCCTTACTCTCCATCATCCCAACCGTGCTTGTCTGCAACGTTACATGCCCAACTGGCAAAATATCTCGGACAACATATAAGAACAAACCTCATGCCAAACATAACAACACATCTCCAAAAAAACTATGTTTACAAAGATCGAATTGTGGGATAGATTTAGTAGCTGAGAGCGGAGAGAGAAACCGCATCACACCTGTGGATCTATCCCAACGGTTGTCTGGCCGCTTACTGACTTAACAGCAATTCCTTAACGCATCCTCGAAAAATGGCCATGCCACCAGAACGAGGCATGACCTTAGATATAAGGTGCAAAACTCATAACTCCATATTCAATTAACAAAAAGAACAAAGTGTAGAATAGATTTAGTAGCTGAAAACAGAGAAACATCTGTTTCACCTGTGGATCTATCCCAACGGTTGTCTGGCCGCTTGCTGATTTAACAGCTATCAGTTTATGCACTGTTGCTCGATGACTATGCCATTTAATTTGACATAGCCTTCCAAACATTAGTGCAGAAAAATTATCAAATACGAAACCAACCAAACGAATCAAAACAAAAATACTGATGCTACAGATTCGAAAATTAAATGTTATCCGTATAACAGAACCCAGAGAGATAAGAAGCCTCGACACTACTGGTTTACTGTCGGAGAACGACGAAGCGCTGGGATTTATACGAGACAAACAAAATTAGGGTTTTGAGAGAGGAGATAGCTTCGTTAAGTAAACCAATGTTTATCATCACTTTGATGGGCCGTCCCAGTAAAGCCCATATGTTTTATTTATTCGGGTCGGGTTGAGGTTAACCCGGTCCTTGCACGGCGGCCACGACGTAACGAAAAATTAGGGTTTGGCGATGGAGGGAGACGCTTCCGTTAAAGAAAATTATAATGGGCTAATCTATTATAGCCCACATTCTTTGTTGCGTCGGTTCGTGTTTACAAAATGTTTTTTCTTTTCCTTTAATTCGGATGTCTGGACCAAGTTATAAACCAATCTTCCAAGAGAAACAGAATCAAACATACTAACAAATAGTCCATTTCCAAATTTTCTTCTGAGCTTTACGACTGGGAACAAATTACAATGCAGATAGTCAACACTATTATAAGACCAGCATTCCAGCAATAGGAGTGAGCCTCGCTTCCCTTTACGTGCCTAACAGATTCGTCTGACGCCATAATCAGAGCCGGTCTTTGAAGTTCTGGGAGCCTTATTTGAAAAAAAAAAATGTTAAATTAACAATATTTTTATTCACTTTTATTTTTAAGAGAAAAAGACCAAAATAGCACTAAATCAAGTTTTTGTTCCCGAACTAGCACTCAAGGCCAAAAGTCACAAAAGTAGCACTCAAGGGGTGGGGTTTAGGGTTTAGAATTTAGGGTTTAGGGTTTAGAGTTTAGGTTTTAGGGTTTAGAGTTGAGAAGTAAGGTTTTGGGGATAAGATTTCAAATTTTGAAAAATAAAAAAATCTAAATTTTTCAAAAGATAAAATGTTATTTTGGTCATTTTAGTTTTTGAGTGCTATTTTCGTGATATAAACTTAGAAAAGTGTTATTTTGGAGATTTGCCCTCTATTTAAAGAAAAAAATAATCAGTTTCAATAACATTATTAGCATAATATCCTTTTTATTTATTTTTGTTCATTTTAAATCATAATAACAGAAAACCTATTAGTTTCATTTAAATTTATGTATAATAAAAAGTAGCTTTCATTTTTTTAAATTTACATTCACATTATATATATATACTAGATTGTGATCCGCGCTTTCAAAGCGCGGAATCGTTTCTTTTTAAAATTTCATTCAAATTAATAAAGACTTGTCGAATCTATATTTTAATAGATTTTTTTATTTGTTTATAGTCAATTTTTATAATATTGGTTAAAAGTTATTGAAAATTAAAAATTACAGAAAATGATACATTTATTATAGTAGTTTAATGTGTTTTCTTAATATGTGTGAAAATACTAAAAGGTCTATATTTTAGGAACGGATGGAGTATTGCCATTTACTCATAAACGTTTTTTGGTCATTATAACAAAATAAACAAAATAAAATAAAAATAAACGCCGGACAGAGCGTCTCAAGACCGTCTACCACTTGATCTTAGAAGATGGGCGTCGACAAAAAAAAAAACAAAATAAACACCTTAGTATTAGTCATCCATATTTACATATGTCGCGTTAAGACTTTTCATTTTGAAACGTTGCATTCTTTTTCTTTATATGCTACAGGATCCATATGTTATTGTCACCAACGTTATTAATTTTGATATCTACGTTTTGACTAACTTCTCATGATTCAACATAATGACAACTCCACAGAAAACTACTTCCTCCGGTTTTTTTATATATGACGTTTTAGAAGAATTTTTTTGTTCCAAATTATTTGAAGTTTTCAATTTTTTATGTAAAATTTATTACTAATTAATGTTAGATGACCAATGATATTATAGTTTCTATTTAATTATTGGTTAATATGTGTTAGGTAAATAATTAATAATTTTTTTGTTTAGAAATTAAATGTTTTTTTAATCTATGTGCATAATCCTAAAGTATCATATATAAAAAAATGAAGAGAGAGAGAGAGAGAGAGAGAGAGAGAGAGAGAGAGAGAGAGAGAGAGAGAGAGAGAGAGAGAGAGAGAGAGAGAGAGAGAGAGAGAGAGTATTGCTATTTAATGGTTTGAATGTTCCGAAGCAAAGAATAAAGACATATCCCATTCTTCTGTGGGTGAGCCTTTATTCCCCATCTGAAATTATTAAATATTTAATATGTTTTTTTTTCACAGTTTTACAATTCGTTTTCTTCCTTTTTTTTTTCCAAGCCTTGAAAAATACAGTAGTAAAATTATTATTGGGAAGATTACTAAAATAACTCCAAATTATGTTATTATTACTAGAGTAATTTATAACTTTTTTTAATTACTAAAATATTTTTTATGCCTACAATGCCCTTATTTTCTTTGTTAACAAAAAAACAAATTACAGAAAAAAAAATTATTGCACGTCATCAATTTTTTTTTCTTAACGAAACAGTAACATAAGTCTGCTATAAAAAATCTGCAATACTTGATGGCAATTTTAATAAACTGTTGCAGATTTATTGTTTACCGAAAACTTAGTATCATAGACTTATACCATCACATACTTTCAAAAACAAGTCTACCTCACATGATGGTAGATTTGATTATACTCGCAGATTTATTTTACGTTGGCAGACTTTTAGTGGTAGATTTTTTTCCTATGACGACAGGTTTTGTAATATGTCGAAAGTTTTATACTGGCATGCAGATTTATCTCGTAGACTTTTTTATAATTTAGCAGATTTTCTTTTCATGTTATAGCAGACTTATACTTTCTACGTTTACAAACAACAAACTTTCAGAATAAGTATGCTTCTAGTTACGGCATACTTACGGCATGCTTTATTCTAGTTACCGCAGACTTTCAAGGGATGGCAGACTTTTTCATCCAGAACCGGTTAACAACTTAATTGGTTAACTAATTAGAAGAAAAAAATTCCGGTTTGCTCTAATTAAACCAAAATTTCGACCATACCTTCAACCAGTTATTAAAACCTAGATTTAGCCGTAAAACTTCTTCTTCTCCAAGTCACGATCATTTTTTGGACAAGTGGCTATTTCACGCTAATCTCAAGAGAAACTGATGGAGGGGGTTATAGCCGTTTGTGGGCAGTGGTTATTCGAGAAGGATAAGTGGATGTTTCACGTTGATAACAGAAGAGGAAGCAAAGTAATTCCAGTCAGTGACAAGACAAGCTTTGAAGATATGATTAACATGGTTTATGAGGACTACGGATTAGATAAGAGACATGTTAATATCGAATTGAGTTACATGCTTGGCAGGAAAAGCTTGATGAAGCTAACTCGTGACACACCCCCAGTTAAAATTGGGAATTTTCGACAGTTGCAAGGTTTCTTCCGTCTCCTACAATCTGACAAAGTTCGTCTATGCATAGAGGTCACTTTTAAAGACAACATGAAGACGATGAAACATATTAACCAGTATGATTGTAATCATGATGAAGACTCAGACACTGACGGAGAACGGTTTGACTATTGCGATGATTCAGATGGTGCGACATCAGATGATGAAGACTTTATAGCCTACGGATTAATTCCAGAAGTAGATACAAATATGAGGAAAGTGTGTACGCCAAAGATGGGGGTGGGAAGCAAATCGAAAAAGGCTAAGGCAGTGGCTCCACATGTTAGGCAGCAACAACTGAATTCACTAAATATTTCTGTTGGCCAAAGTTTTGAGTCCAAGTCTGCTTTACAAACACGACTTAAGATGTTGACGATAGTGCAACAGTTTGATTACGATGTCGAGTACTCAACACCGAATCTGTTAGTCGTAAAATGTTGGGTTGAAGGCTGTAGTTGGAGGCTACGAGCATCACCGACAAGTGATACTCCTCGCTTTACTGTACGTGTCTATGTTTCAGATCATACTTGTTCAGTTACAGAGAGATCAGCTCGTTGCAGACAAGCAACACCAGATATTCTCGGATCTTTATACACTGATTTCATTGGTGGAGTGGAGTCAACCATTTTGCCAAGTCATGTGAAGCAGTCCCTTAACATGTGCTTTGGAATAAAGGTTTATTTCATTTACTTGTTTACTCAAAATTTGATTTATTTCTAACTGTTTCTTACTATTTTAAATGATAGATGGACTACTGGAAAGCTCATCGGACACTGATATGTGCAAGAGAATTGGTTAGGGGATCTGCTGAGAGTGGCTACCAGGAATTACCAGTCTAATTGCATCTGATTAGAGAAGCAAATCCAGGGACATTCACTCGCCTTGTAGTAGATTCTAGTGACAGATTTAAGTATCTTTTCATCGCATTTGGTGCTAGCATCAAGGGATTTCCATTCATGAGGAAGGTTGTTGTGGTCGATGGCACATTCTTGCAAGGAAAGTACAAAGGGACTCTACTAATTGCATCAGCACAGGATGGCAACTTCCAAATATTTCCAGTAGCATTTGCGATAGTCGATACTGAAAATGATGAATCATGGAAGTGGTTTTTCAGACAACTCAGCTGTGTGATTCCAGATGACGAAAGGCTTGCTATTATTTCTGATAGGCACAAATCAATTGGAAAAGCAATAGCCCATGTATATCCAACTGCCAGCCGAGGAGTTTGCACTTATCACTTGTATAAGAATGTCTTGTTAAAGTTTAGAGGCTGCGAGTTGTTTGGCTTGGTTAAAAAGGCAGCTAATTCATACAGGCCTTCAGATTTTGAGACCATATTCGATGAGATCAAAGAACTGCACCCGGCATTACATGATTATTTACAGAAAGCAGATGTACGCAAGTGGGCGAGAGCTCATTTCCCTGGTGATAGGTACAATGATGTTAGGAGTTTTCAAGGCTCCTAAGACAAATGTTGTAGTATAAAAGATTGTCGAACCAGTTCTGAGGGATATTAAAGCACCGAGAATGCAAGTACTCACTTAATCTAAGTGCAACCAATGATTTAGATGAGTTTTAAACTACTACTAATACTAGAAAGCAATAATAGAATGATACTTTCTTGACTAAGGGAAAAGAGAACTCATGGGCATAGGGATTAGACCTTGGGTGATCAAGTATCAAACTAAGGATGGCAAATGATCAATCAAACTATCAACCTTAAGCCTAGACACAATTCTAAGCAAGCTCTATGTCTAGATGAATGCTCATTTGCTAACATATCTCAAACATCAAATGTCTTTGGTTGAATAATATGAAAGCAATCATTACTAACAAGTCTATTAGCTATCTTAGCACCTTTAACAACAAATGTCTTTGGCAAAGTATACTAAAAGCCTAGGAGAGTTGTCTCGGGCATTTCATCGAACACCTTTCGGGTGAAAAATGCCTAAGGATCAACAACTGAGTGGCCAACTCAGAAGATGCATTATGATTACTCTACTAGCAAGGAAATATGAATGATCTACACTAAAACATCCTAGCTCTAACCTAATCACCCTTAATCTCCCTAACCCATGAATTCAAAAGGTGATTACTCACTAATCTCCATGATTCCTCTTAAACCCATATTGGATTTCAGGTTAATCATGTAGAGAAATAGATAAGAAATCAACAAGAACACAAGAACATAACAATCAAAATCCAAGAGATGAACTTCTCCAGAGAGTTTTTGTGTATTTCTCAATAGATCAAAAGATAATCTGCCCTGGTGGCTACAAAAGATGTTTAAAACATAGGTTTTAGAAATGTAAAACGTGCATAATGAAATGACCAAAAGGCCCTTAAGTAAAATAGAAATCGAGCAGATAATAGACGCGGAGCGACCTCGGCATGTCGCTCCGACAAGTCGCTCCGGCCTTCGGGAGCGACCTCAGTGGGTCGCTCTGAGAGGTCGCTCCAGGCTTCGCTTCGTGTCGTCTCGCCATAGAGACGCGAGCGACCTCGGGGTGTCGCTTTGGGAGGTCGCTCCGAGAGGGGTGTGAGATGCGAGCGACCTCGGGGCGTCGCTCTGGGCAAGTCGCTCTGGGGGGTTCTTTGGAGCGACCTCATGACGTCGCTGCGGAACCTCGCTCCCATGCTCTGCTCGTCAAATGATCACCTATTTCACGTCCTTTAAGCTCCAAATGCATCCAAATGTCCCCAAGAACTCCATGTGGCACTCCAACACCTAATAAGGACAATGAATGCAAAATGCAACCTAGACATGGCTAAATCCTAATCTACATGATGAAAATGCTCATGGATGAATGGATAAAACAATGCAAATATGCAAGATATCATACAACTTGACTACGACCAACATAGCTGAATCTATCAACAAAGTGCTTTCAGATGAAAGGAGTTTGCCGGTTGTAAGACTTATAGAAGCAATTAGGCAAATGATGATGCGCTGGTTTTCGTCACGTAAGATTGATGCAAATTCAATGAAAACAACTCTAACTCGTGGAGTAGAGAAGCTTTTAGAGGTAAACCTGATTTTCTATTACACATGAATATTTGGTGAACACAATACTAACATTTGAGACATACTTTTGTAGGGCCGTGTACCTTATGCTAAAACGCTGTGCGTGCAACAGATAGATATTCATCAATATCAGGTGTCAAGTGTCTCATCTACCCACATAGTGAATTTGACTGAGAGAAGTTGTTCATGTCGCAGATTTGACTTAGAAAAACTACCTTGTGTTCACGCAATTGCAGCAGCTGAAGCGACAAAGTTATCAACCATTTCATTGTGTCTTCCATACTATCTTACAAACTATCTGTACAACGCTTACTCTGTGGCAGTAATGCCGAGATATGCTGATACACCAGTCCCTGATAATGTCGCAGGAAAAATTTGTTTGCCTCCCGAGGTTCGCCAACCACCAGGGAGACCCAAAAATTCAAGAATGAAGTCTTGGTTTGAGAAAGGTGAAAATAAGAAACGACCAAGAAAAGAGCACAAATGTTCGATTTGTAATCAAGTTGGTCACAATTGCAAAACATGTCCTGTTGGTTAGACAATGCGTCATTTGTTTTTTGGTAGACAATTTGCTATTGTTTTTTGTTGGACAATTTAACTTCTATTTTATTGGATTCTGGTTAGACAATTTGTTCTCTGTTTTACTCTGTTTTACATGAAAGTCCAATTTTTTTTTCCCAGAAAACCACTAATTCGATCACCCAGCCTCAAATCGATAGAAAATTGACAAATTGAGATCAAGTCAAGTGAAACAACTTGGTTTATCACCTTGCTTTCACGATTTTGAACTAAAAATCACAAAAATCTGCAATCTTCATGACCCTAGAATTGATCTGAAGAAGATGAACTTATTTACCATTATGCCATTAATGAATTAGCAAATGCAAAAAAATAAAAACACTCTCTGCTGGGTTTGAACCCATGAAGTGATGGGCGAAAAACCACCCAAATACCACCAGACAACGACACAACTTATGTATTGACCTGCATCAATAATAATATTATTCTTATGGCTGATGCGTTCCCTGTTCACGGAAGCCGCGGAGTCCGTTTGAGTTCTTTGAAGATTGAGACACGAGCTGTTCAGCTCTATATACTCTTAATCTCTTATTATTTAATTCTCTCTTGTTTGGGTTTTGTTGCCTATTGGCAGTTGTTTTCTTTGGTTGTTGCCAAGTCTTTTGACTTGAGATACATTTGTTACAAGGTTTGATGACAAAAAAAAAAGCCACAAAAGAACACAGTTTTGAAGCTAATTCAGAAGCGTGTTTGATCAACGTCTCCACAACCCTTCCACATCTCTAGACTATCATAACTTCTCGAAATATTGATTTCAAAACCAAACCAAACCATAAAAATGTTACACATCCGAAAAATGAAAATACTACATATCCATAACGTTCAAAACATAGAATATCATATCAGAAACTTAAAATACTACAGACCCAAAACCTCATCATAGATCTCAGCAGCTAACTTAATACGCATTGCCAGAATGCACTGATCAGAAAGTCCTTCAAAACCACAGCCAATCGCCTTACACTCTATATACTTCAGAGCGTAAACACCACAATCACCAGGCTCTTCATTATGCGGAACATTTTTAAGTCTTGAAATCCTGAACTGCTGTGAACTCTTCCTTTCTGGAACCATTTCTTTCAACAATAAAGGAATCATCTTCGTGAAAGGACGACACTCTTCTAGAAGATCCGTGTGGCTTGGGACAACTGTCTGTATGCTATCGTAAACATGGATTATTTTCTTGTCAAGATCCACTTCTAAAGCGACCCAATGGTCACCATTTATCAAGTGGCAAAGAAACAACCGATCCACATCCTTCAGCCACTTTCTGTTGTTGGAAAACTCTGTAGGGTGATTGCCATTGAACACCTTCTTGTAAGTATCTGAGAACTTCCACGTTTTAGGATCATATTTCTTGTAGTCTCTGACCCACATCTTGACAAACCAGTGCTCAAGAAAAGCTATCTTTGCTGAGTACGGTGAAGGGTCCCTCATAGCTCTTTTATGAAACATAAGCATTGCAGATGCCATATGCTATAAAAAAAATTGTGTGTTAACCACCCGGATTCATGTTGATACAAGAAAAAGAAATAAACTTACAGAATCTGACAGCCACCCAAAACGATCTTTTTCCCACACATTTCTTGGCGTTATTAGCTTTATATAGAAGTTAGTGTCTACATCGTTATCACCACTGAAATGAATAAAAAACAAGCTCAAGTTAGTATAACAGTAACAAATTATTAAGAACAAATAAGGCGTGCTAATAATTAAACTTACTCAAGACTTCGCAAATAATCCAGTAGCTTCTTAAATTTTGTCTCATCAACTTTAGCTAAGGGATCATAGCAGGCTTTAGAGACATCACCTTTTATGATCCCTTTGACAGTTGAGTTACCTACATATGGATACACTTGGGTCTTTGTCAGCTGTGTCTTGCATTTTTGCAAAGGTCCATCCAAGACTGCCGCCAACTGGTCTAATGTGGCACCTAGATTACCATATTTTTGCTTGTCTTCTGAATCAGACCATGTTCCACCAGAATCCCTAAGTTGTGGAACTTCAACCTTCTCCTTCTTTACATTTTTCAATCCTCTAGCTGGTTTTTTTACTTGTGTTGTTCCAACAACCTTCTCACCACCAGTGTCAAGTAGAATTGGAGATGTTAGCTTGACCTCGGATTTTTTGGCTTTCTTTCTAACCACACATTGTATTGCCGCATCCATTTGTGATGAGGCTTTGTCTTGGACCATCCATGACTAATTTCAGCATATAAAAAACAATAGAAAGTCAAATTTCAAGAGTAAGTTATTTTAAAATGAAATAGACATACTAGTTAAAGGAAGCAAATCACTAACCGGGTCGTTGCTGTTGACTTCATCTTCATGGTTCACATTGTAATGTGCATCATTTTTAGGGACAGTAGCTTGCATTTGCTCTCTAAGTTGAGCAATCTCTTCTTGTAAAGTGGAGATTTTCTGTGTAAATACCAGCACGGCTTCACCAATCCTTGCATTTACTTTTTCATCTACAGATGCGTCTACTGCAGTCAACACCTTCTCAACAATGACTGTGTCAATACTTCCAACCTTTGCAGTCAATGTTATCATTGCTTCCATTAGGCCAAGTTGGAATGTATCATCTCGACTTGAGTTAAGGCTGGATCCACAAGCATGCTACAACACAGTAAACAAACTCAGCAATAAACATCAAGCATATATGTATAACAAAAGGCTTATATACTCACAGTGGATGTCCTCTCTTTTGGCATTTTTTTTTCATACACTCTTGTTCTTCACTCACCAATTTCCTTTTCTCTTTGTTTGGTACTGGTGCAGTACGCGAGTTCAAGTTCCAATACGTATCATCGAGCTCACCATGTAGAATGTATGTGATCAAGTTGTGAAGATCATCATCAACCTTGTCCTCTGGCCATTGAGGGTATATCTCAGCTTCTTGCTTGACAATGAGATGTCTGACTCGTACCTACCAATAAAATAATGCAAATATGTTAGTATCTTAATATCTCAAGTGATCACTTTAAAAAAAAACAATAATGAAGAAAAGAAACGTAACCTTCAGATGGAGACTTTTCTCCTTTTTATAAAACTCATCCCAGTTTATACGACCACGAGATCCATACCAGGAGAGAAGAGGAACTTGGTTACCCTCAATATGATTCCCATATTCATGCCCAATACCAGGTATCGACTCATACACCCAGATGAAGAGAGCGTGTACGCATCCGCGAAGTGTATACTTGTTCCTTCCTTCATATGAAACAATTTTCACTGAATTTACCAGGCTAGAAAATCCCACACGCCCCCAAGGGTATCTGTCAAATGCTTCTATGTCTAGGACTCTCTTTGCTTGATCCAAAGGAATTCTACTGTCTGGAGAGATGCCAAGTACTCCAATAGACAAGACACATAGTAAACCAATCATTCTTCTCTTCTCAAACGACCAATTCCTAATTTTAGTGAACAACGACTGCAACTCAGAAAGCATAGGACCATGTGAAGGAGAGACACCAAGCTCTTCCCAAAATGGCTTATGATCAATCTCCACCTCGTCATTTATGTTGAAAGGCTCGCAATTTAAACTCGTAATATCACCAAACTCATATAGCGAAAACCTAATTGGCTGACCTTCTATAGCAGACCATATCTCATGGATATTATTAACCACCAATTGGTTTGTAAGTAAATGATGAACCGCCTTGGCTGACCAGGTATAATTCAGCTCTTTCAGCCTCAGAATAACTCCAACAGATGATGTTTTAATGGATTCCCACACATCTAAACCAACTACTTCTTCCACCATCTGTAAATTAGCCAAATGACAGTTATGATTCATGCTTCCACTTTGCAATGGACATTTCCCCTCTGGATAAAGTCTTGCTGGATATTTTTTTCCACTTTTTGATGTAGTCATCCGTCTGCAAAATTGTAAAATGTAGTAAGTATTAGAAAATTTTTTTTTTTCCAAAAACATAGAAACGACCAAGACTGAAGAACACAAACGACCCAGACATACCCAAACTGATATCAACAAATGTACAAATGAAAAACACTTCTACTCTGTATCAAAACAAAATCGAATTCATTTGATACTCTGTATCAAAAATAGTTTGACAGAGACTGACCTTTGATGGCAAAATAGGTGAATTAAACTGATTGATGTGGAGAGGAGCTTATAAGAGTGTCGAAATCAACGAGAATAAGTGATGAAAGCCTTGAGATTCGACGCAGCTGAGAATTTTCGAAAGGGGGTTTAGGTTTCGTCGCTTGGGTTTTGGATTCACTTAGTGGTTGATTAGGGTGTGGAGATGAAGAAATCGATGAGAAATCATGATGGAAACCAAAGAGAGTCAAGAGATTGAGGATTTCACAATTTGGGGATTTAGGATTCTTGGGGTCATGGAAGAGAAAAGTGTCGTGAGGATATTTTTTTTTTCAAAGAGGTTTTACTTTTTTTTGGTCAAGTAAGAGTAATTTTGCCTTAATTTATTTTTACTGGGAACTAATTTTTTAACCGATAGGGCATTTCAGTCTTAATTATGCATTTTCTATCTTTCTTTTTTTTGTGTGTTAATCTAGTCATTAGTTATAAAATGTGAGTTATTAGAGGTAATTTCCCATTATTTTATCACAGTTCTTTTACTGATTTAAGACTACAAATCGCATCGTTATTGTGTCGGTAAGGAGTGTCATACTCCTAAGTTGGGGTACGTGTTAGTATTAATAATTCGTTGCTTGAAATATCAAGTATATGCACGTTTTTATGTCAAAATTTCCCAAGTATTAAAAATATAAATAAAATTGTTTCATGTTCGGTTAAAAGAGAATATACGTGTAAGGGCATCTTCGTCATATACTATTTTTATGTCAAAATTATATTATATTATGTGATGATTGTTTTTAGTTATTGTTTTAGTTTTTGGTTTTTGCTTTTTCAAAATTCATTTTTCTTCCAATCAAGTTTTAACTTTTAGTTTTTGTTTTTTTAAGTCATTTAATTTGCCAAACAAGCTTTACTGTTTTTCAAAGCTTTAACTAATTTACGAAGAACAAAGAAAAAAAAACAACTTTTATGAGTCTTTAGTAAAAAAAAATTTGGTTTCTTTTTGTAGAAAATATTACATTTTAATTAATTTATAGTTAAATAAAAATATCTTCGTCAAGATAAAATTGTAGTAAAATTATTTTATCACAGTTCTTTTACTGATTTAAGACTACAAGTCGCATCGTTATTGTGTCGGTAAGGAGTGTCATACTCCTAAGTTGGGGTACGTGTTAGTATTAATAATTCGTTGCTTGAAATATCAAGTATATGCACGTTTTTATGTCAAAATTTCCCAAGTATTAAAAATATAAATAAAATTGTTTCATGTTTGGTTAAAAGAGAATATACGTGTAAGGGCATCTTTATCATATACTATTTTTATGTCAAAATTATATGATATTATATGATGATTGTTTTTAGTTTTTGTTTTAGTTTTTTGTTTTTACTTTTTCAAAATTCATTTTTCTTCCAATCAAATTTTACCTTTTAGTTTTTATTTTTTTAAGTCATTTAATTTGCCAAGCAAGCTTTACTGTTTTTCAAAGCTTTAACTAATTTACGAAGAACAAAGAAAAAAACAACTTTTATGAGTCTTTAGTAAAAAAAAATTTGGTTTTTTTTTTAGAAAGTATTACATTTTAACTAATTTATAGTTAAATAAAAATATCTTCGTCAAGATAAAATTGGCATACAAGTTTTTGTACATAAAATAATATTTTTAAAATAATGTAAAATAATTATTTGTTTTTCGTATATGTAAAATGAATTTAGATATTTATATATAATATTAATTAGTTGTAAACTTTCAGTTATTTACTTATATAAATAAAACTATTGAATAATTATAATAACTATTAGACACATTATAAATATCTAAAGTTGTAAAAACACATAATATTATAATATTATATAATAAGAGATAATATAAATTACATATATAATAAAACAACATACGTAAGGAATTCTTTCTTAATTTTACTATCCAGCATATACCAAGGGCGCAAAATACTCTGGCGGACAAGTTGGCACGAGGTGCTAGGACTTCGCCATCTGCTATGGTTTATGTTGATTCAATTCCCCCGAGGTGGTTCTCGGACCAGGAATCTTCTTAGTTTCATAGCCTTTTGTTGTAAAAAAAAAAAAAAACAACATACATATACATAAATTTTAGATATGTAATTTTTTAAGTGTTTATGTAATTTTCTTTATTTCTGAAGTTGGTTTCATTTATTTTTAGTTTATGTG
The DNA here is from genome assembly GCF_000309985.2 of Brassica rapa. Taxonomy (NCBI): domain Eukaryota; kingdom Viridiplantae; phylum Streptophyta; class Magnoliopsida; order Brassicales; family Brassicaceae; genus Brassica; species Brassica rapa. The sequence goes on along the minus strand of NC_024799.2, from coordinate 17,785,740 downwards.
AGCTTTATTTAATATATTTTTATATTTTGTGAAATTTACTTAATGTTATGTGATATTTATTCTATTTTTTTTTATTTTGGTGTACTTAGATAATCTAAATTAAGTTTAACATAAAAAATAATAATAATAAGGACTAAGAAGAAATAAACAGTAATTTTGAGGATCTGATATTCGGTTGGAATGATAACATTTTTAATTTGAGGATTTGAGGTTGGATTGGAAACGTCTTTTTGGAAGGTGTTGGTTTTGGTAGCATAAGATGTAAAAATGATGCTATTAATTATATCATATTGTGAAACAATAGATTTAGAGCTAAATGTTTCTGTGTATTTTATTAATGAATAAGACATCCCTTTATATAAGGGTTACATGAGAGATAAATAGAAATACATAAATGGAAAACTTACAAATCATAAACCAATAAAAAATAGGAAAACTAGAAGAATGGAAACTCCAAGTTGGTTGCCTCTCTCTCCAAGTCGGTCGCCTCTCCCTTTCTAGGTTTGGGCCGTCTCTCTCTCTAGGGTTTGGGCTGGTTATGGATCAGACCGGTTATGGACATCCATCAATTGATTTATAACATATCATAAATAAATGACATATTACCACAGTATTACAGATACTAGGAGCATTGCCTCCGCGCAAACGCAGGATTGTGGACAAAGTTTTTTGTTTCATCTCAATATTTGATAGGGTTATTGTAGTTGTGAATTTTGCGTTTTGAGTTGTTTTTCAAGTTTTTTTTATTGTTATACGGTTAGAGTTGGGATGATGAATTATGTATGCATTGTTCTCCACTTATGAAGTACTAAACTGTGTTAGTAATGTGATTGATATAGTTCGTGGTGTTGTTTGCTGTGTCACTGAAACTTCATGTTTCTGTTTTGTTTCATATTTTTATTTTCAAAATTTCAAGCTTTAATTTTAGTTATAGATTTGATTATTTTATTTGATGGTAGAAGCATTTTTACTTTTTTTGTTCATTTATTTGAACATGTAATATATTTTTAATAAATGATTGTGTTGACAATATGACTCTAAAATTGATATAATATGATCTCAAACTAAATAATTATGTTTTTTGGTATAAAACCGAATAAACCGAAAACCACAGTATATAAACCGAACCGAACCGAAGTAAATATGGATTTAGAATGGTAGTTATAGTTTACTAACCGAAATACCGAAAACCAAAAAAAACCGATCCTAAACCGAACCGATATTCGGATTGAACACCCCTACTCTTTCCGGACCTTTAAAACAAATACATGAAAACTTGTTTTTAAACTTTTTTTATTTTTAAACTTGTAAATATAATTATAAAATGAGTGACATTTTTGAGTAGTTGAGCCTTAATGGGCTTTAAACGAATTTATATATTTCTCATAAAAAAAGCAATAGCATTGGCCTGTTGACATTGGGCATGTAAGCTATTTTTATAAGACAAGAAGAGTGAGCAGGTGGAGATGTTGTTGCCGTCTTTGTGTCTCTCTGGATTGTCTCTTGTATCTTCTAGTGTAGCTGTGTTTGTTTCTCTTTTATTTGATGGGTAATATGTAAACAAAAATCATTGTTTGTTGTATTTATCAGAGTTCGTAACTTACTCTGCTTTTTTGTTTAGGTAATTTCACTGATCTTGGTTGTCGTCTTCGTCTTCTTTGTTGCGAAAGTAAGTTTTAAAATTGTTAAATAGTTGTAGTTTGTATTTGTTTAGCTGACTCGATGTATGCGTCGTTGAGTTTTAGTTAAGGTGATTGGTTTGATGTATTTGCTTTGAAGTTTATTTCTAAGATTAGACAAAAAAGAGAGGTGGTTATTAATGATTCGTCTTTTTTTGGAATTCTAGTTTTTGGTGTTTTGATTGTTTGAGTTGTTGTGGTTTCTTTTAAGCTGTAAAATAAATGTTTGTTTAAAATTAGTTTGATAAGTAAGGAAGATAAATAAACGACCACAGATTTTGGGTAAGAAATATTTTTGATTATTGATGTTAGCACAATATATATAATAATAATATAAATAGAATTGTGTGTTGATTGTTTCTTACGGATCAATGAGGAGATGGATAACGAGTCGTGTTGTTTTTTTGGTAAGAACAAAGCTCTGGACAGAAAGTATTTTCCCAACCATATCTGTGAGTTTAAATATTAGTTATGATATCGAAACATAATGGAACCATCTTTCGAAGACGACATGTAATGATTAGCACGTCTCGCGGGAATAAACCCATGAATCACAGAATCTGCAAATAATATTATTCAACAAAGAATCAGGAAATCAATTAAAAACAATCTATATTATATTCCTTCCCTAGGCCTGGTCCACAGAGAAAACCGAATAAGCAAGCGTTTCCGACCTTCATGAATATATATTAGTTTCGGCCATCAATATACAAAGTATCCTTTAGTTTAGTGGTATAAATGTTGGTGTTTATATATCAATAATCCGGGTTCGAGCCATGAGTTTGACACTTTTCACACTTTTTAAAAGTATGGTCCACAAAACGCTGATGTGGCACGCTGAGTAGAGAGCAAAAACTCAATCATTATAATATAGACTAAATCTTGACCCGCACGACCGCTCAAATATTTAATTTGTGTTTGTATTTAATGATATATTTGTTAATGTAGTCATATTTATAAATATAAATGTTATATTTGTACTTGATTTTATATTTAATCATTTTAGCGTAAAAAGTATCACCGATATTAGGTATTATATAAAAAATCTGACATTTATATAATAAGATCCATGTCTAATATATATATCTAACAAATTTTTTAAATAAAAAGTACGAAAATAGACAATTGTGAATTAGCATGCTATTTATAAATGAAACATTAGCTATAATATTTGTAAGAAAATAAAATGATTGTTAAACTTATATGAAATTTGGAACATATACAAATTAAGATTGAAAATAAAATGAAAATATAAATTTGATGTGACTGATAAAAAAATATAAATGGATTTAAATTTGTGTACATTTAAACTACGACTTTGCAGATTTTTGCTTTTATTTTTGTAAATAAATATTCATTTTGTCTAAGTGATAATATGTATTTTTAAAATTTTACATGTATTAAATAATTATTTAATAACATTCATAAGCATAATAATTTTATAGTTTATATTTTTTAATTTTATTTTATCTTGTAACCGTCAATTGTATTACCACTATTTTTAGAATATGATCCTTGCATCTATACAAATGTTTTATTTTGTTTTTTTGTGGATCAAAATTTTATGAGAATGTCTAATAAATTATTTTACATACATGGTAAGTTTGTAAATAATTATAATGGTGCATGTAATATATTTATATTGGTAAGAAAAAAGAATTTGTTCAGAAAAAAGAAGAGCGACGTGAATTATGGAGGATAATGAGACAAAATGTAACTTATATTGTTATATAAATATTTTGTGTATATTATTGATATTTATGAATGTTTATAATATTAATATGATATAGATAAGTTAAAAGATTTATATTGAATTGATTGTAAATTTAATTTAGAAAATGTTTTATTAATTTTTAAAAAGATATGGAAAGCATAGAATTAGGAGTAAGTATTACTATTAATTTTGAAAAAGACAAAAAATATTTAAAAGTAACTTCATTTAATTATTTCAGTGGCATTAAACTGTAAATATTGTGCAAGTTTAAGGGTTATTCTTAATTTGTACTTCGATTTTAATAGATTAGATTCTCAAATATTCATGTGTTTTTCTCAAATTATCATGGGTTTAGAGCTTTAAAGTATATTTTAACTTTTAAATTCCTTTAAAAAAAAAAGCCTAGCAAAAGAAAAACAGAAAAAGAAGAAATGACAGCCATTTGTCTAAATTATAAAAAAAGGAAATCCTTTATACCTCTGTCGTAAAATAAATTTTATAAATATCAAATACTACAAAATTAGAAAAATACTAAAGAAAGAGAACTGAAAATCTAGTGAAAGAGAGGAGGAGGTGATGGGGAGGAGGGAAAGCGGCGAATGAACCAACGAGGAAGACGAAAATAAAAGAAGAGATACTTTTATATAAAAAGCTTTCTCTATCTATCTGTTAGCTTCACTTCTTGTCTGATAAAACACACAGACTTGGAGAGTGAAAGATTGAGAGATCTGCGGAGAGAGGAGTCCTCACTTCTTATCCCAATCTCTTACTTAAAATCTTCTCATCTCAAAACAAAAACATTCTAAGTAAGTAAATCCTTAGTTCTTTTCTTTATGTTCTGTTCATATTCCTCTGTTTTTCTTTTGTGTACGCGTCAGATCCATTTTGGTGAGCTGTACTCATTGATCAAGTCATACTTGTTTCCGTTTGTTTCTGTTGATGTGCACTAACTACTAAGCCCATCTAAAGATCTCATCTTTCAATGTATTTTGTTCATAACCCTTTTTCCTCCCAAAGTTTCTTAAATTGAAAATTATTCTGCTGTAAAGTTTCGATCTATGGATAGATGATAAATATAGAGCTGTAGAACCCTCAACTGTACATATTTTTAAGGGTTATTTTAAGCGTTAAAACAAATGAGTAGTCGCCTCTGATGTCTTCCAATTTAAACTTCTTTTGACCTAGTGTGATGCTTTAGGGGTGCCTTTAATATTGGGGACCCATCTTTTAGGACATGTGAAAATGCGACAGAAGTTGCACTGTGTTGGAAAAAAGTGTCTCTTCCAGATCTCATCTTCTAAATCTGAATCTCATTCATACTATTTATTGACTAAAGATTCATATTTATTCCTGATCAAGACATACCAAAGTCATTTTTGTATATTTCATAGTGAACTGTAACGATAATAAGAAGTTTGGTTGATCTGATTCCTTACTTTTTTGGTTTCTATAGAATGATGAAGAACGGGAAGCAATCTTCGCAACCCGAAAAGGGTTCTTCTAGGATCTTATCACTCACAGTTCTGTTCATCGCTTTGTGCGGTTTCTCCTTTTACCTCGGTGGTATGTTTTGCTCTGAGAGAGTCAAGATCGAAGCCAACGACGTCACAAGCACCACTACAAAGGCTGTAGCTTCCCCTATGAAACCAACAGTTTCGCCTCTTCAAATCAAATCCGTCTCTTTCCCTGAATGCAGTTCAGAGTTGCAAGATTACACGCCCTGCACCGATCCAAAGGTACACAAATAAAAACCTACTCTTACTCTGTTGCGTAAGACTGAACTGTTTTTGTTGTGGTGTTTCCTTGTTCTCAGAGATGGAAGAGGTACGGTGTACACCGCCTAAGTTTCTTGGAGCGTCACTGTCCTCCAGTTTACGAGAAGAACGAGTGTTTGATCCCACCACCAGACGGGTACAAACCGCCTATAAGATGGCCGAAGAGCAGAGACCAGTGTTGGTACAAGAACGTGCCTTATGATTGGATCAACAAGCAGAAATCAAACCAGCATTGGCTCAAGAAAGAAGGTGACAAGTTCCATTTCCCTGGTGGTGGTACCATGTTTCCACGTGGAGTTAGTCACTACGTTGATGAGATGCAAGATCTGATTCCCGAGATGAAAGACGGTACAGTCAGAACCGCCATTGACACTGGCTGTGGGGTTAGTCTCTCTCTTTCTTTCTTTCTTTTCAACTAACTCAAGTTTCTCTAACCGGTTCCGGTTTATAAAGTTTTTGAGTTGGTTTTTGTTATGTAGGTAGCGAGCTGGGGAGGTGATCTATTGGACCGTGGGATACTAACAATCTCTCTGGCTCCTAGAGATAACCATGAAGCTCAGGTTCAGTTTGCTCTTGAACGTGGGATCCCTGCTATTCTCGGTGTTATCTCTACGCAGCGTCTCCCCTTCCCTTCAAATTCTTTTGATATGGCTCATTGCTCTAGATGTCTCATTCCCTGGACTGAGTTTGGTAAGCTTCTGCTTCATGGTTTATATTACATTGTGATATATTTTTCGGCTTATAAAAATATTCATATCCAAGATAAAACTTAATTTGTTATGAATGGTTTGGTTCAGATTCAGGTTTTAGATCGGTTTTCTTGTTCGGTTTTGGTTTTTTTTGGATATAGAAAATGAATCCATTTAAACCGTATTAACATTTTTAGATCAGTATTTTGGTTTGGTTTGGATCGATTTGGTTAATCTGGATTGAACACACTGTCAATCGATTGTAATTGGTTTATTATTTCATTTAATCTCAAACATCTGAATGATTGTATGATGTTGCAGGTGGGATCTATTTGCTTGAGATTCACCGGATAGTCCGACCTGGAGGTTTCTGGGTTCTCTCAGGTCCACCAGTGAACTACAACAGACGGTGGCGCGGATGGAACACAACCATGGAAGATCAGAAATCAGACTACAACAAGCTCCAGTCACTTCTAACCTCCATGTGCTTCAAAAAGTACGCACAAAAAGACGACATAGCCGTGTGGCAGAAACTCTCAGACAAATCTTGTTACGACAAGATCGCAAAGAACATGGAAGCTTACCCTCCAAAATGTGACGACAGCATTGAACCTGACTCCGCTTGGTACACTCCCCTCCGTCCCTGCGTGGTTGCACCGACCGCTAAAGTCAAGAACTCTGGACTCGGGTCGATACCGAAATGGCCCGAGAGATTGAACGTAGCGCCGGAGAGGATCTCTGATGTTCATGGAGGGAGCGCTAGTGGTTTGAAACACGATGATGGTAAGTGGAAGAACAGGGTTAAGCATTACAAGAAAGTGTTACCGGCTCTTGGGACAGATAAGATAAGGAATGTTATGGATATGAACACTGTTTATGGAGGCTTCGCTGCTGCTCTTGTCAAGGATCCTGTTTGGGTCATGAACGTTGTCTCGTCCTACAGCGCCAATACGCTTCCTGTTGTCTTTGATCGTGGTCTCATTGGAACCTACCACGACTGGTAATAGAATCTTTTCTCTGTTTTTGTTATGTGTATGTGAAGGATGTTAACCTGGAACTGAAACTGTAGGTGCGAAGCTTTCTCGACGTATCCAAGAACATATGATCTTCTTCACCTTGACAGCCTTTTTACACTTGAGAGCCACAGGTACGTTTTAGATCCCGGTTTGGTATGGTTTAGGTTTCAATTTTAAATTGGATATACATTTGTTTTCCGTTCCAATTTTCTTGGTTGGGCTCAAATTCAAATTTTAGTTCCGGTATATGAAATTAAAACCAATTCAACAACTTTACGATTAATTTTGATTTTTAGTTTAATTTTATGGTTTGGACGGACCGGAACGGTTTGGTTTATCAAAATTCAGCACCGGTTAAATTGAATTTAAGATTGGTTTCGCACAGGTTCTGGTATTTATGTGTATGTGAACCGTGTGGTAATGTGAAACAGGTGTGAGATGAAGTACGTTTTGCTGGAGATGGACCGGATATTGAGACCGGGTGGATATGTAATAATGCGAGAATCGAGTTATTTCATGGACGCAATCACGATGTTGGCCAAGGGGACGAGGTGGAATTGTCGGAGAGAGGAGACTGAGTATGCCGTGGAAAGCGAGAAGATTCTGGTTTGCCAGAAAAAGCTTTGGTTTTCGTCTAACCAAACCTCTTGATGAGGCACTATACCAAAGTTTAAACCGAAGATGTTGGATTAATCTTAGTTCTCATCAATCTCATGGGATGTATACTCTTTTGAGGTGTTAGAGATCTGGTTCTTTAAAACAAAGATATAATAGCTATAAACATTTTTCCTTTTTTGGCTTATGTTAAATTTATCGGGTATATATACATATTATATTTTTAGTTATAGTTTGTTTCATTGTTGAACTGTCTGTCAAACCCAATACAAAAGGCAATGCAGTTCATTGTTAGTTACGCAATCCCGTTCACACACGTAACAATATAACATCGGAAAAACTAATTTTCCGGTTCATAAACATTTTCAAAGCTTTACATATTTTATAGAGAAAAAAACTAGAATAGCACTAAACCAAGTTTATGTTTTCAAAGTAGCACTCAAGGCTCAAAGTCACAAAAATAGGTTTCATTAAAGAGGTAAATATACACTTATACCCCTTGGGTTAATTAATTCAAACCTTAGGGTTTAGAGTTAAGGGGTGGGGTTTTGGAATTAGGGTTTAAAATTTTATAAAAAAAATATACTAAAATAAAAAATAAAAATTTTAAAAACAGTTTCAAAAAGTATTTTTAAATTATAAAAAGAAAATTTGAAAAAAAAAATTATAAAAAAAATTATAAAAATTTCGAATCTGAAAACATATAATCTGAAACTATATAAAAAAAAAATCTTTTTTTTATTTATTTTATTTTTATTTTATTTATTTTTATTTATTTTTGTTTGTTTATTTAATTTTAAACCAAGGGTATTAAGGATATTTTACCCTTTAATGAATGTCATTTTTGTGACTTTCTCCTTCTAGTGCTATTTTTGAGACATGAACTTCAAAGGTGCTATTATTGACAATTGCCCTATTTTATACTATCTTTTATCTCTGATATTGTTTTTTTTATTTGATATTGTTAGTATGTATTCCGAAGTTATGAACAAAGAAAGCAGAAGCAACCTTTGGTCTTTGTCATAGCTAAGCAACAATACATGTTTTATTAATTGTTTTTTTAAACAACAAGCATGTTTTATTAAAATTCATATGTTACGAAGATTTACGCAAGTAACAAAATTTGTGATTTCCAAAGTTTTTTTTTGTTTTTGTAACCACGTAACTTTATCAAAAACTAAATTGTAAACGGTATATAAAGAAATTGAATCAACCATACAGAAAGAATATTATAAAATTCAAACAATTTTTTTTGATGATCACTGCCTTTTTAGCCAAAATATCTACCGTTTGATTTTTCTCTCTGTTAACATGATCCAACGAACTTTCCGGTAGCAAAGTCATCCAATAACGAATATCACAAAGCAAATTCCCCAGTTCCACATGGTTCTTAACTTGATTAATTAGATTACACAATTCTTGGTTATCTCCTTCAAACCATACTCTTCTCCATCCTCTAATCCAAACCCGTTGAAGCGCGAAAAGAAAACTAATAACTTCACCTTCAAGTGATGAATACATTTTTTCCACTCGAGTACATCATGTTCCCAGAAAACTTCCTTTTTCATCACGCATTAACCAAGCTATTCCAGCTCCACCATCTTGAGTACCCGAACTATAATCAAAGTTACACTTTACCCACCCACTAGGGGGAGGCTCCCATTTCGGTGATCTAACCTATTGTACTCCATTACACCGTTTAGAATACATGACATTCTTATGCCATTGAATATTAACATCCATCGCACCTCTAACATCTTCAATTGGATGAACATTTCTTTTTGAAAAGATAAATTCATTCCTAGATTTTCAGATCAGCCAAAGAACCCAAAATACCAGCAGTTTATTTGCCTCATACTCTGGCATAGAATTCATCACTCCCAAGAGGGTTCTTATATTATCTTCCAATCCGATAAAAAAACATGATTACTATGGATCCCCGAGCTTCTCCAAATTGCAGACGCATGTGGACATAAGAACAATAAATAATTGATAGATTCATAACATCTTTGGCAAGTAGGATCAAGGTGAATCCCTCTCGAATATAATCTTGCATAGGTTGGAAGGGCTTATGAAACAACACGATCTATATGAACTGTTTAATCTTTGGTAAGATATTGAGCTTCCAAATATCTAGTTTTATATCTAGTGAACCCTCAAGTTGTTGTATGTCCTCCCCATCATGGTAGTAGTGAGTTGTTGTCCAGTATCCTGACTTAACCGTATACTGCATATCTTTGGTGAACGGCCAAATCAGTCTATCAGCTAGAGCGAACTTAAATAACCTGATCTTCAAAACATGACCAATATCTTGCGGTTGCAAAAACTGTTCCAACTTCAAGATATCCCAAGTGTAAGTTTCCTTATCAATAAATTCTTCCACCTTCATATTCGAATTATATGAAACTTGTATTACACATCTAGGTGGAAGAGCCGGTAACCAATGATCCAACCAGACGTTAGTGTCTTTACCATCACCTATCATTGAACATAAGCCTTTTTGAAGTAGATCTTTGTCTACTTGAATCGACCTCCAGCCGCAAGAGGCTTTCTTAGGATTCGAAGACTCTAAAAATGTCGACGAATGATGATATCTTACTTTATAAATTCTACTGAGAAGAGAATTAGGATTTTGCCATATCCTCCAAGCCTTCTTGGATAACAAAGCTTTATTGAAGCTATACAGGTCCCGAAATCCTATGCCCCCTTCTTTCTTCGGTAGACACAAACATTTCAAATATACCCAACCAAAATTCAGAAATAATAGCATTAGTTTCATCACATGTAGTCTTTGGATTCAAAAAACAATTCATAGAGAACACTGGCTTAGCCTGAAGGACTGACTTAATAAGAACCTATTTTTCCGCCAGAGAGAGATATTGATTATGCCATTGAATAGTTAAAGTCTTGATATGCTTAACCATTCCATCAAAATCTTTTACTTTGCTTTTACCAAACTGTTCTGGTAGTCCTAAATGCTTTCCCCCACCACCAATAACATGAATCTTCAAAATATTCTGAATTCTGGCTCACTTCTACTGATCAACTCTTATACCAAAGATGATTGATGATTTCTCCAAATTTAATTTCTGACCAGAAAATTTCTCATAATTATTCAATATATCAGCCATACAAGACGCATTCTGCTCGTTTGCTCGGCAAAAGAACAAAGAATCATCAGCAAATAAAAGATGTAAAACCCAAGGACAATATCTTGCTAACTTCATCCCTTAAAACATTTTACTTTCCTGAGCACAATCAATCATTTGACTAAGAGCTTCAGCACAGAGAAGAAATAAATATGGAGATAACGTATATCCTTGTCTTATTCCTCTTGAAGGCTTGAAACTCACCATATGGAGTTCCATTAATTAATACAGAATAGTTCACCGAAGTTACACAAGACATTATCCAAGATATACAAACCGGATGAAACCCAACTTATACATGATATTCTCTAGAAAACTCCATTCAACACGATCATAAGCTTTAGTGATATCAGTCTTGATAGTCATGTACTGTTCCGAGCAATCCTTTTTCGACTTCAAAGCACTTATCAATTCATGAGCCACAAGAATATTATCAGAAAAATTGTCTACCAGGAACAAAAGCAGCCTGAGATTCAGATATAACAACAACTTCCAAGCATCTCTGAAGTCTTAACCCCAACACCTTAGAAATCAGTTTATCAGTTTATAAGCAATCGTACACAGGCTAATAGGTCGATAATCACCCATTGAAGCCACCTCTAGAAACTTAGGGATTAGACATATATTGGTATGATTGATCCCATTTTCCATAACTCCAGTTTCAAAAAATCTCATGATCATACTACACACATCAGATCTAATAGATTCCCAAAACTGTTGAAAAAACGGTGCACTGAATCCATCTGGGCCCGAAGCTCTATCAGTTCCTATTGAATCCAAAGCTTCTTTGATTTTCATATCTGTAACTGGAGCAATCAGCTTTGTATTCATATCCATCGTAATCATTAGCTATATATTAGGCAAGCAGTTATGAAGAGAAATGGTAAGAGAAGACTAGAAACATACTCACAAAATACTCCTCTGCAACTTTAGCAATAGTCTCCTCTTGAGTATGAATGACTCCACTTCTATCTCTCATCTTAGATATTTTATTTTTATTTTTACTTTTCTTCACTTTGTTAATCCATGATAAAAAGAAGTATTACGATCTCTGAGGTTAAGCCACCGATTTCTACTTTTCAACTTCTAGTATTCATCTTCATCTTTATAGACTTTGTTGAAGTCACCACGAGGCTCATGAATGTGCTCAATAGACACAGTAGTATCCCTCGTAGCTTGATCCAAACGAATTCTAATCTTAGTGATTCTAACCGCAGAATTGGTTTGATCTCAAAATTTTTATTTGGATATAATAATGAGTTATATATATATATAAACGACTAATGCAATTTACGGGTAGATAAAATAAATAAAATTACTTCATAATAACAATTTTTGTGTATAATATCACATACACAAAAATTTAAAAATTTAAAAATTTAATACATGTAAATGTTAAAAATATATACTACAAAACTATAGAAAAATAATGATTTATATAATTATAGAACTAAACGCCCGAACTCTGGTGTTATATTAATATAATAACATAGATCTTACAAAGATTTACGCAAGTAATAAAATTTGTGATCTCCAAAGTTTTTATTTAGATATAATAATGAGTTAAAGATAATAAATGCCAAAGAAAAGGATGTAACAATGTCAAAGTTTTCTTGTACAACAATGTTTGCTTAGATAGTAATCAATAAATCTTTTGGTCGAATATAAAAAACCTTTCTTTTTTTTTTGAACAATGTAAGATTATTAAACAAAGCTCCATGATACAGCAGAGCAAGAGTTTACATAAATAAAACGATACAATTTATTTCCGATTTTGCAATGTACAAAAGCACGATACAATTTATTTCCGATTTTGCAATGTACAAAAAAAGCTCTATGATAAGAGCAGTGGAATAGTTAAAATTCTCGCAAATACAACAGTTTAAAAGGTCACTTTGAACGGCTTTGCTTCTCCTCGATCCCAGATTGAGAGAAGCGTTTCCTAAGAACTTCAAGTACATCTTCAAACTTGACATCCCTTTTAGACAGAAGCACCATCGCATGGTACAACACATCCGCCATCTCTGATGCTGTTCTTGATACTTCCTCCTTATCCTCAAGCGTTCTGCATAACTCGTCTGCTTCTTCCCTGAATCACAAACACCACAATAAGCTTCATACATAACTCGACGATCTGTTGTAACAATTGATTGAATATAACCGACAAAATTACCTGATCTTTGAGCAAAGCAGAGCATCATCGGTCAATAACCGCCGGGTCCATGACGGTTTGCCTTCTTGAGGAACTGTTGATTCCTCCTTCCTCTTTGAAATGATTGATTCTAGCGAGTACAATGTTGTTGATGCTAGCTTCTCTCCTGAAGCCTGTGGTGCGATTGAAAGTTGTTTTAACTTTTTTTCAGATTTGAATTCATCTCATGTCACAGGAAAAGATAAAGCAAACCTCATCATCGATTAACTGGTCCAAAACTGATGTATAGTAACAAGTCTCTGCCCCTGTGTGACAAGTAGGCCCATCAGGTGTTCCAAGGTAAATTATCTGAGTAATCACAAGCCAACTAAAGTTAATAAATATAACATTTTACGAAGAGTTAGTCAGATTCTAATAACAATGGCTCAGACAAACATACCGAATCGCGATCACAGTCAATATAAACATCGAGGACGTTGATGAAGTTATTGGATGTCTCTCCCTTAGTCCACAAGGTAGATCTTGATCGACTGAAGAATGTAGCTTTACGAGAAGTGATGGTTGTGGAGAGAGCCTCTCGGTTAGCAAAGCCTTGCATTAATACTGCTCCAGTGTCAACGTTTTGTGCAATAGCCACAGCTAATCCTTTCTCATCCCATTTTATGCGGTCCAACAAATTATCTACCTAAACCCAAGAAAACAAAATACAAGGAAAGATAAATACAGCATCAAACATAAACTAACAACGTAAGCCCTCACTTATAGTATATAACAGGAGATTGATTATTTAGTTGTGGGGGACAGATGTAGCCCATGCCATCACAGATTCAGATGACCAAGCAAACGATGTACACCTTTAGAGAGAATTTCAGACCAAAAGATGGAAACCATCAAAAGGGCTTTCCTTGTCTCTGTTTTCTTTACCAGAGATGTAACAGTTCCAACTCACTTGATAAAGAGTAGGAACCTGACCATCTCTGGCCAAAATCAAAAAGTTTACAAACAAGAAACAATTGTATTAACTGAGCATAAGTCACTTGGGAAGATAATAAAATGTGATGAACAGATGTAGCTCAAGTCATCACAAAATGAAGTTGACCAAGCAAACGATGAGCATCTTAAAAGAGAAACCCAGATCCTAGAGATGGAAACCATCTTTAAAAATCTTTCCTTCTCTCTGTTTTCTTTACCCGACATGTAACAGTAACTACTCATGTATTAAAGAGAGAGTAGCCACCTGACAATGTCTGGTTCAACTATCATTCTCACAAAGAATAAATAAATAAACTACCTTAGATTGAAGAGCAATAATGTTCTTGTCATTAGAAGCGAATACGACAGTGGATCTGCTTCTCTGCTTGATGCACAAGGCTTTGGGGACGAAGAAGAAGCAGGTACTCCTCCCCTGTAGAGTTTGTGCTAATGCATTGTAAGATATCGCCATCAAGGAGATGCGAATCGTGGACGATTTATATAGAGGGGGACGAAAGTGGCGGCGGGATCAAAGAGGAAAACCCTAAATGTTCTCGCCGATGATTAGTTTCAATGAAGGCCTTTTTTTAAAGACAAGCCCATCAGTTTCTAATTGACAGAAAAGCCCCTCTCGTTGCTCGTAAATTACGGAAACACCCCTCTTAACTGATTTAATTTCAGTTTCGCCATTCTTGTGAATTTTGGGGGGATTGAAAACCCTAGAAGAGGAAGAAGAAGATCTCGCGGAGTAGGCTTTTGGGCTTCTGGTCTATTCACCTGTCATCTCCGGCGTCAACCTCCCGATCAGGTATGTGTTCTCTTTCTCGGGTTTTGGAATCGCTTCGGTTTTAGGTTCTGGGGATAAGACTAATCGCTTTTGGTTCTTCTTCTGGATTCAGTCCATTCTTATTGCTAGAGTATGGTGATTTAGGGCTTGATTGATACTTGATTTGTCTTTTGAATGCTATTCTATCATTCGTTTATTTGAAGATGATAAAGAATTCGCATTGCCAATCCTGCTTGAGTCTTTTTATTTTACTGAAAGTTTTCAATTTTGTTCATGTGTATTGTAGATGCCATGTTTACCTTAATTTTCCACGTTTATTTTACTGGTTACTAGGCTTTAAATTCTGGAAGATGGCTGCTTCAAGAACAGGGGTGAAATCTATGAAAGATTACTTGAAGAAGTATGAAAGTAGTGAGGTTATAGAAAAGAAAAAGAAGAAGCCTTCCAAGCCTGAACCCACTGGTGTTTTAGTTGTGGATGAAGATCCCGTTTGGCAGAAGCAGGTTGATCCCCACGAGGAAGATAATGAAAATTATTCAGCTGGTAATGCCCTTAAAACTCTTTCTTAACTTCCTTCCTGAAAGAGTAGCAGTTGACACTAATAAGTTTTTTTTTTTTTCTGTTTTGTCTAAGAGGAAAGGCCTGTGGTTGACGAGGACATTGAGGTTAAGAGAATGAGGAGGTTGGAGGAAATCAAGGCAAGGCGTGCCCAAAATGCCATTGCTGAGGATGGGAGTGGGTGGGTGAGTTTATCTTCAGACCCCCAAAGATCTGATGATATTTCTCCTCCAAGGAGACACAGGACTCGTAACGACTCTCCATCTCCTGAGCCTGGTGGGTCTAGGGGTTCACTTCCTGAAACAGACATGTCACCACCACGTCGGAGAAAACGTCATTATACACCTTCCCCTGAACCTAACAGACTACATGCCAAGCCTGTTAGTTTGGATTCTGATTTGACACCACCTCGCAAAAGACGAGCCAGGAATGATTCTCCTTCACCAGAACCTGAAGATCCAGCCCCCAAAAGTCTGGGTGAAGATCTGTCTCCTCCTCGGAAGAGACGTGTTCATCCTGTATCGCCTGAAAGAAGCAGAAAGCGTTCAGATTCTCTTGAGTTAGACGGTGATTTATCTCCCCCTCGCAGGAAAAAGGATTCACTTGTCTCAGATGTTAACAAAAGGAGCAATGATCTTTCTCCTCCACGGAGAAGACGATATCATTCTCCATCACCTGAACCTGGTAGAAGGCCTTCAAAATCTCTTGGCTCCAACTCTGATTTATCTCCACCACGCAGGAGTGTGAGTGTGAAGGGTTCCCGAGACTCGGATCTTTCGCCTCAAAGGAAACCTGTGTCGAGGAGTTCCAATTTTGATAGCTCTCCACCAAGGAGACCGCGCAGAGAATCACCACCTCCCCAAACAAGCAAGGAGCAACGGAAGACTGGGCTAATTAGTGGCAAAGACATTGGAAGTGAATATCGAAAGAAGAAGCAGGATGAACAGCTGAGGTAATAATTTTAAAGCAGACTTTTCTTTCAGATTTAACCATTCCTTTTTCTATTAGGATTTTGTCTTTTTACGTCTTTGGGACTTGACAAGAAACCATTTTGACAAGTTAAACTATTTTGCAGGTTTAAAAATATGGATTCCGAGCTAACTGGTCAGAATGCAGAAGCAGTGTTCCGTGACAAGATTACAGGTAAGGACCGAGAATAGGTTCTTAGGTCCCTATAATTTTCGGTGAGAATGAATATATCATGACTCACTCCCATATGGTTATTTATTGATATTGCAGGGAAGCGTATATCGAAGGAGGAATATCTTCAATCAAAGCAAAAGAAAGTGATAGAGAAGCCAAAGGTACTGTTTGCTGTTAACTCTACGTTTTACAGAATATGAATAGTGAATCTGAGTAACTGAGAGAGAAACAGTTGGCAACATAATTGGCTAATTCTTTGTAGGAGATCAAATTGGAATGGGGCCAAGGTTTAGCTCAGAAGCGTGATGCTGAAGCTAGACTACAGGAACTTGAGCTTGAGAAGGATAAGCCATTTGCTCGGACCAGGTATTATATCGTCTCTTTCTCATGAGCTTGAGGTTGAGCTACTATCCACTTGGTTGTTAATCAAACGGTTTTATCCATGTCATTTCAGGGATGATCCCGAGCTTGATCAAATGATGAAAGAAAGAGTTAGATGGGGAGATCCAATGGCTCATTTGGTGAAGGTATTGATAGTACTTCTGCCTACTACAAAATTCACCACTGACCAAGACCCGCCTTTGAATAAAAAAAACTAACATATCAGCGGATCTCTATATCGCAGAAAAAGCAGTACGAGGCACCTCTTATGGATCTTGGAGACAACGAGGAGATGAAAAAATCTGGATTTGTAATACCACAAAGTATCCCAAAGCACAGCTGGATAACAAGAGGATTAGAAGCTGCACCTAATCGGTATGGAATCAAACCCGGTAGACATTGGGATGGAGTTGACCGCAGTACTGGTAAGTTTTTTTCTGTTATGTGTTTTACCTTTGCACATATAAAATAAAAAGAATCCATTAGAAGCTTATTTATTTGATCTGTTTTGTGGGGGTTATATAGGACATGAGAAGGACAGGTTTAAGAAGACAAGTGAGAAAAAAGCAACGGAAAGTGAAGCGTACCTTTGGTCTGTTGCTGATATGTGATTCCCCAAAACTAAATCAGAATTTGTTGTTGGGCTAAATGTGGTTTGGTTTATGAGAGGACCATTCTAAACCGAAGAACTATGTGTTTGTACTCGTTTTATATGTTAAGACAACGAGGAATTCTGATAATTGTTTAAAATGCTAGATAACGGTACAGAATGGCTTCGGTTTAACATAACTCTTAATGTTGAAGAAAGTAGTACAAATATTAAAAACAGAATCTTGAATTAAATTCAATCTGATTTTGCTTATGACATCTTTAGATAAAGATGTTCGACTTAACACCATCGAAATAGAATTGTATAGATAGAAATGATCCAAAAGTTAAACTAAAATATCAGACATGAAAAAGAACCGACTCTTGTCACTTGTGCACATGTAAATGTAGATTCTTTAATTTTTGATTGAGCCAAGCCCTTTAAGTTATTTGCCATTAAGTCTTTTGACTGGCAAATCTTGGAGGAGTTAAAATACATTAATCGATCACTATAATATTATTTGAAAAGTCAGTTTCCTATGTTTAATTCTCACGATAATTGTTTACATTGATACCCTTAATAAATTAATTTACATTTAAAATACTATTATTTATTTATTATTTAGTTTACTTTTTAAAATTTTCCAAAAACATATACATATAATAAAAGGAAAATTTTATAAAGTCAAAAAAAGGAATTGAAAAACGAAAATATATGAATATATAATATGATTTCATAAAAGGAGAAAGTTAACAAAATAGTAATCTTACATTTATAGACATAAAATAAAAAGGAAACATTTATAAAGTTTAAAAAAAAAAATTAAAACGAAAATATATGTATATATAATATTATTTCATTAAAAAGGAAAGTTCACAAAATAATAGCACTCCATTTAAATAACATAAAATATACTTTTGAAGTAATAAAATATTTTCTTTATATCTATTTTTTCTTAGAAATATTTTGATATTAGAAAAAGATATATTATTTCTTTTAAAACATAATTTTAAATAATACAAAAAAAATTAAAGTAATAAAAATATTTTTATATAAACGAAAATATATGTATATATAATATTATTTCATTAAAAAGGAAAGTTCACAAAATAATAGCACTCCATTTAAATAACATAAAATATACTTTTGAAGTAATAAAATATTTTCTTTATATCTATTTTTTCTTAGAAATATTTTGATATTAGAAAAAGATATATTATTTCTTTTAAAACATAATTTTAAATAATACAAAAAAAATTAAAGTAATAAAAATATTTTTATATATCTATCTATTTTCTCAGATGATTACATAAAATAATTAAGTAACATATACTGATATATGTTAAATTGACTAAAAATAGTTTATAATTAGTAATATTGAAATATTTTATTTATTTTCATATATTTAGTAGATTATAATATTTTCAATAACAGCAAAAAAAATCAAAATATTATATTTTACTTATATAATATTATTTTCAAATACAATCACAATTTTGTTAAGTGCTTATTTTTAAGAGATATTAAAAAACTATTTTTTTAAACAAAAAGTTTGATCAAATGGTTATAAAGTACTTTAAATAAGGTAGATATATTATATTTTATCATTATTAACGTTATATATTTTCTTAATATTAAATTTGCTTTTAAATTTTATGTTTTTATGTCTGTGGAAATCTATACTATTATTTGCGAAGTAAATTTTTGGAATCGAGCTCTCACGTTAAAAGTTAGAGTGGTTAATATCGTTTTTACCCTTAATGAATAAAATGTATAAATAAATTAAAAAAGAAATTTTAATTTATTTGATTAGATAATTGATTAAAATTAATAATAGTAAGAATTATCCAGAATCTGAAAATATAATTTAAAAAAGAGATAATTATGTATATATTGTATTGTTATCTGAAAAAGTTTTTTAGTGAAAAGTTAAAAACATAATTATATAACTAAATATTAATCAAATAAAATTCTTAATTATATAGTTAAAATAAAATAATGAATTATCCAAAATCTAAAAAATATAATTAAAAAAAAAGATAATTTCTATATATATATATTGTATTGTTATCTGAAAAAATCTTTTAGTAAAAAGTTAAAAAAACATAAATTATATAATTAAAAATAGAATATTGAGTTACTTTAAGATTTATTTTAGTATAATGAATATAGTGTACAAGGAACTTTTTAAAATTTTATGAATAGTTTAAGCCCGCATCGCGGGCAAACACCTAGTAGAACCATAATCAAAATACCAAAGCAAATCTGAATTCTCATTTTCAAAATTAATTAAAATAATGTTGGCAAACAATTTAAAATATAATGTTGGCATAAAGTTATTTAGAATTATAAAATATTTTAATTATTGTAAATATTGATATGTGTTTATGAACTTCCAAAAATGTATTAGCTACTTATGCATCTAACTTTGATCATCGCTTTATTTTCTAATATTTTTTTAAAAAACATCAATATATAATTTGATAAATGTTATGAAAATACATGCATATTTAAATTATAAATAAAATTGATTTGATTTGACTTAATTATAATAAAAATAATTATACTTCATTTTGAATTTGAAATAATATATGTAAGTCAATATATTCACAACATGAGTGACTCGACTAATCTAACTTATATCTAAAATCATAGATTTAACTACGATAATAATATATAATTTTATAAGAATAGTAATTTATTTTATAAATATAAATCATAGGACAACTCAAAACATATTAAAAATAAAAATAAAATATTAACCAACTGTTACAATTTAGTTCTTTTGTAAAATATTCATAATATTATCGTTATATTAATGTATGTAATTTGGAATCATACACTTTAGTTTATTTTTTATTTCATTCTAAGCACAATATACATAATTTTCATAAATTATATTTACATATCTAAGACAACAACCACCTGAATGCAAATAAGAAATTAATCAAATTTTGATATAAAGAATAAAAAATATTACACTTGGATTCAGATATGCAATCTAATTTACCCAAATGATAACTAATCGAATGTAAAAACAACAAAATCGATTAGATATAACATATCTAAAATCATATATATAATTAAAGTAATATAATATTATTAATATAAATGATGCATATAAATTATAAATTAATTTAAAATTAAAAGAGAATAGATCTATAGAAAAACTTCACTTGAAAGTCTAAAACTATGCTTGGAAGAAAACATTGAAATCAGATTCAATACTAACGTTGAAATATCCAACCAACGGGTTTTGAGAGCGGTTGCAATCATCTCTAACGGTGGTTGCAATCATCTCTAACGGTGCTCGATTGTTGGCCAAAAAGAGTTGAGAGATCCAAAATCATAGTCAAAAAGCTTTAACTAGAACTGGAAATGACATTCTAGTAAGAAATAGCAGATGACTTAAAGGGTAGGAGACCCTGGAACCGTAGAGCCTTCTTGACACGCAAAATTAGGTCTAATGCTCATACCAAATGGCCAGGTCCAAGCCCATAAAGATCATAGTAATCTCCAGGGTTTTGTTGGGAGAAGGTGGGTTGTCACGCGCGCCAAACTATGTTAACTCGCTGGAGAGAGTTATGGATCTGGCTAGGCTTGTCGTTGGAGTACATAGAAAACAATGTGCTGAGCAGCTAGGGCAATGTCGCAGAGGTAGAGCTCGTCGTGGCTGTGTTGACTTCAGCGGAACTGATGCGCAGTGGAGGAGGAGCGGTCGCAGGGGAAAGGCCAGTGAAGAATCATATATATAGATCTGGAGCCTCTAGCCTGGCTATGGTGTATGACGGTGAAAGAGTCAGTGGTTTTGTGAAGCGTCCATTAAAGCGTGAGGTTTTACGCTATGAGGATTTCCATTCGACATTAGCCGAATTTACATAAATGATTAAATAAAGCGATATTAAGGAAATATACGAAATGAAAGTTAATATGAAAAACATTTTTGTAAACAGCATATGGAGTCGAGATAAAATATTTTTCCTTAACTTTTATTATTCGCTCAGTAGTGAGACGATGTGATGTAGCAAATAATGAATCACATGATAATAAGAGAAGACGAACATTTAAAGAGGAGAAGACAAGCTATTTACCGTAATTGTTGTAGCACGTATGCACGTTAGTGGGAATCTCGTGAAGATCTCAGAGGTTAGGCGTTACGAAACTTCCTCAACAAGATCTTTTCTTGATTAAATATTTGTCAAAGTAGAGAAAATCATGTTCTTTCTCATGAACTATATGTCGTTTAAAGTGAACTAGAAAACTGAAAATAACTTAGTCCAAAAACAATGTTGGACCAAAGCCCACGCCTGAGCCAGTTGAACGGCGATGGTGCAGAGCCAAGCTGAGTCTCTCTCACAAGCATTTGACCTATGACAATGGTGGGAGAACATGTATATATTACTCCTCAAGGCATCATTCCCCGATGTGGGACACTGGTAATAACATAATCTTTTTGAAACTTGTATAATTCTAAGTTACCATTTTTGTTGTTTCATATCTTATTCTATTTAAATATTATTTTTATTTAAATATTTTTGACGTTTAAATATACTAAATTTTCGTTGTAAGCTTTGCAACGCACTATTAATCCGGCCACAAAACATCTGTTTGACCGGAAAAGTCCGAGGAAAAATCACCGGAAAGTCGAAAAAACCAGCTTCTGGATTTTTGTTAAAAAGCAGAGTTCCAACACAGGTTTTTCACTAATCAGAGGTAGGTAGCCTCTTGGAAATGATCAGGAACATGCGTAAAACGGAAGAAAACCAAAAATCTTGCGAACTAACACTATTTAACACACAAGTTTTTTTTTTAACACACAAGTTTATGTACGTAATTGTTGTAATCTAAACATCTTAGTGGTGGTTTTAAGAGATTAGCGAATGGTAGTTTAGAAAATTGTTTTTCTTAATTTACATGATCATTTTGATATCTAAATAAGTAAATATATTATTTCTTCAGAAATAGAATATGATCTAACAATGCAGTGAAAAGTTTAAAAAGGAACATAAAGAATGAAAAATAAAAACGACAAAGCTGAAGAATATGTTTGTATTTTTATTAGTAAAACGAATCCAAAAGACATAACATATACTATAACACAAGATGGGAAGTGTTTTGGGGACATCGACTATACTTGGACAAAAGTCTCATATACTTTTCTTGCACATTAGTTAAATCGCAATTATATAAGTTAGAATCATATCCTTTTGATTTACACCATAAAAATATATTTTTGTATAGCCCATTTTTGTTTCAACTGTACGTAGTGCAGTGCTTCATATAAATTGATGCAATTCTTTTTACAAGATAAAGTTTCAATATAAACGATTGAGCCACTATCGACAATTGTGCATTGTGTTATCATATCTTAAGATACCACAAATATGTTTTTTTTTGTTTTACTAAAACCACAAAACATATTTAGTTTTTTTTTTTAACTTTTACTTCGACAGTATTTTAATTTTTTTAATAATAGCGAAATCATGATTAATATTGTTTTGAACTAGACTCTTGAAGTTAGTTTTTTTGTAAAAATATTTGAACATTTATTGTTTAAAATTACAATATGTTTTAAACGTAAAACTGCATGCAAATTTCTTCTTATTTTCATATAATATCGTCATATGTACTTCTTAATTGGATAGTTATTTGGAGTTTTGTTGTCCCTCAGTTCGAAGCATTCTTTGCTTAAAGACAGGGTAGCCCCAGGAATATATAAAAGTTAAGTTCCCACCCCCAAGGCCCCCACGTTTTGGGTTAAAGAGATGCATTTTATGTTTGTCTGATTTTATTTCTTTTCAAGAAAGTATAGAATCGTCGAACATGTTGCACATAATATTAGTGATTAATTTTATGCAACCTCAGAGTTTTCAATGTTTTAGAGTAAACAAAAAAAAAAGCTGTTTACACGCCTTTAGTACTGGATGTTTAAACATAAAACAATTCCAATAGTTTGTATAGTGCTGCCGTAAATTCAAGTAAATGTTTATAGCATTTTGTCATTTAGTACAATATTTGTTATAGCAAAAAAAAAATTAAATATATGAAAAATATATACATCCGAAACTTAAAAATCCACTCTTGCACTAGCTTCATAACTTGGACTTCAAACTTGAATTCAAGTATTCCCGTTCTCATATTGTTTGTTTTAATTACTCGAAAATGAATAACTTACAAAATATGTATGAGGAAAATATTAAATAATACAGAGAAGACATATGTGTAATGTCCCTATTACTTAACCACGAATCAACGTTACAATATCATCAACCTACGTGACTTTGGAGACGGATCTTCTAATGCCTACGTTTATTTAGTAATTTTTATAATTAAAAGTTTGTGTTTTAGTTAACCATCTTTATCGGACTCGAGTAATTCTTTTCTACTATTGTGTTTTCTCAAAAGGAAAAGATCGATGAACAACAGGACTAAGTAAAGTCAAGCAGCTTGTTCATCATGCTTTTACATTTTTTTTAATGAATCTTACCTATGAGTTCGAACTTCGATGACAAGAACTATATGCATGTTATTTTGATTAAAACTTTCATTTTCATTTTGATTAGAACTATATACACTGTGTCTGTGCTTTTTCATATATTTCAAAGACTCAGATCAGTTCAAGATTATGATTCCTATGTTAATTATTGTAATGTTTAGCGAAATTCGAAGACACATATCTTCATATAGTTTGTGCACAGAATGAACCATCACGACTGGCTACTTTTTATCAACCCCGAACTGAACCCACGGGCCGGCTCTGCTTACATATGCAAGTAAAAACAAAATAGACAAAACGAGAATCTGAATCTAAATCAAATAATTTCTTTTTTACAAAATAAAAATAAAAATAGACAACAAATATTTGGTCGGAGAATGAGGAATGTGTAAGAGAAACGTACATGACAAACAAACATGTCACGTGTGAAGCAAATAGCATAGCTGTATGTATCCCATACTTCAAGTTCTATCCACCATGCAAACATTAATCTTTGATAATGACACTAGTTAAGAAAAACTTCAACTATACGCATTCACAATATAATACTATACTATACTATACTAGCTTAATAATATATATACGAGCACTATAATCCCTGAGCTATTTCTAACTTGTAAATTTCAAGTTTCAACCATAAAATGATATGTTCTCTTCTCAGTCGATACTTTTTTCTTTACTCATGTAGTATTTCAAGTTTCACACATGATCATCACATCTATAACAAGACAAAAAATGATGATACAAATGATACATGTATTATGTATATAATATTTTGTTTTTTAATATAAAAAAAGAGTAGTAATGTAGTATATATTAAATTAAATTTAAAAACGAACCTAGACAAAGCGAATAGTGATGCGACCGTTCGCTTGGCATGTCAAGTAAGTATATCGTAACCATAACCCGACCCGGTTTCACGAACGAGTGATAAATAGCCAAGTAATCAAGTTCCAGCACACGTAAGCCACTGTAAGACAACATGGGCCCTCGCTGCCGTCTCTTAACTCGACCAAAGAACTCTCCTCTGTGTTTTTCTTTTAAATAAATGAAGACTTAACGCCGTTAAAACCTTCACTTTCCTCCACGTATAAATACGCACTTGTCTGCTCTCTCTTTCTCTTCGACATACAAAACAAAAATATCAGAGCTCCGTTTCAGTTCTCGGGTGACCCGATAACCCGAACTTGTCTTCCTGTTCTTGAAGAAAATTATCTGTTCGCATTGAGTTGTATTGCTTCGTGAGTGTGAAGTTTTGTATTGAGAATCTGATTCTGTTTCGCTACGAAGCAGACATTTCAGGTCAGTAGGGAGATTCGTTGCTTGTGTTTTTGTACTTTCGCTTCTGTAGAAACGATTGAGAAAGCAAACAGAGATATATCACTCGTTTTTATCTTTTCAAACTATTTTTTTTCTCGGAAAAAGATTCACTGAGTTTTCTTTTTTTCATGGTAAGGTGCCTTGAACTGTTACATTGTTGCCCCTCCTCTGTCATTTGATTTTGACAGAATCGATTCGTCACTCGTCTCTATTATTTTTTGGGGGATAAAATAGCATAGTAAGTTTCCAAAAGATATCTCTAGTGTCCGATTCCTAAGTATTCAAACAGATTTTTCTTAAATCTTTCCAGGAAAATCTTACGTTTCTTGTTCGTTTCAAAAGCTTCCTTGTATTTATTGTTTCCTAACTTTTACTTTAAAGAAAGAAAGAAGAAGAATACGCCAAGTTTTTCTCTCTTGCCATCATCAATTGACTCGTCCTTTTACTCACATTTATTACGGTTGCTAATGTTGTGCAACCATTGATGGTCTATATGTAGGCTTAGACACAGAACAAACCCCACTCGTGCCGGCTATCACAATAGGACTAAACCTTAAAGAGGAAATAAAAGCAGCAGCGCTCTCTAATCAAACACGCAGATATCGAAGCAAAGGTCAGTAAATCTACTAATATCCATTCAAATCAAATCAAAAAATTCAATGTCTATAATAATGGCTTTTTGTATCAGTTATTCTTGCCTTTGCTTTTCATAATAAAAAACCCCATTCTTCGTAATTCGTGATCGTTTGTATTCTGAATACAGATTCATATCTGTAGCTTTCATCTCTCGACACGCTTTAGATTGGTCCATCATCACACACAACCCTAAAATAGAAACCAAACTCTTTTTCTTTTTCCTTACACGTGACTGTCAAGATTCCATTCTATTGTTTAATACATTCAATATTTCCTTTTCCAGTTTATTCCATTAATGATCGTATTTTTTGGTCTTGAATGGTGCTACACACGGAGGAATCTGAACATATTATTTGATTCTTTGTTAAGTTAGTAGTATTTTTATTTTGTTTTTTAATGTCAGGACTTTCGGCTACTGCAAAAAAAAAGTTTTATTCTTTCATCTCCTTTGATATGTGTTAGTTGAGGGATGGGCTCTTTGCTGCAAACAAAAGCATTTCTGTATACCATAACACTTTAAAGTACAAAGAAGAAAATTTTGTTTCTATTATGGTTGCTTTTAAAATGGACTATTTTACTCGTAAATTAATTAAAGTAAAGAGTCTATTTTAAACCATTTTTCAGAACATACAATTTTTTTTCCTCACTGGGGTCCTATCCTCTTATCCCCAAGTTCTATTTCTTTCTTTTTAAAAAAGAGAAGTGTAACTTGTAGTTTAAATATCTTTCAACACTTTTTGTCTCAATCAAAGATCAACGAACTAAATATAATGAACCTCCGTAAAAGCTTATATTATTTTATTAATTTCAGTTAGTGTTCTTTGCTTCAGAGATTAAAAAAAATCTCCGAGTTTACTGTTTTTTCTTTTCAGTTTTATGATATCTTTGGTATGAACAGAAATGGGTTTAGTTGTAGAAAAATAAAAAATGGGTTTAGTTCTTGAAATATTTAAGCTTTGGTTCTTATAAGTTAAACTATTTGATTCCAGCTAAGTGTGTAAATCTCCGAGGTTACTGTCTTTCCACTTTTATTATTTTCGGTATGAAATGGGTTTAGCTCTCTAAAATATTTAAGCTTTTGTTTGTAAGTTAAACTAAACCAAATCAAGGTTCTATTTTCTTTTGAGTAGTTGTTTTCTAACCAGAAGAGAGATACGTCACAACTTTTATCCTTTTGTGCTGTGTTTGCGTTAGAGAGAACGACAAATCGGCATCCGAATTCCCCTTCCTATATTCCAACTTGTAACTAATGTTTACAATTTGTCTGTTACTGCTATCGTAGGACCATTTCATCATTTCCTATTATTATTTTATATTTCAATAAATTAAAATATGTACTCTGATTACATAAGCTATATGTCTACCGTGTTTGATGTCGGATTGTGGATCCCGTTATTGTTTAGTTGTCTCTACTTTTGGTTTTGTAATGATTTTGTTTTGGTTTGTAGTATTATTCATTGAGGTTTGGTTGTGTGGTGTTTATTTTAAGTAGACTTTGTTTTATACGATTTTGTAGGGCTGAAAAGGCAAACAAATAGTGAGCAGAAAAGATGTTTACTTGCATAGCTTGTACGAAAGCAGACGGAGGTGAGGAAGTCGGTAATGGAGCGCGTGGAGGCACCACTCCCAATACTAAAGAAGCCGTCAAAAGCCTAACCACACAGGTCTCATCTCTATCTATGAATATCTTCTTTCGTTGTTGATCCTTCTACTTGCTTATTGAATCTTTCACCAATCTCTTTTTAATAGATTATGTCAGTGTTTATTTATCCAAAAAAAAAAAGAAAGTCAAACAAGTACGGAAAAATCCACATTGAAAGTTATATAATTTCTTGAGAGCATAGTGGCAGATTAATGCTTTGGTTAATATTTGCTAATGAAGTAGTTTTTTGAATATAATTTTAATCATGTTAGATCTCGTCGATCCTCTTTAAAGAATATGATCATATTAGTCGTCTTTTTACTTCTTTTGGCTAAATATATACTTCTCTTGGCGCATTTAGTCATGGCTAAAAGCCTGAAACTACGTACATATAATGGTAGTGAAACTGTTGTATTCAACATCATTGCGTTTTAAAATGTGTGTGTGTGTGGGTAACTTGTGTTATGCAGATTAAAGATATGGCTATAAAATTCTCGGGTGCCTATAAACAATGCAAGCCATGCACTGGTTCCACTACCAGCCCCTTGAAGAAAGGACACAGACCGTTCCCAGATTATGACAACGCTTCTGATGGTGTTCCCTACCCTTACATGGGTGGAAGTGCCGGCTCAACTCCTGCTTGGGACTTCACAAACTCCTCTCACCATCCAGCCGGACGATCAGAACCAAAAAAGTTCACTTCAGTCTATGGAAACGATCGGGAATCTATATCTGCTCAGTCTTGTGATGTGGTACTAGATGAGGAAGGGCCTAAAGAATGGATGGCTCAAGTAGAACCAGGTGTCCATATCACATTCTCGTCGCTTCCCACCGGAGGAAATGATCTTAAGCGGATCCGCTTTAGGTAAATTGAACTACTCAAAACAACCTCTGTGTGTGATCTTTAAGTTTTTTTTATAGATCAGTAGGTAGTGACTAAAACAGAACCTGCATGTCCTGTTTTGTGTCTTGTTTTGAAAACTAACCATTACTTGTGTCTTGTTTTGAAAGCCGAGAGATTTTCGACAAGTGGCAAGCTCAACGGTGGTGGGGTGAGAACTATGAAAAAGTCGTTGAGCTTTACAATGTACAGAGATTCAACCGCCAAGCTCTTCAAACTCCTGCAAGATCCGAGGACCAGGTTAAAAACACATTCCGAAAGCTCTCTCCTCCAGACAAGAACCTTTAGTGAACCGTGTCTTGTTTATTTTTTTTCAGTCACAGAGAGATTCAACTTACTCAAAGATGGAATCAGCGAGAGAGAGCAAAGACTGGACACCAAGACACAACTTCAGACCTCCAGGAGTTAATGTGCCGCATCATTTCTATGGTGGCTCTAGCAACTATGGTCACAATGGAGGACCTCTGATGGATGCATCACGAACCACGACTTCCTCGAGAGATGAGGCACCGTCCATGAGCAATGCTAGTGAAATGCAGGCTGAGTGGATTGAAGAGGATGAGCCAGGCGTTTATATTACTATCAGACAGTTAGCAGATGGGACTAGAGAGTTACGTCGTGTCAGATTCAGGTATAGCAAACTTCTAAGCTAAGCATTTAGGATCAATCGTTTAAACCCTCTAAGCTAAGCTAAGCTCATGGTTCAGGATCCCTGTTACCTTAAAGTATGAAACATTTACAAGATTTTCAGCAGTTTGAATTGGTTATTTAGTACTTAAAATCCTATGATTAGTTTGGTTTCCGGATTATAATATCGGTGACCAAAGAGATGTTGTAAGACATTTTGAATTTCATCATTATATTGATACCGTTACTAATGTTTGTTTTTTGGTTTAATCAACAGCCGGGAACGATTTGGGGAAGTGCATGCAAAGACGTGGTGGGAGCAGAACAGAGAGAGAATACAAACCCAATACCTCTAGGAACAGGGAAATATGAGGCTTTTCATAATCTTTAATTAACAAATTAGTTAATCTCCAGCACACAACAATACAGCTATACACATTTTGGTTATCATGTTTAATCTTGGCTTAATATCTATACATAAATCAATCATCGATCACTAAGCCTAAATATATACATACAACCTATATAAAAACCTAACAGACAAAAATTGTGAATCTAATACTATATAAAAGTTGAGACTATAAACTATCGAGGGCGTCCACATAAGATTTAAAACCATCAATCGTAGTATGACAAATCAATATTTTAGTTTGCTTTTCTAAAAATGTCAAAAAAATTTAAAAATCAAATTATAAAAATGTCAACATTACCAAATATATTGTTTATTTTAAACTATAATATAAATCAATATCAAATAAGGTAGATTTACAAAGATATAAATACTATATTAAGTTAACATAATGTTTAATAGTTTTTTCGAAAACTAAAAATAAATAACAAAAGAATAATTAAATTTAAAATACAACACTTTCATATAATTATAATTATATAAATCTAAAGTTAAACTCATGATTTTCAAAGCTTAGGTTACATAATATTGAAAATATTCTGAAATAACATATAATATATATAAGTTGATGTTATAAATCATTGAGAATATTCACATATTATTTTAAAGTACTAAAATCTACGAATTGTTTTTTTTTTTTAATTTTCTATTTCTAAAAATGTCAATATTACAAAACAAAATTATTTCAAAAATAAAATCTATATCTATACTATATAAAAGTTGATGATATAAGCCATTGAAAGCTTCCACGTAGGATTTTAAACGACTAATCGTATTATGACAAAAAAACATTTAATTTGTTATTTTAAGTATGTCAATGTTTCCAAAAAAACTCTTTATTTCATAATAAAAAAAATCAATATTAGATAAGGCAAACTAACAAAAGTAAAACCATTATACATATATTAACTTAATATATATATATATATATATATATATATATTAATATTTCGAAATTTAACATAAATTAACTATAAATAATAATTAATTTTAAAATACAATAATTCAAACAATTATAACTATAAATTTAACTCATGATTTTCAAAATTTAGGCTATATGCTATTGAAAATATTCATTAATAACATGCATTATATATAAGCTAAGAATGTAAATAAGTGAGAAACAATTCATTATATTTTGATTAGGATTTAGAAAATTCCATAAAATCATTTAAAATAAAATTGAAACCAATATCAAACAAGGTAAGTTAACAAAAGTAAAACATTATAATTAAATTTTATTTAATATATATAATATTTCTCGAAATGTAACATTAAAATAAAATACAAAATAAGAATTAATATTAAAAATGCAAGACTTTCAAACAATTATAACTAATCATTAATTAACATTAACTCATGATTTTCAAAATTTAGAATATATGCTATTGAAAATATTCAAAAATAACATATATTATATATGAGGCTATAAGTAATTGACAGTATACACATAAGATTAGAAAAAAAAACAATCAAAATATGAAAAATCATAATTATAGTTTACTATTTTTAAAATGTTAAAATTTCTAAAATTGATAATACAAAATGGAATTCAACATCAAATAAGGTGAACTATTAAATAAAAGTTGAGGCTAAAAGCCATTA
Source organism: Brassica rapa (assembly GCF_000309985.2). Taxonomy (NCBI): domain Eukaryota; kingdom Viridiplantae; phylum Streptophyta; class Magnoliopsida; order Brassicales; family Brassicaceae; genus Brassica; species Brassica rapa. The sequence continues at coordinate 17,754,885 of NC_024799.2, read as the reverse complement.
GGATATGATTTAAAACAACCAATCATATTATGACAAATAAAGATTTTTATTTTTTAGTTTTAAATATGTCAATGTTTCCACAAAACTATTTTTATTTCATAATAAAAAGAAATCAATATTAAATAAGGCAAACTAAGAAAAGTAAAAACATTATACATATATTAACTTAATATATATATACATATATATAATAATTTCTAAATTTAACATGAATTAACTAAAAATAATAATTAATTTTAAGATGCAATAATTCAAACAATTATAACTATAAATTTAACTCATGATTTTCAAATTTAGGCTATATGCTATTGAAAACATTCATAAATAACATACATTATATATAAGCTAAGACTATAAATCAGTGATAAACAATTCAGTATTTTTTTATTAGAATTTAAACATTTTCATAAAATCATTTAAATAAAATAGAAACTAATATCTAACAAGGTAAGTTAACAAAAGTAAAACATTATAAATAAATTTACTTCGAAATTATATTTCTCGAAATGTAACATTAAAATAAAATACAAAATAAGAATTAATATTAAGAATACAAGACTTTCAAAAAATTATATGTAAATTAATTAAACTCATTGTTTTCAAAGTTTAGGTTATATATTATTGAAAATATTCAAAATAACATATACTATATATGAGGCTATAAGTCATTGTGAGTATACACACATGATTAGAAAAAAAATCAATATATGAATTATAATTACAGGTTACTATTTTTAAAATGTTAAAAATTTCCAAAATTGATAATACAAAATGGAATTCAACATCAAATAAGGTTAACTAATAAATAAATCATTAAATTCAATTGATTCATATATATATATATATATATAATATTTGGAAATTTAACAAACAAATTAACCAAAATAATATAAAATATGAAGATACAATATTTTTCCTTTCAAGAACACAAAATAGAAATATACACTTCAAAATAAAATTTCAAAAAGTGTATTTTTTTCTCTCACATCATGCAAATTATCTGTTAAATTATCAATGTAAAATCAATAGCCTCTAATTTATCTAAGAATTATTTTTTTTTTCAAAAAGAAAATCATCATTCTTTTGTATTTTTTCTTGCCTGAAATATGAATTCAACTATAAAAAATTATATTTCATCTCTTTTGGGCTTTCAAGTTGTATATTTGATTATTGTGCATCCATTTGACATACTTATATATATATATATATATTTGGGTAAATATAAAGTAAGTTGAGGTTTAAGCTAATTAGTTGGATGTATATATATATATATATATATATTATTGTAATAGTTATCGATATAAATATATTTAAATTAGAAAATTTTATAAATGACTTACAACTTCCAAGATAAATAATTTTATAAATGTTTTTCATTTTTTATAAATGATTTGTAAAGAATGTATGGACTTTGTAAAACATTAATAGTTGTTATAATACTTTATATATGAATATATATGCTTTACATAAGAATATAAAATCATTATATCGATTTATATAAATTGTCTTCGTTCATTATTTTATGTAGTTTATAAATATAAAAAAGAATTGATCAAACATTATTACTATTTCTATAATTTTGACAATTGGTTACTATAAATCATTATTTGTAATATTATGCAGATTATTTGGCAAGTGATATTAATGGATTATTAGACTTACCTTTTATGTTTAAGTCTAATTAAAATAAATAAAAATTAAAACTCAGCGACCATTCAAATTATAATAACTAGGTGATCGGTCCGCACCCTGTGCGGGTATAAGAACATGATCGGTCTGCACCCTGTGTTCTCTCTCGGCCCGTACTTCACGAGAGGGAACACAGTAACGTCAGTATGAAGAAGCAGATATTGTGTGTATGTATAATTGCAACGTCACAAAATATTCTGTGTGTTTACGAAGATACTTTCATTCAAAAAATAGAATAAATAGTGTATAGTTTTAGAAGTAACAGATTTTATATTATCATTAATTAAAATTGTATTGTATATGTTTCGTAATTCTTTATTTTAGGTGAATAATATTATTTTTCCATAAATAATAAACAAACATTTATGTAGACATATTAAAAGAAAATATAATAAAAATCAAAATATTATCCATAAATAATATAAATTATGAAGTACATTTCTCGATAAAGAAAGCAAATTCAATTAGAAACGTGCAAAAAATTAAATAAATTTTGTAAGCAATTTGACGGGTTAACATTATTTGATAAATTTATAAATTTCAAAATTTTATTGAACATGAAATAATATTAAATTGACATACCGTCATCGGTCTCCTAACTCATCAAAACCCATCTGGCAAATACAAAAAATAAATAATTGTAACAGTTTATATATTTTAAAATTTGTATTTGAAAAAAGTAGATTAAAATTACGTACCGTGACTATGGAATATTCTGAAAAATTTGTTTGTAGAAAACATTCAATGTTTTTGTCTTCGGCTTTCCTTCTTTACCAGTTATTAGGATTTTTAATCCAGATCTCGACTTAACTCTTGAAAGTGCAACTTTGCCTTGCATTTTGTAAGCATTTTATAAATTATTTTAAAATTATGATAAATTTATTCTTTAAACAACGATAAATAATTTAAAAATAATATTAATAAACATTTTTGGATTTTGTAATATTTAAAATAGTTATTATATAATTATATTCGAACACAATTTATCAAGTAGAGGATAAAACTATTATAATTATCTTATATAAAATTTCGTTCATTTTATTTTACAGGTTATAAATATTAAAAGTAATAAATAAAACATTATTAGTCTTTCAATAATTTCGAGAATAGTTTCGTTATTTGTAATATTCGTTCGATTATATGGCAAGTGATGATAAACGTCAATAAGTTAAACAATTCTTCCATATTTGGTAAATATATATATATATATATATAACAATGACAAATTAAATGGTAGAGTATGTAAACACCTGTTTTCTACAAGCGTGAGTTAGAACACCGCCGTATTTAAGAATCATAAGGGCCTCTACAGGTCTTTATTCTTCGCCTTCACCATCCCACTTCAGCGGCTTCAGTTGAACCTTCCTGTATATCCTTGAGAAATTTCCTCCATGCGCCATTCCAAAAAGTTCTCTGCTGTGAAAAAATGACCTCATGAATTAAATAAAAAATGCATAATGCTAGCTTACTTATAAGATAGTATATTCAACAAAAAAAAATGATATAAGATAGTATTACTAAATGATACTATGTAATACTTTCCCGGAAAATATTCAACAAAGAGAGAGAAAGTACTAAAGAACCTATTCAAGAACTGCTTTAACTTGGCGAAGCTTCTCAGCATGTTCAATCAAGGTTTTCTGGATCACTATCACTCTCATGACCTGGTATACATATAAAAAAAGGAAGACATATTGTCGTTACCAGTATTCAACACATGGAAAAGATAGACCAGACATGCTTTTTGGAGACAAGACACAAAGAGTTGAGTTCAAGGTTCTAAAGATGAAGAGCCTTTGCGTCTAAACACATTTTTCTTAGCACACAAGCAGCATTGTCGTAATACCTTAATAGTATGAGAGGAGAGATTTGTGAATAATACTTTAAAGAATGAAAAGAGAATGTTTGTATTTTAAAACATTGGGTGTCTCCTATATATATACAGTCGATTTATTCTCATATTAATGATTTTAATATTTTGCACAATAAATAATAAAATCGTTTAAAGAAAGATATTAAATGTGTATTGTCAAAAAATGATTTGCATATGATATGATTTTAACTTGTGCAAGTAATCCATATTAGAAAGGTAAGTTATTAAAAACAAACAACCTAATTAGAAACATTAAAATATTTTGTAAGCAATATAATAAATATGATATCAACATGCGCAAGTTTACCGTTTGAATAATAAGGAAAGTTTTTAATATTTGTCTTAATTCTAAATCTTGCCCAAGGGTAAACTAAATCGATAAAATTTAAAGATTTCAACTTGCGCAAGTAATCCATATTGTGAATAAGTGATTTGCATATTTAATGATTTCAACTTGCGCAAGTAATCTATATTAGAAAGGTAAGTTATTAAAAACAAATTTTGTCAATAATTTATTTGCATATTTAATGATTTCAACTTAATCGATATTAAATGTGTATTGTCAAAAAATGATTTGCATATGATATGATTTTAACTTGCGCAAGTAATCCATATTAGAAAGGTACGTTATTAAAAACAAACAACCTAATTAGAAACATTAAAATATTTTGTAAGCAATATAATAAATATGATATGAACATGCACAAGTTTACCGTTTGAATAATAAGGAAAGTTTTTAATATTTGTCTTAATTCTAAATCTTGCCCAATGGTAAACTAAATCGATAAAATTTAATGATTTCAACTTGTGCAAGTAATCCATATTGTGAATAAGTAATTTGCATATTTAATGATTTCAACTTGCGCAAGTAATCTATATTAGAAAGGTAAGTTATTAAAAACAAATTTTGTCAATAAGTTATTTGCATATTTAATGATTTCAACTTGCGCAAGTAATCCATATTAGAAAGGTAAGTTATTAAAAACAAACAACCTAATTAGTAGGAGTGGACACTTTACCCGATATCCAAAGTGGCACCCGAACCCGATCCGAAAAACCCGAACTGAAATCCGAACCGAAATAGCAAAATACCCGAACGGGTATTGAATAAGGAGAGAATGGATACCCGAACGGATAATACCCGAACCCGAATAGATATCCGAAGATAACCGAACATATGTATAATTAACCTTATATTTTCAGTTTACATCTCTCATTTTATATAAAATATTTATATTGATACTACACATACTTTAAGTTATATGATATACATACAATTACGAAAAAAATGATTTGCTACTAACTTAAAATGCATGTCAAGTTTTTTATTTAAAAAATTAACAAAAAGTTACATTCGAAATTTAAAAACAATAACTAAATTAAAGCATTTTAGTTTTAAAATCTTATGTCCAAATCTATTAACTATTCAATCTATTAAAAATAAAAAATTAGTTAACTGAAAGTTATATTTTTAAATATAAGAAACTTGAGAAATGAAAATTTTAATTTTTTTTTTAAATCTAAATATCCGAACCAGATCCAAAATAACCGAATCCGAACTAAAAATACCCGAACCCGTCCCGAAGTACAGAAATACCCGAACGGGTTCTACACCTCTATACCGAAATACCCAAAAATCCGAAATACCCGATCCGAACCCGAACGGGTACCCAAGGCTAAACTAAATCGATAATTATTATCCCCTAGCTATATATGGGCTTAACCAAATCGACAATAGTTTTGGGCTTGTCTACACATAAGCGATTGATTAAAATAAATGAAAAAGAAAAATTCAAAAAAACCAGCCAATAGAATTATAACATTTTTCCTGAGAAGCGCTATATGAGTGCCACCTCAGCAGAAATCACTAAAGTGACTTCTCTTTTAATGTATAGGGGGATTTTCTTAAGATTTCACCAATGATCGATACGTAAAAAAAAGTCACTTAAGTGACTTCTCAGTTAATATATGTAGGATGCCTTCAAATTATCATAATTAAAAATGTCCATGTACATTTTTAACAAAAAAAATCTTATTAATTTCCTTTATTTATAAACATAAGTAAGATAAGAAAACTAAAATATGCCCCTTTAGATCAGATGCCCTAATCATATATATATATATATATATATATATATATATATATATATATATATATATATATATGAGTTTGGTTCAAATTTCTGGCTTTTGAGTTATTCAAATTTATGAAGTATAATCAAACCGAATTAAGATCTATATAGGATTGGTTCGGTAGAGTTTTTGATTCAGTTGCATAGTTTTTATGTCATGATGATCAAAATTGAGTGATTTTGGATAAACTTAAAATACTAAAAAGCTTATTGTTGTCTACTCTAGTTGATTGGCAAGTTCGTTGGGACATTTTCTCTGGTATTTGCCGGCTGCGCGGCAATGGTGGTAAATGAAACGTATGGTAAACCGGTGACACTTCCTCGCATAGCTATGGTGGGGACTAACCATAATGGTTCTACTCAATTGGTCATGTCTCCGGTGCACATTTCAACCTTGCTGTTGCCTTAGCTTCTTCTACGAAGTTCCCTTTTAAACAGGTGACCAAAGAGAAAAAACATACTACTATCAAATTCAGTTCTTACATTCTTATAAATGTTAGTATTGTACCAATCCAAAAATAATTATATGAGGGTATTATATGACATGCTGCCGATAGCGAATTTTGTTTTTGCTAAGAATGCTAATATTATATTAATGATTTCAGATTTTTCAAAGTAGAATCTAGTGGCTACTCCACCTTGGCAAAAAAAAAAAAAAGGGGAGAGCAATAAAGGTTAAAAAAATAAAGGAGAGCAATAAAAAAAAATGCTAATATTATATTAATGATTTTTTTTGCTAAGAGTGCTAATATTATATTAATGATTTCAGATTTTACAAAGTAAAATCTAGTGGCTACTCCACCTTGGCAAAAAAGATAAAAAAATAAGGGAGAGCAATAAAGGTTAAAACAATAAAGGAGATTAAAAAAAAAAAGAAGCTAATATTATATTAATGGTTTTTTTTTTTTGCTAAGAATGCTAATATTATATTAATGATTTTAGATTTTACAAAGTAGAATCTAGTGGCTACTCCACCTTGACAAAAAAGATAAAAATAAGGGAGAGCAATAAAGGTTAAAATAATAAGGGAGGAAAAAAAAAACCAGAACGAGTCAGCTCTGGTGGTAAAGGGGTTGCGGCTGTAACTTCCGCCACCCGAATTTGATTTGCTCTGGAAGAGGCTATTTACATTGTTTGGGTTCCCGGCAAAGAACACCTTTTTTTTTTGTAAAAGTTAAAAAACCTAGAAAAATTACAATAACCATTTAGACAAGAGGTTTCAAAATTGCTTTCTCTTCCTCCTTGCCAGGATTATGTTCTTGACATGTCTGTAAACCATATTCGCGATCACTGCCGGGGCCATAACACAATTATTATGGTAAATGTTGTTTCTCTGCCTCCACAGGTGGAATACCGTAGCTTGAACTGCAAGTTTTCGTAGAATGGAGGGACTGGTAGGAGAGGAGGCTCGGATCCAAGAGAGGAGCTCACTCCAATTCCAGAACAGCTGAGAGGGTGGATTTAAGCGGGAGAGAATCTGATTCCAGACGTCCTTGCTGAACTGACACGTAAGAAGAAGGTGGTCCCTTGTCTCCGGTTCAAGTGAGCAAAGGCAGCAGTTTGTTTGTAATTGCAGTCCCCAGGAGGCGAGTCTTGTTCTTGTGGGAAGCCTGTCGTAATTGGCAACCCACATTTTGAATGAATGTCGTAATTAGCCTCCAAACCAAACACTATCCGCCCATTGCTTTTCATCCTCGTTTGGTCGCAATGCTTCCCATGTCTAAGATGAAGAGAACGTTGAGCCATTGCTGCCTTCTATCCTCCATTCATAATACCATATTTGAGTTAAATAAAACAAATACTTTTCTCTGTAACAAACTTCCTCTTGATTCTTTCAGCTCAATCTCTAATATGGTATCAGAGCGGTGAGATTCACATTTCCTGCTTCGTTTCCCCTCGATCTGAGCCCCGTTCAACTCCATTTCACTTCGATTTCAGCTCCAGTCATCTCCGATTCACGATTCGATGTTATGAGTCTTTCCATTTTCGTCATCGTCTTTGTTCGATCGATTCTTTTGGAGTTCTTTGCAATCTATCACTTTCTCTCAGTTGTGATTGCTCTCTTGATCTTGCGATCCTCCGCTTATTGATCTATCTTTATGTTCATCGACTCTTGGATTCTTGATTTTCAATTTCGCCTTTACCTTCGGTTCGTGATTTCGCTATGCCTCCTTTTTATGCGAATGTTGTCAACTCTACATCGACGCCACCGTCATCTCAACATCCGGTGATGGCTAAGCAACAGCATCGCTTCAAGATCCGAATTTGAATCCTCTCTACGTTCACAGTGCGGATCATGTTGGTATTACTCTTGTCTCAGAAATTCAACTCAACTCTTTTCTACATACATAACATGTATTTATACTCACTAGTCTACCGGTTTATACATTAAACCACTGGTTCAATCATTCTAATAATTCTGATACACTCTAATATACATAATCCATTTATGCATGCATGATAACATTTTTATTGACCATGACGATTTTGCATGATCAATTCATGAGTATATTTAAACAAACACGAAAATTTTGTTATCAAACAAACTATGTATTGTATATGATGTTTGATCATTTTATTTTAATAATATTTTGAACACCCAAAAAATCATAAAATATTTTGAATCTTGTTTTAAAGATAAGTTTACAACTTCCAATTTCCACTTAATTTTTTTATAGAAAATATATATTCTATTTTGAAACAGGCCTTAGAAAATATTTTATTTAAACAAAATTATCTTAAAATTTGCCTTAGGTCCGTCAAAGCTTATAAGCACAAGGCACATAAATAACATGATGATTTCATGAATATAGTAATATAAACTACTTGTGATCAATATCTTTATATAGGTTCCGGGCTATATTGTTGCTCAAGTTCTCGGATCAACCTTAGCGGCCGAAGCTCTACGGCTCGTCTTCATCTGAACGACAACGTTTGCAGCCTCAAAGGCGATGTTTATGTGGGAACGTACCCATCAAATTCTAAAACTGCGGTGTTTGTAGTAATTCATCGATACTTTCAACTTGATCTTTGTTAATTCGGCAGTAGCTACTGATAAACGAGCAAACGAATCATTTGCAGGAATTGCTATTGGTGCAACCATAGTACTCGACATCTTGTTTAGCGGGTAGCTAAATCCAAGCCCATTGGAATATATTTTATAAAATTATTATGATTGTTTTTAGAAATTGTGTAAGAAATATGGTTGTTTTTGATAAATCGATTAGGCCAGTCTCGGGAGCATCAATGAATCCAGCAAGAAGCTTAGGCCCTGAATATATATGGGGATGTTATAAGGATTTATGGTTATACATTGTTTCAACGGTCATCGGAGGATTAGCATGTGCATGGACTTATAATATGTTACGGTCTACAAATAAATCATATGGTGAGATAGTACGTCCATATTGCAATAAAGTTTCTTCGAACAATGGCAAAGAAGCATCTCAATACGATTTTTGTGTTCTTCGAGTGGTTGACCCGAATAACCGGAAAATTTTCATATTTTCATCTTCCACTGACTTTAACGACACATGTAATGTCACATGCAAATTGGCGTAACGGCATGAAAAAAACCTCTCTCCTCAAAAACTTCTCACTAAAAGCTCTCGTCTTTCTCCCTTATTCGGTTGTTCCGGCGTCGGAGGCGTTCTCTTCCTTCCTCCTCTTTGGTTTTGCTTTCGCCTCCTGTTGTTGCTTTATTCCTTGGGTCGATATACTTGGAGTTATGATCTTTTACCTGCTTCTCATCACGGTGAGACCTCGCCGTTTGTGGAGTTCGTCAGCCATTTGGAGGTCCGGTGAGGCGCGTAAGGGTGATTCAGCTCAGGGGGTCGGGTTTTAGGGATTGAGATTCGTCGGAGTTTCGTTTTCTCCTTTAGATCTCCGGCGTGTTTCAAGGAACGGTGGCGCGTGGCTTTGCCGAGGGGTCTCTTCTTCCCAGATCTGGGCTTCACTGGAATCATCTCTTTCGATCTGTTCTGGAGGAGTGGGGTGGTGGCGCGTGGGTTCTCTGCTCGCTTGGTGTCTCGCGGCGGAAGCTCACCTCGCCGTCATCCAAGAAGTTTTCGGTGTGTTTTTCACCGACGCGTGCAAGGAGGTTAGGTCGTCGTGTGTCGGTCGCATCTTCTTGGTGGTGGCGCGTGCAAGTCTGTAGCTCGGCGGAGGGAGCGAGTCGTCTATGGCTCCGGCCAATCTCGGGTTCCGTTGCTTCTTCTTTGATTCCTCAAGTCACGGCATCCCAGCTAGCTCTCGGCTTGTGTCTTCGCGATGTCACTTCTCCGAGCGTTTGATGCTTGCTCTCATTAGGAAGTTTGTCGCTTGTCTTCGAGAGCTTCCGGATGGGTTTTGAAGCGGACAGTCCTCTGGTTCTCAGAGGTTGAGCAAGGCGGGTACTCGGTCCTTCTTTCGGTGGACTGGTCTCGAAGACAGCTTGCGCTGAAGCTCATCATCCCAGCGCCAGGGTTTTAGTCATTTGGCTGCTCTAGTGGATGTGTTTCTAACCGTTTCGTTGCAGGTTTCGTTCTAGTTGGTTTGTGTGTTGCAGCCTCTTTCAATCCCGTTTTTTAGTTTTATGTTTGCTTGTGTTGTTGTCTGTTTTTTTTCTTGTGTTTAGGTTGTGATAGTTTTAGATCGTGATGTTGTGTTGTAATCTCTCTGATCTTCATGGTGGTAATGGATCATTCGGGGAGGAGGAAGCGGAGACTTGTTCTCCCGCCCCGATTAACCGGAACCAGCCGGTGATCACCGATGTTGGGTCTGGGGTTATGATAAGCGGCTTGTCTGTGTATCCTTCTTAGAGTTGGGTCCGGAGTTTAGCGAAGTAACCCGTCTGTGTATCATTCGGAAGTGTAGCGGAGCAGTTTTAGGTTGTACGGATTTTATCTGAGTCTCTGTTTGTATCCATTACTTATGCCCATTTGGGATGATGAATAAAAGTCGGAATTTAAATTAAAAAAAAAAAGTTGGCGTAACAGACATGTGTTGTACCAAGATTTGCATATAAGTTGGACATATAGGTCACAAACTTGTATGACAAAACTGAATAAAATTGTTTTGAGCTCAAGGGTCAAAATATTGAATAAAGGAAGAATTGGCTAAGAACATCATCAATGGTTAAGTCTCTCAGACATAAATTCTTAAGCACTTATATTAATATTTTAGTTCAATTTATTTATCTGATTTAAATTTAATATTTAAAAAACAAGAACACCAATAAAAGAGAAACATCTGTAGAAATCAATTCGATCAATGTTCTCTTTCTTACTTTACTATATTTTACTATTACTTTTGTGAGAGACTTTTCTTCCGAAACAACCATTATTCATGTTCTAATGGACCATATTAAGAAATGGTTTGTTTCTTTATACCTTTGATTGTATTACTTTTGTCCCAACATGCCTTTGCTTTTATAAATACGAAATTAACCCTCTAATTTATAATTTAGTACAAAATGACTGTCTAACCTAATTTATAAATTATGTTGGCTAATTAAGAAATAATAGTTAAATATGTATATAGTTTATCTATTTAGTTTATTAATAAAGTAATTCTAAATATTTAGTCCATTTTTGTCACGATCAACATTGTGTTCTTCGCTAAGAGAAAAACATTTTCTCTCAACCTCTCTTGGTGATCTTGGCAATTGATTACGGGGAATCTTATGAACTCTGTTTAGAAATTTCGGCCAACTATCACCGGCTCATCGTCATCCTCTTCATGTTATGTCAGAGCCTCTTCTGTTTCTGGATATTCAAGGTGATTGTCAGATTAAACCTCGTAAAAAAACCTTGCTTCTTCTGAATAAAGGAATAAGATCGTTGAATCAAAAAAAAAGTTGAATTCAATTTGATCCAATGTAACTCAACGTCAAGTACAAGATAAGTTTGAATAAAATTAGTTAGGATTTCTTCTTAGATTTTCTCAGATTTATAAATATATGAAAATATAGAATACATAATATAGAATACATATATTTTTCTTAAAAGAACATAAACAAAAGGTTGGAATACATATTATAAAATGATAGAACTTAGGGAAGATGTTAGAATTTAAATTCTACCACATTTCACTGTTTTATCTACGATATATAATAGAATAAGGGATAAACACAAGTTAACGTTTTTATTTTTATTTTTCTACAATAAAGTAAAAAGCGTACAATACATATTGTATTAAGAAAAACAAAGAAATTTGGTTATAACTCAGGCACACGTATTCTATATTTGGATAGATCATAGTACGTACTTTACATACGAATTATAACTTTTATAAAACGTTTAAGATAAACTAGAATATCTATTTTATCCTTGTAAAAGGGTTATAATATACGTTGCATACTATAATATATATAAAAAAAGGGCAACATATAAGGGAGATTTAACCTGCATGCTCATTTTTTTAAATAAAACCTTTATAAACTAAAACAATATAAAACTGATGTACCTGGCACTTGCCACACTTCCTTAAATCCGCCTTACTATGATGCTATTTTTGGCTCTTTTCTAAGAAGAATTCGTCAACATGAAATTGTCATGCTGTATAGAATATACAATTCAACTTCATCATTTGCTTATAAACTAACAAAAACTAGAGTTCTCAAATGAGCAAACCATTAACATTTTCTGAGAAAAGTATCTTATCAATGGCCGAGATCTCTGGTATTACTGTTCGGACACAAACCACCATCTTAAACATCGAAGATGGTAGATCCAGTGGTGATTCCCGGTTACCAGATTCCCCCTGTTCTCTTATATGCATATCCTTCGTTCAAAAGGTAATGATGTGCTTTGTTGATTTTATCGAGACATTGATTAGTCGTATTCAAAATTAAACATATATTTAAGAAACAAAAAGGATTTAACATATATGCACGTTCTGTTTTGTCTTTGGTTCAAATATTTGACTTTTGACTACATTCAAATGTGAAGTATAATAATCAAACCAAATTAACATCTATACAGGATCGGTTCGGTAGAATATTACGTAGTTTAACTATTTTGTTAACCATTCTTTTTCTTAGCTACGGTGTTTTAAATATTGAAAACGAGCAGATCAATACCATTGAATTCAAACTAAAACTCGGTTTAGTCATCATATGTGATGATGATGAAATTGAGTTTTTGGGGATAAATTAAATTGATTTTATTGCTATATAACTAAAATCGTATTGTTGTATATATACTCTAGTTGATAGGCGAGTTCGTGGGGACATTCTCTCTTGTATTTGCGGGATGCTCGGCAACCGTGGTAAATGATACGTACGGTGAACTGGTGACACTTCCCGGCATAGCTTTGGCATGGGGTCTAACCGTAATGGTTATGACCTACTCAATTGGTCATGTCTCCGGTGCTCATTTCAATCCTGCTGTTTCCATTGCGCTTGCTTCTTCTAGAAAGTTTCCTTTTAAACAGGTGACAAAAGAATAAAATAATACTATCAAATTTAGGGTTATATATGATATGATTTAAGTGATTTTCATCATAAATCTATGCTTGATATATATATAACATTTTGTATTCATCCATAATGGTACTCTATATAGGTACCGGGGTATATTGCCGCTCAACTTCTCGGATCAACCTTAGCGGCCGAAGCTCTCAGGCTCATGTTCCATCTGAATAACAACGTTTGTAGCCTCAAAGGCGATGTTTATGTGGGAACACGCCCTTCAGGTTCCAACACAGCGACATTCATAGTGGAACTCATCGCTACTTTCAACTTGTTGTTTGTTATTTCGGCTGTAGCTACTGATAAACGAGCAAACAGATCATTCGCAGGCGTTGCTATTGGTGCAACCGTAGTACTCAACATCTTGTTCAGCGGGTACTTATATCGAAGTCCATTAGAATATTTTTACAAAGTTATTATGATTGTTAATGCTTTGTTTTTGAAAATCGATTAGACCAATCTCGGGAGCATCAATGAATCCAGCAAGAAGCTTGGCTCCTGCTTATATATGGGGATGTTATAAGAACTTATGGTTATATATAGTTTCACCGGTTATTGGAGCATTGATAGGTGCATGGACTTATAATATGTTACGGTCTACAAATAAATCATATGGTGAGATAATACGTCCAAATTGCAACAAAGTTTCTTCGAACGATCACCAAGAAGCATCTCAAGACGACTCTTGTGTTCTTCGAGTTGTTGACCCAAATAACCGGAAAATTTTTATACTTTCATCGCCCACAGACATCAACGAAACATGTAATGTCACTTGCAAGTTGGCATAAAAGACATATGTGTTGGTACAGAATACCACCACTGTTTTAAAAAGATGTATGTTCTAATTAATTTTTTACACATTTAAAAAAAAATCATAAGTAGTCTTGGTTATCAATGAATTATTTTTTTGTAGCTAATTGTTCTCCATAACTTTTAACCAATATAATTTCAATAACCATGTTTTTTGTTAAGTTTACAATTTTTAACTAGTATTATGGTTCATGCTATGCATGGGCAAAAGGATTGTTAAACTATTCATACCAAAATATAATTTTTGAAAGTGTATAACACGAATTTAATTTAAGAAAATAAAAACAAATTTAAATTCTAAAAGGAAAAAAATAAAAATTTATTGGCAATTCACGAATTAGGTAATGAACTTTTTCCTTAACAATTACACAATGAATTTGAACGACAATTTGAAGATGAACTAAAACCTAAAAATAATACAAAACTAATTATAAAACTATTTAGAAGACTTTTTGTCAACATTTAGAAGGCTAAGTACAATAAAAATATATATATTTTATACTGAATCTAAATATGTAAAAACACCAGATGAGAACATGTGTGTTTAGTATGACCCCGTCCCAAAATTGATAGGTTCATTTCAAATTTGATAAGACTCTCTCGAGTTGAACCCCAATTGAAGTTTCTCAAACGTGAAACAAAAGATCTCTATATTATTATTTGAGAAATCAATTTCTTACATGTCGGTATTTACGGTAACTCTCACGATGTTGATTACATAGATACTTTTAATGAACTAAAATATTATATATGATTGATAATAATCATGTATTTCCTTTTTCATAATAAGATCTTAGTTAACTTTTTAATTTAATTTCCTTTTCTAAAAACACATAAATAAAAAAGGAAATATTTATAAAATAAAAATATAAAATTATTATATAGAAACGAATTTAACTTATTTTCTAAAATTTCCTTAAACAACATAAATAAAAAGCAAAATATATAAGCTTTTAACATATATATATAACATAGCTTCACAAAAATTGTAAATATAATTTTTTAAAAAAAAATATTCTTCTAAAAGATAATATTTTTACTTTGAATATTAACTTTAATATATTTTATTGTCATTCCTTTTTCAATATAAGACTTTAGTTAACTTTTTAATTTAATTTTCCCTTTTGCAAAAATACATAAATAGAAAAATAAATATTTATGAAATATAAACATAAAAAAAATTATATACAGAAATTTAATTATTTTTCTAAATTTTTTCAAAAACCGTAAATAAAAAGAAAATATATAAACTTTTACTATCTCTATAATATTATTTGAGAAGTCAGTTTCTTATGTGTCGCTCTTACGTTAACTCTCACGATGGTTGATTATATTGATACCCTTAACGAATTAAAATATTATATTTCAAATACAGTTATTTATTTTTACTTAGTTTCCTTTTTAAAATATATGCTTTTTTACAAAAACACATAAATAATAGAAATTATATAGATTCTATATGTAAACGATTTTTTTATTCTTTGTATTTGTTAAAAACATAACCAAAAAAGAAATGTATGTATAAGCTTTTAAGATATAATTTACAAAACAAATTGAAAAATAAATTAATATAGATATCCTTATTCAAAATCATAATATTATTATAAATATAGTTTATATGATTAAAAATAAATTTTAACAACATAAAATGATTATATAATATAATTTTTCAAAGAACAAACAATTAGATTTTGTGACTATTTTAAAACCAAACACATATATTAAAATGTAAGGCTAATAAACACGATAAAATAATATTTTTACAATGAATATTAATTTTGACTAAATGATAATAATTTTTAATAACAAAAAATTATCATCTAATATCAATTTATTACTTTTATTTTATAATTACTAACTTAAAACTGAATAAACAGTTCAAACAATGTTAGAATGAAAATTAAACTTATTAATATTGCTTGATCTGAACTGAATATAGTAAATTGATGGGGAGAAAACTTAAGAGTTTTTGGTGTAACTATATTACGAATCAGTAATTAATACTAACATGGTTATTATTGTTCTAGTCTAATTGTAATAAAATCTTTTGATTCATTTCAAAAAAAAAATAGAACCCAATCCACCAAAATATAAATAACCAAACTAATCAAAATATGAAGAATCAATTAAACCAATTGTTATGAATTAATTATTTTATATATTCATAAATGTGCATGAATTTTTAAAATATTACAAGTTATTTTTATCAATGCAACTTTGATTTAATATTTTTTCCTATTTTTTTCTGAAACAACATATATCAGATATACGAATTTTACAAAATATATGTGCAAATATAAGAGGATGAACTAAACTACTTGAAGTTAAGAAAATAATAATTCAACTTTAACATAATTAAGAAAACAAACAAAAATCGTTGCTAAATTAAAAAGAATAAAAGTAACTCGATGTACCAAAAATAAATATTTGAATTAATATAATATTATATTTAAAACTCACATATCTAATTATGATGGTAACGTAATGATACTTAATACATCAATACTATTAAAACAGAAGACCCTTTTTTGAGGTGCCCTCCTGTTTCAACAATATTTACAAGACAATGCCACTAGATTATTTTTAAACTATGATTTTAATTAAATTATTAAAGCATTATTTACTTATTCCACAATATCTTCTCTTCCAACAAACTAATCTATTAAATCATTAAAGCTATCGTAACCTAACTAATCTTATATTATTTCTCTATACTAAAAAAAAATCTAACTATATTATTTCTATTAACATAACCAATCGTAAACCATATGTTTTTTTTTTGAAGTATATGGTGTTGTGTGGGTTTTACGTATTGAAACTTACACCATCTAATAACATACAAGATTTTCAAATTGACATGTAATATATATAGATGAAGTCTGATATAATGCATTTTGGCAGTATTCATAATTATACGTTCCTAACATATATGATCCCTAATTCACAATACCCTAAACCCCAAATCATTAGTTTTTATTTTATTTTTACCCCTCATCTATTGAAAATAAACCATAAAAACAGAATTAGGGATAACTGTTAAATTAAAGTCGAAGTGTTTTTTTAAAATATATATGCTTAATAACAAATTTATTATTATACCAATTTATTTTTTAACTATTCAAATATTGTGCCGGTTGTTATCGTAGTTGCAATTTTTTTTTTCAAATCAATAAAAAACAATAGAAATTAGAAAAATAAAAAATCGTAAACCTTAATATCTAAAATATTAGAGCAGAAAAACTAGCGCCCAATCATTATAATTCTCAATCTTCCACAAATCAACTTTTGTGAAACATAAACTAAACAAATCTTTAGTTTAAAACAAACTGACGACTATGCTGAAATGGTATTAGATGGTATAAAACTTTTTTTTTTTTAACAACAAGATGGTATAAAACTACATTCATCAACAGCTTGACAAAAGCATTCACCACAAATAACAAAAAAAGACTAATCAGTCGTAAAATTAAGTTTTCTTAGCAAGATTAAACCTTTTAAAACTTTTTGGCGGATTCAAATCAAAGTGCTTCACTCATGGAAGCAATTCACAGCCAGATCCAAAGCAAGCTTGGAGATCATATTCTAATATGCATATGTAAGTGCGCTTTTGAGGGTTTTTGGTATATTACGGTCTTATTCATCTATATTAAGTACTGCATTACATATAATGATCACATATACACCATAATATATTTCTTTTTAGTTTTCATTTCATAACTAACATAATCAGTTCTATCCCTAACTTATAAAATTATTTTAATTTTTTCCGTCTATTGTGCTTAACAGAATCAGTTCTATGCTGATCTAAAAAGAATACTTTCATTGCTTTCTTTTATCTCACTTAAACTTCACTGCTCCTTCTACAGATCCTACAGAACAATAAAATTTTCTATAAGAACAAAAACAATATTGTATCAACATTAGTAGTTTCATTATAACAAATACAATATTATATAAGGCATCCTGAGACTTATATGCGTGTTGTTTCAGGCAGTTTAGAAATTCCTAAAACAATTTCAAAGTAGAATAGTTAATTAATTTCCAACTATACATACTCTATATAACTGGCTATGAGGACAAATTAAAACAATTAAATCCAAGCAGGTTAAATTTTTGTAAGGAATTAATTTATTAAAAAAAGCCTTACGAAAACTCATGTCTTTGAACAAAAAAAAATTCACCTCACTAAAATCTTGAAGTTAAGAAATAGCATTACTTACATGAGTTCTTTGTAAACTGCATCAGCTGCTTTCATTTATTTTCTTATGTGTCCTTTGAAGCTTGACTAAATCAGAAAATTACGAGATAAAAAAACCACTTCATCTTCCTGAATTATTTGCTAATTCCTTATCTTCCAACACCACCTCATCTTCACTTTGTTTTTATGTTAGATTCATCTGATTTTTTTTCTGTCAACAGATTCATCTGATTTAAACCATGCATGTGAAGAATATTTATACACACAAAAATCCAGAAATTAAAAAAGGTCAGAGAAATTGAACAAATACCCTTAGAACGTTGAGCAATCTCTAATTAAACATATGCCTTTGAGATATATTGATATTACTTTACATATCTCTCTCAGGATTTACTGTATATTTATAATTGAGCAGTTTTTAATAAATTATAAAATGTCTAAGGTTGTACTAGATTACTTTTTGGAAAACAAATTATGTATACAATTTTACCCCCAAATAGTATTCTCATTGACAAAGTGATATATAAGTGATATTGAATTATGTGTTAATTTTTTTAAAAAAATCATTAACACTAAATTAAAATTTTCAGTTGCAAAATCCATAATTGTAAGTTTGTAACCTTTACATAACTACTACAAATCTCAAAAATTTAATTGTAACCTTTACATAACTACTACAAATCTCAAAAATTTAACCATTAAATAAACACAATAGATGTAGATTATATCTTAACTCTTCCCAAAATTCATAAATGCAACCCTTATAAATACTAAAGAATTCATACAAATATATATAATGATGTCTTTGTTGCAAAAAATGTGATACAAAATCAAAAATACAAACTGATATCAAATTCAAAAATACAAACTGGTAACAAATAAAATTTTGTTTGAAAAAAATATTGTGCTTTTAAAGCGCAAGTAAAAATCTAGCCATATGTCAAAATGGTATAATCTATACATTATAAATTATTTATAACAGAAACATTACAAATTGATATATATTTTTTTTTTAAATAAAAAATTTATATGATAATAATATATATACAAAAATAAAAAATCCATACATTTTTTAATAATTAAAGATGAATCATAGTAACATTTTTCTCTTATAATAGTAATTTATATCTTATTTAATTTGCAAATAATAATTCCATACTATTTCAACTAATAGTATAGATGGATCATAGTTTAATATGTAGTTAATGTTTTTACTTAATCATAAAATTAGTTTTAATTTAATAAGATACAAAAAATTGTAATCTATTGTGTCTTATTTATTTGTAATCTATTAATTTAAAATTTCACATTACACAAAAATATAGTTACATATTGTCACAATATCGAAACAATATTACACATCTTGAAGTTAAATCTCCGATGAATACATAAACATATTGATGATTTGATATGTTAATATAACATGAAATAAATCCCGCGCTTTCAAAGCGCGGGTCAAAATCTAGTATAAATTACAATATAACCTAACACTTATAAACAAACAAAATAAAATATATAATAATTCTCACAATTTAATTATTTTATAAATGTTTATATAAAAAAGTATACTCAGATGTTTATAGAAGAGGGACAACATGAATATAATAATTCAATTTACATCAAAATCATGCAAAATAAAATTATTTGATGAATCAGGTTCAGTATTCTGGCTGTCTTGCACTCTCGATAATACATGTTTAGCAAAGACTTTTAGATAACCATGGATATTAAAGGCAAACTATTTTAAAATTTTAGCAAAGACAATAAGAGAAAATGAACGCCAAAATAAACAAAGGTAAACGACCTATTTTCACATTCGTATAGTAAGAGTTCTGCACAATCTTTCATGCTCATCCTAATTGCATACATTTTAAATATATGAACTTAATTGCACACATTTGAAGTAAATAAATCTGTTTACCCTCATTTTTTGAAGATCGAGATCCGAAACCGCAAAGACAAAGGTTTAGCTTGGTTTACTGGTTTAGAATCTAAACTGATATCAAACTAATTAAACCGATATCAAAACAGTTGGTATCGAACTGAAATTAAATCCCGACCTGGCCTGATATCCAAATAAAACCTGACCCAACATCCTACTCAAGAGTTGGGTGGAGTACTATTTGAATATCAGGTTCGGTCAGTGGTGCAGCATATGAATGGGTGAACGGTCGATCAATGAACTTTAGGGTTCTTCGAGACCTTTTCTTAGATCGATCAAGAGTTTCTTTCGATAGCTTCTTGAGATAAACTTCTTGTTTGATGAATCAAATCAAATCAAACAAGATTTAAAGCAAAGCTTCTTTTATAAAATCAAAACGTACATAACAAAGAGTCAAGAGATTAGCTTATATAGCTACTTCCCACGGAAAGCCTCAAGAAAAGAATAGGAATATAAAGACTAAAACATTAAGGAAATAAAGCATCATTATCTTAAACAGAAAATAAAAAATACAACCAAATCCCTATAGTCTTATGATTCAAATGTCTATGTTGGCGCCAAAACTAAGGATGCCGTTGCATCAGGACTCCCCAGGTAATAAGTATTCGACTCCGAATCTGGAGGTGTACTGGCGGGCAAATAGCGGGTAATGAATTCGAGAACCTGACAGCTTTTCGCTAAAGAAAGCGATAGGTTGGCCTTTCTGTCTAAGGACAACTCCGATACCCATTTTCGAAGCATCGCAGTGAAGCTCAAAGACCAGACCAAAATTGGGTCAAGCAAGAATCAAAGCCGAGCATGAGGTTATCTTTTATTATTGTGAAGGCGTTAGCTGCAGCAGGTGCCCAGTTGAGACGACCCTCTCGTATAGTGTCTGTCATGGGCGCTATCAAACTGCTAAACTGGGATACAAAACGACGATAGAACGACGCCATGCCATGAAATCTTTGGACCTCGGTCACTGTCGTCGGTGTTGGCCACAACCGAACTGCCAAAATTTTCCCTGGATCTACTGCGAGGCCTTGATCAGACACAATATAGCCAAGAAAGTGTACCTATTTGGAGCCGAATTCACACTTTTTTTAAGTTGCAAAGAACTGATCTCGGCGCAAAATGGTGAGGACATCTTTAAGGTGTTGAATGTTGTCCGCGAGTGATGTACTGAAGATGAGAATGTCATCAAAGTAGACAACCACGAATTTAGCAATAAACGGAAGAAGAGCTTGGTTCATTACTCTCATAAACGTGCTAGGAGAATTCGATAATCCGAAGGGCATTACCAACCACTCAAAAAGACCTTCTCGAGTTTTGAACGCCGTCTTCCACTCGTCTCCAGGGTTAATGCAAATTTGGTGGTATCTGCTTTTAAGGTCCAGCTTGGAAAAGATCGTAGCCGTCCTTATTAAATCCAATAAGTCGTCAATTCGTGGAATTGGGAAATGATAACAGACTGTTATTTTGTTTATCGCTCTGCTATCCACACCCATACGAGACAATCCATCTTTTTCGAATCAAAAGCGCCGGTACCGCACATGGACTCAAACTTTCGCGCATGAATCCTTTAGATACGAGTTCTTCAACTTGACGTCGAAGCTCCTCGTGCTCAGTGGGGCTCATGTGATAATGAGAATTATTGGGCAGTGCCGCATCTGGTATAAAGTCTATACAATGTTGTATGTCCCGAAGAGGAGGCAAGCCATCTGGCAAATCATCGGGAAAAACATCAGCGAACTCGTGCAACAGTTCCTTAAAGTCGGGTGGAATGTTTAGAAAAAGGTCTGGGCCGGCCGCTTTAGTCAGGAGAATAAGTACCCTCTCTTCCTCATGCATGGTTGCTTTGAAAGGTTGGCGTTGGAGCAAAAGAACAGGGTGAGACACCAGGTGGAGTGAGGCTGGTAAAGACGGTTTTAACACAAACTTGCGATTGTCCATGCTAAAACTATAAGTGTTGTTGAATCCATCATATATGATCCGTCGATAAAATTCCCAAGGTCTGCCTAGAAGGAGATGGCAAACATCCATCGGTGCGATGTCACAATAGATCTTATCTTTGTATGACTTTCCCACCGAAAACGTGACTAGGGCTCGGCGAGTGACAAAGAGATCATGTGTCTGCTGAAGCCATGCTAGTTTATAAGGCGGCAGGTGCGGTTTGTCCTTGATGTCGAGTTTGGTAACTGCATCAGCAGCTATCACATTCTTGCTACTTCCCGAATCGATGACAAAAGAACAAACTTTTCCATTGATTGTGCAATAGGACTGGAATATCTTGTTTCGTTGCAGGAAATGATCATCAGCGCGAGGTGTGAGGCAAGAGAGACGAACGATCAAGAGGTTACATGTATAAGGGTACAATTCTTCTTCATCATCCAGTTCATCATCGCCGTAAACAGGTTCTTCAGTATCCAAAACTTCCTCAATTAGCAATCCACGTTTGCTTCGTACAGGGCATGCGACTTGACGGGGTCCTGATATCATGCATATTTCCATTGTTTTATCCATCCATCCATATGCATTTTGATCATATAGATTAGGATTTAGTCATGTTTAGGTTGCATTTTGCATACATGAGTCCTTATCAGGTATTGGAGTATCACATGGAGTTCTTGGAGACGTTTGGGTGCATTTGGAGCTCAAAAGAAGTGTTTAAAGTGATCAGCGGACGAGCAACACACCGGAGCGACCTAACCGCAGCGACACATGAAGTCGCTGTGCCTTACCTCTCGGAGCGACCTAACCGGAGCGACGTCCTGAAGTCGCTGTGCCTTACCTCTCGGAGCGACCACGTTGGAGCGACGTCCTGAAGTCGCTCGCTCTTTTGACGAAACAGAGCTCAAAACTGAAGCCGGAGCGACCTCTCGCAGCGACACCCTGAGGTCGCTCCCGAAGCCCAGAGCGACGTGCTGGAGCGACTTGCCGAGGTCGCTGCGCGTCGCCTATCTGCTCGAATTCATGTTTTCTCAAGGCCCTTTTTGTCATTTTATTATGCACGTTTTTTATTCTGAAAACCTATGTTTTAATACTCTGTAAGCCACCAAGAGGAGATTATCTTTGTTCTTAGAAAAACCACCAAAAACCTTTGGAAAGTCATCTCTTTGAATCAATTGATCAGTTTATTATTGAGAATTCTGTGTTCTTATCTATTTTCCTGTGTTTCTCTACATGATTAATCTGAAATCCAACATGGGTTTAAGAGGAATCATGGAGATTAGTGAGTAATCACCTTTTGAATTCATGGGTTAGGGAGATTGAGGGTGATTAGGTTAGAACTAGGATGTTTTAGTGTAGATCATTCATATTTCCTTGCTAGTTGAGTGAGCATAATGCATCTTCTGAGTTGGCCACTCAGTAGTTGATCCTTAGGCATTTCCCCCCGAAAGGTGTTCGAGGAAATGCCCGAGACAACTCTTCTTAGCTTTTAGCATACTTTGCCAAAGACATTTGTTGTTAGAGGTGCTAAGATAGCCATTGGACTTGCTAGTTATGATTGCTTTCATATTATTCAACCAAAGACATTTGATGTTTGAATTGTGTTAAGTAAATGAACATTCATCTAGACATAGAGTTTGTTTAGGATTGTGTCCAAGCTTAAGGTTAATAGATTGATTGATCGTTTGCCATCTTTAGTTCGAAACTTGATCACCCGAGGTCTAATCCCTATATCCATGAGTTCTCTTTTCCAATAGTTAAGAAAGTATCATTTAGTTATTTCTTTTAATTAGTCATAGTTTAAAAACCCATCTAAATCATTGATTGCACTTAGATTAAGTGATTACTTGCATTCTCGGTGCTTTGATATCTCTCAGAACTGGTTCGACAATCATTTATACTACAGCATTTGTCTTAGGAGCCTTGAAAACTCCTAACATCAAATTGGCGCCGTTGCCAAATTCTGAGTAGATTTAAACATTGAGATTTAGTCAATTGCTTGAGACTAAGTCATTTTTATTTTCTTTTGTTACTGACTCTTCTTCACCTCCCTTTAATCTACAGGTGTATGAACTTGAGGAGCAGGGGTCCATCAAACCTAGTTCCAAGAGCAGCAGACATCAGGGCTTTAGAGAGAGAGTGTGCTAGAAAGAGAAGAGAAGAAGAACATCAGGCTCAATTGCAGAGACTGAACACTGACATGGGAGACGTTCATCAAGAAGATGCAGGCGTCAATGGCGCTAACAACAATGGCCCACCTAACCAACAGCGAGCAGCTCGACCCATTGGCACTTACGACCGTCCAAACATTCATGGTCATAGATTGGGAATCCGAGCACCCGCTGTGGCAGCCAACAACTTTGAGATCAAGTCAGGACTCCTCAACGTGATCGAGAACAACAAGTATCATGGCTTGGCTCTAGAGGATCCATTTGATCACTTGGACAGGTTCGACAGCTATTGTGGGTTGTCAAAAACCAATGGTGTGTCCGAAGATGCCTTAAAGCTCAAGCTATTCCCTTTCTCTTTGGGAGATAAGGCACGTCAGTGGGAGAAGTCTCTACCCAGCGACTCCATTACCACTTGGGATGACTGCAAGAAAGCATTCTTGGAGAAGTTCTTCTCTACTTCAAGAACTGCTAAGCTGAGAAACGAGATCTCCAGCTTTCAACAGAAGGGCTTGGAAGGTTTCAGTGAAGCCTGGGAGAGATTCAAGGGCTACCAAGCTCAATGCCCACACCATGGTTTCTCTAAGGAGAGCTTGCTGAGCACATTCTACCGTGGTGCTCTCCCTAAGTACAGGGCCAGACTGGATACAGCTAGTAATGGGTTCTTCTTGGGGAGAACTGAGGAGGATGCAGAGGAGCTGGTTGACAACATGGTTAAGAGTGATGCAGTCTACAGTGGAGACCACGACAGAGGCAGTAGAACTGATGATAAGCAGACGAGGAAGGAATTGAAGGCTCTACAGGATAAGATAGACATCCTCATTGCTGATAAAGCTACCCAAGAGCAGCTGCACTTTGTTGGCAACCCAAGCCAAGAGACACCAGTTGTTGTCCATGAAGTTGAGGGTTTGGAAGGTCAGGAAGAGCTGTGTTTCATCAACAACAATGGTAGCTGGTACAAGAAAGAACCCAACTTTCAGTACAACAACTACCAACAGAAATCCTATTCCAACAACCAACAGAGTGGTTATCAGCCTCGGAACAATCAGCAAGGCAGCTATCAACCTCAGCAAAACCCTCCTCCTGGATTCAACAACAAGGGCAACCATTCTTCCCAACAACAATCTAATCCCTCTACCTCCACTCCTCAAGTCAGCAGCACTGATGCTCTACTGAAACAAATCCTGGAGTCTCAAACAAGAAGTGAGAAGCATGTTGGCTATGAGTTGAAGAATCTTCACTCAAAGATTGATGGGAGCTACAATGAGCTCAACAACAAGTTCAGAGCTTTGGAGAACCAGTTTGCTGCCATGAACACTCAACAAAATCGCCAACAAGGTTCTCTACCTGGAAAATCTGAGCAAAACCCCAAGGAAACCATGAAAGCTATCACTCTCAGGAGTGGTAAGGAGTTACCTCAGAGAACTCTCACCAAGGATGCTGAGAAACAAAGTGAGGGGGTTGCCATCACCATAGATGATGAAGTGGTGATTGTTGATGAGAAGATCAATGACGAGATCTTGGAAAAGATAGTGGAAGCAAAAGGAAAAGGAAAGGTTGGAGAAGAGAAGAAAACAGTTAAAGATGGTGAAGTTGTCACTCCTGCAAGTGAAAACTCTTTTGTTCCTCCTGCCTATGAACCCAAGCTTCCATTCCCAGGTCGATTCAAGAGGCAGCTGCTAGAGAAGTACAAAGCTTTGTTTGACAAGCAAATGAGTGAAGTCCAGGTCACAATGCCCATTATTGACGCTTTCATGCTGATCCCTCAGTACAGCAAGTTCCTCAAAGATGCTGTAGCTGCAAAGAAGAAAGAGATGGAGGGCATGGTGATTCTCACTCATGAGTGCAGTGCTATCATTCAGAGACTGGTCATTCCAAAGAAGCTAGAAGATCCAGGATGCTTCACATTACCTTGTGCTCTTGGACCTATGGTATTTGATAGATGTCTCTGCGATTTGGGAGCTAGTGTCAGCTTGATGCCCCTATCTGTTGCTAAGAAGCTGGGTTTCACTCAGTACAAGAAGTGTAGACTTTCTCTGGTATTGGCTGATCGTTCAGTGAAGTACCCTGTGGGTATCTTAGAGGACCTCCCAGTGATGGTTGGAAATTATGAGATCCCTACAGACTTTGTGGTGCTTGAAATGGGTGAAGAAGCTCAAGATCCTTTAATCCTTGGAAGACCTTTCTTAGCCACAGCAGGAGCTATTGTTAATGTTAAAGAAGGCAAGATTGATCTCCATCTGGGTAAAGGGCACGTTCTGCATTTCGACATCAAGGAAGTAATGAGGAGGCCAACAGTTCAAGGACAAGTGTTCTACATCGAAGAGATGGATGCCCTTGCTGATGAACTCCTTGAAGAGTTGTCACTAGAGGACCCTCTACAGCATGCTTTAACTGTAGAGAAGGAGACTGAGGTGATTGAGAACCTGGAGAGTACTGCCTATGGGATGATGCTGGATTCACACCAGGCGTTTTTCAGTAAGGACCAGTACGAGGAGCTTCCACAGATGGTTCACCAACAAGTCTCAGTCACTCAACAAGAGGACAACCAGCAGGATGACTGGAGTGAACTTAAGGCACCTAAAGTGGAGCTTAAACCTCTTCCCCATGGTGTAAGGTATGCATTCCTTGGTCCTAATGAAACTTACCCTGTCATTGTGAGTAGTGAACTTACTGAAAATGAGCTATCTGAACTTTTGAAAACACTTAAAAGATTTAGAAAGGCAATAGGTTACTCACTAGATGACATCAAGGGGATATCACCCTCTTTGTGCATGCATAGGATACATCTTGAGGATGAATCAATGACTTCTATCGAGCATCAAAGAAGGTTAAATCCTAACCTGAAGGATGTTGTAAAGAAAGAGATTCTTAAACTCCTAGATGCTGGTGTTATTTACCCTATCTCAGATTCTAAATGGGTATCACCTGTGCATGTTGTACCAAAGAAAGGTGGTATCACTGTGATCAAGAATGACAAGGATGAATTGATACCAACAAGAACCATCACAGGTCATAGAATGTGCATTGATTACCGAAAACTAAACTCTGCATCTAGAAAGGATCATTTTCCACTACCATTTATTGATCAGATGCTTGAGAGACTTGCAAATCACCCATTCTATTGTTTCCTTGATGGGTACTCAGGATTTTTCCAAATCCCCATACATCCCAATGATCAAGAGAAAACGACATTCACATGTCCCTATGGTACCTTTGCATATCGAAGAATGCCATTTGGACTATGTAATGCTCCAGCCACCTTTCAAAGGTGCATGATGTCAATTTTCTCTGATCTGATTGAGGATGTTGTGGAGGTATTCATGGATGATTTCTCTGTCTACGGATCTTCGTTTTCTGCTTGTTTGTCAAATTTGTGCAGGGTCCTACAGAGATGTGAAGACACCAACCTTGTGCTGAATTGGGAGAAGTGTCACTTCATGGTCAAGGAAGGGATTGTGCTAGGACACAAGATTTCAGAGAAGGGGATTGAGGTGGATAAAGCCAAAATCGATGTTATGGTTGGTCTGCCTCCACCAAAGACAGTGAAAGACATCCGGAGTTTTCTTGGTCATGCTGGATTCTACAGGAGGTTCATCAAGGATTTCTCCATGATCACTAGACCTTTGACCAGACTGCTGTGCAAGGAAGCTACCTTCAGTTTTGATGTAGAATGTCTACAAGCTTTCAAGAAGCTGAAAGGTGAACTCGTTAGTGCCCCAATTGTCCAGCCACCTGATTGGGATCTCCCTTTTGAGATCATGTGTGACGCCAGTGACTATGCTGTGGGAGCTGTTCTGGGGCAGAAGAAAGATGGCAAAACCCATGTGATCTATTATGCCAGCCAAACCCTCAATGATGCCCAGATGAAGTATGCCACAACAGAGAAGGAGATGCTGGCAATTGTTTTTGCCTTTGAGAAGTTCAGGAGCTACTTGGTTGGGTCTAAAGTCATTGTCTACACAGATCATGCCGCCTTGAGACACCTTTTGGCCAAGAAAGATGCAAAACCCAGGCTTTTGAGGTGGATCCTTTTGCTCCAAGAGTTTGATATGGAGATCAAGGACAAACCTGGAGTTGAGAATGGAGTAGCTGATCATTTGTCCAGGTTGAGGATAGAGTCTGGTGTCCCTATTGACGAAGGACTTCCTGAAGAGCAGATCATGGCTATCGAAGCAGTGATAGCAGTTTGTGAGACTGGTAGGAAGCTGGAAGAGGTCAAAGCAACAGAGGAGAAAGAACCTTGGTATGCTGATTTGGTGAACTACCTAGCCACAGGAAGAGAACCTTTGAATCTTGTAGGGTATGCCAAGAAGAAGTTCTACAAGGATGTGAAAAGATATTACTGGGACGAACCCTACCTCTACATTCTCTGCAAAGATCAGCTTTATAGGAGAGTGGTTGCAAATGAGGAGATTGATGGGATCCTTGCACAGTGTCATGGATCATCCTATGGAGGTCACTTTGCCACCTTCAAGACAGTTGCAAAAGTATTACAAGCTGGATTCTGGTGGCCACACATGTTCAAGGATACACAAGACTTTGTTTCGAAGTGTGATTCTTGCCAAAGAAGAGGAAACATCACCAAGAGGAATGAGATGCCTCAAAATCCAATCCTTGAAGTTGAAGTGTTTGATGTCTGGGGTATTGACTTCATGGGACCATTTCCATCATCTTTTGGCAACAAATATATCCTTGTGGCTGTTGATTATGTCTCCAAATGGGTGGAAGCCATTGCAAGCCCCACCAATGATGCTAGAGTTGTAATCAAGATGTTCAAGAGCATCATCTTCCCAAGGTTTGGAGTTCCAAGAGTTGTAATCAGTGATGGAGGTTCCCACTTCATTAACAAACTGCTTGAGGGACTTCTCAAGAAGAACGGTGTGAAGCACAAGGTGGCAACTCCTTATCATCCCCAAACAAGTGGCCAAGTTGAGATTTCTAACAGGGAGATCAAATCTATCTGGAGAAGATTGTGGGGATTACAAGGAAGGATTGGTCCAATAAGCTTGACGATGCACTTTGGGCTTATAGGACAGCGTACAAGACACCACTGGGTACCACACCTTTCAACCTAGTGTATGGGAAAGCTTGCCATTTGCCAGTGGAGCTTGAGTACAAGGCACTATGGGCAATAAAGTTGCTGAACTTTGACATCAAGAGTGCCAAGGAGAAAAGGCTCTTTCAGCTACATGAGCTTGATGAGATAAGAATGGATGCTTTCGAGAACTCAAGAATCTACAAGGAGAAGACTAAGGCTTTCCATGACAAGAACATCCTGAAGAGAGAGTTTAAAGAAGGAGACCAAGTTCTTCTCTACAACTCTAGGCTGAAGTTGTTTCCAGGAAAGCTTAAGTCAAGGTGGTCCGGTCCTTTCAAGGTCAAGGAGGTTAGACCATATGGAGCAATAGTTTTGTGGAGCACTGATGGAAGAGACTTCACAGTCAATGGACAAAGGGTTAAGCTCTACATGGCTACTGCACCAGAGGAAGATGGGGTTTCAACTCCACTGTCTGATCCTACCCCGGCCTAATCTAAAAGGAGGCAAAGTCAAGCTCGGGACTTAAAACAAGCTCACTTGGGAGGAAGTCCCATGCGTATCCTTGTACATATTGCATTGGTATTTCCATTTTTCATCTTATTGCATAAAAAAAAAAAGAGAGAGAAGTTGTGTGCAGGTGCTTGATCGGTTCATTTTGAGCAGGAGTCGTGCGTGGGAGCGAGGTCTCACAACGACACCTCAAGGTCGCTCCAGCTGGGAGCGAGGTTTCGAGAGCGACACTCCAAGGTCGCTCGCGTTTTCGTCGTCGGATCAAGAAAAATCGCCTCAGAGCGAGGTCTCGGAGCGAGGCCGAAGGGTCGCTCCAGCTGGGAGCGACATTATGGGAGCGACACCTCGGAGTCGCTCGCGTTTTCGACGAAACGGAGCTCAAAAACTGACCCGGAGCGACGTCCTAGAGCGACGCCTTGAAGTCGCTCCAGCCCAGAGCGAGGTTTCTAGAGCGACACTTCAAGGTCGCTCGCGGTTTTGTCGAAACACGACGCGAGGAAACGACTCGGGAGCGACCTCTCCCAGCGACACCCTCACGTCGCTCCCGAACCGGTCCAGGTAAGTTTCCTAACTCTAAACCCCGGTTTGATTCAAGTAAACCGACCCTAGACCACCCTAAACCGAACCGGACGACCCTAAACCTACCCCAACCCCCGCGACTCCATCTCTCTCACTCTCCCCTCCTCTCACAAACTCACAAACTCTCTCAAACTCACCCACACCAAAAATCCCAAAACCTTCTCAATTCTCACCCAAATCAACTAGTTCTTGTTTCTAAATCCAAGCTTTCGCCCCTGTAGTCTATTCCTCACCACCCATTCACCATTTCCTTTCATCCAGAGCAAGGTATTGAGTTTTTAAATTCAAATTCGTAGGTCCATGAACCCTAGAATTTGAAAGTCGAAATTTGGTCACTTTCTTGCTAGATTGTGGTGAAATAGACTAGGGAAAGTTTATCTATCAAGTTGGGTTGTTGAATTAATGGTGAAATTGAGTTTAATTTGCACTTTGGCAAAATTAGGGTTCATGGAATTAGGGATTTTCGAATTTGACCTTAATTGGGTGAGTTTGTGGGTGAACTAGATGTGTTAAGGTGTTACAAGAGTGAGAATTGTTGCATTGTGTTGAACTTGAGTTTAAATTGATAATTCATTTGTTAAGTTCACTTTTGCAATTTTCTCTGCAAAATCCTGTTTTTCTTTACTTCCATCTACTTATCCCTTTTCAAGTTTTTACTTTTCAGGTGAAAATGGTTAAGAAGACAAAGGGAAAGTTGGAAGCTGAGAGCAAGAAGCTGAAAGAAAAGAGTTTGCATAAGAGGAAAAGCTTTATCCTGCGAGCCAACTGGGTCAGGGACGCAGAGAACCGTTCGACAGCAGACTTTGGCTGCAAGGAAATCGCAAGAACAAGAGAAGAGGGCAGGGAAAAGTGTAGCAGTTCCCACCATGAGGAGAGTGAAACTGAGAGTGCTGATGAGCAGGCACCTACGAAGAAAGCCAAGATGTCCAAAGGAAAAGGGGTTGCTGTTGATCGAGACAGGGCAAAAACTCCATCTGTGGAGGAGCTGTATGATCACTTGAAGAATGGGGTCACTTGGGCTCCAACCAGGTTCGCCGACCTCGATTTGCTGAAGGAGTTGGGCCTAGAATCTGATATTGAGGCGATGCTGGGACATTTGAAGATGCCAAAACTCCTCACCATGGCTTATCCTTTCTACAAGGATGTCACTTGTCAGTTCCTATCCTCTCTTGTGGTCACTTACCACGACACGGCGCATGTGAGGCAAGGATGGGGAAAAATCACGTTCAAGGTCAATGGAAGGGAATACAACATGAACTTCAAGGACATTGGGAGGGTCATGGGGTTCCAAGACCTAGAAGACCACTCACTTCCCAAGTGTGAGAACCTCCCCACAGAGCTTTGGAAGTTGATCACTGGAAACAGGCACTCTACCGGGGCTGACAAGAACTCACACATCCGACACCCGTCTGTACGCTACCTCCACAGATTGCTAGTCCATGCTTTCTACCCACGGAAGCAAGCTGGTAATGTTACTGAGGAAGACATGCGACTGCTCTGTCCGGCTATCCGTCCTTACGCTCAACCTGGAGTGTTACCCCTTCCCAGCACTGATATCTATGCTACCTTTGGGATGGTCAGTTTCTTTGTGGGCCGTCTCGAACACTACAGAGACTGGGCGTGGTACACCACTGATTCGCGCCCAAAGATGGGGATAGGCGGAATGATCACACCACTGCTCCAATTTCTGAATGTTCCCTTGGGAAAGGACGCAGCGGGGCCTAGGTTCATTGATGGCACCTACTTGAGGATTGCCACCTATTTCAGTGGGATGTATGGGAAGGACTACGTCTACCACTACTACTTGCAGGGCAAGCCAGTCGAGGTGGTTCTTCCAAACCGGAACCTGACGAGTTTAGAGATACCAGGAGCTGTCAGCTTCAACATTCCCCAGGAGTACTTTCTCGGAGAACACGGGCCTCTCGATCCAATTCAAGCAGCTTCATCAAGGAGAAGGAGTGTCCCTACGCAACCTGACCCGCCTGTTGCAGACACGTCTGAGCATATCTATGGACCTCCGCGCTACTACTTCAAGCCCCATGACGGAGTCCTTCCCCCTGGAGCTCTCCGTGATGCTCATGACCACATTGGTCGTCTCCAGAGGTGGAACAAAGCTCAGGACAGAACGATAGAAAAGCTGAAGGATAAGTGCAAGGCGCTCAGCAAGACTGTGAAGAAGCAGGCAAAGACTTCAGCCAAGTTCATGAAGAAAGTAGCTGATGTCTTAACTAGGGGAGGAATAGCTGGATGTAGCTCAGCCGATTTCGCTTTCGCGAACACCTCAAACCCCCAGCCCCCACCCCCGCCTGATGCTCTTGGCTTCCCCCTCACTACTGCGCAGCTTCAGCGTAAGTGGAGGAACCCACCCACTCAACCTTCCACTTCCGGCAACAAATCCCCATCCCTCGCTTCTTCTGACAGTGAGCACGAGATTGACGAGGTTGAGAGCCAGCCATGGTATGGAGGCTCCGGTTCAGCATCCGGTGGTTACTACACCACCTTCCCTCCTGACGACGACAATGCTGGGGCATCTGCCCCCACCTATTATCCATAGGAGGTACTTCTTTCTCTCCCTTGTATATACCATTTCATTTTTTGCATATTAGTTTTCTTCTCGGTATCTCCTTCTTTCTTTGACAACACAGAGACTGTGTAACTCAAGTTTGGGGGAGGTACCAAGCATTTGATCATGTTTGCTTTGATTGTGTTTCATTTGAGTCATGCATTGCACACCTATTTGCATAAAAAAAAAAAAGATTTTTCATTTAGTTTGCATCATTTGCACCATTAGGAGAGTCTAGAGCATATAGGTTGCATTCACTTGCATTGGGAGCAATGATTTTAAATGCCTTGTAAAGAACACTACGTTGCACCATTGAGTAGCCATGCACCTCTCGAAAAGACTTGTATGTTTCGAGCCTTGAAAACTCTTCTTGAAACTTGTTGATTGCTGAAACTCAGTCTTTGAAGCCAACTACAACCTTATTAGAAATGAATGAACTTAATGCTTCTTGCTTAGGGTCCCTTGTGTACTGAGTCATGGCTATACACACTGGAGTTGTCACATCTTTTATGCCAATCTTTTTGACAAACTCTAGTGGTAGACCACTCCCAAAACCTTTCCTTCCTTTTAAGCTTTCATTGTTTGATGAGTGAGGCCTTCTTCGGAAAGTCTTACATGCGCATAATGTTGAGAGTATCGGGAACGACAATGCTTGATCTTCATTTTTGCTAGATTGGACACTCTTTGTCTAGCTATAGGTGGGAGGGTGAGTGTTGTGATCATGATTTGGGAGAAATGAAAAATAAAAAGATAGACTCTTTGTGCTTAAGTGAATTGATTTTCTGGGATAAGTAGAGAACCTCTAGCTCTAGTTTTGAAAAGTCTTGGCCCCCAACCTAAAAAAAAAAAAATAAAAAAAAAAAAAGAAATCGAAAAAAAAAAAAGAGAAAAGAAAGAAAAGGGGGCTAGCAAAGTTGTTAGAGCTAAGAAATGTTTTGAGGTTGTAGAAAAATCCCTTGTAGATTTCAAAAAGAAAGAGTTAAAGTTCTTAGGATCTTTTGGTGAGAGATGTGAGTTGGGTTTGACATTTGGGAATGATTGTGTAATTGTATGTTTGGGAAAAGGGTAGAACAATGGAGATTGAGCATTGTATGCATGAGTTGGTCCCTTTCTTAGATATATTATGTGCAATGTCAAGGCTACTTGTTTTGAGAGTAAACCACCTTAAAGATCATATGTTTTGAACCTCTTGAATCACTTGAATAAAAGCCTTCCCTTACCCAACCAAATGACTTGGACCAACGGACCATTTGCAAGAATTCACCTGATGTTTTGTGCTTAATGAATGTGAGAGTTGGTTGATTTGAATGTGTGGATGCTTGATGATGAGTGTAGGGACAAAAGGAGTTGAGATAGGCCTAGAGAAGCTAGAGTGTAATAAGAGGTGTGCTAATTATATTTGCTAGTGGTGTTTTCTTTTGGCTATGAGCTCCCACCTTCAATCT